>NW_024426119.1:19764343-20040263 GCF_017311325.1 Ursus maritimus
ATATACATATATATATAAACCTAATCTCAAGAACAGAAACCCACTCAGAGGCCCTCAGCTATGTCTGTGGGGGCAAGCATGCCAATGGGGCTAATTTGGGGTTTACTAAGCAGGAATGTCCTTTCTCCAAAATGTGGGAGTGTGTGGATGGCTTCTGTTCCTAGACAGTATCCTGTTTCACACCCTATACCTGACTCCCCCGCCAACACAGTGGTAAACACTCCTCGTGGCATTTTACCTAGACTTCACCTTGTAATTTCACAAACCAGCTTTCAAACTATTTGAATTCAATGGAGTTCTTCCATCATTTTGTTTTAAATCCATAGAACTGAGCAAAATTATAAAATTCTTACATGGCAGTCAATGTAGAAAAGTACATTAAAGCCTCACTCTTCATTGCAAATGATAATCTAAAAGCTTCAATTTTAGAGCTTCTTTTAACACTAAAAATGTTATCATTAAATTATGGATTAATATTCTTGCCACAAAAGCTATCAAAGAACTTCGAAAAATAAAAAAATATATATATCCAACCAATGGAAGATGATGTCATTATCACAAGAAAGAAACCATCCCTCTGCATTAGGATGAAAATTAAGAGCATGTCAGGGAAAACATGAAAGGAGCTTCATAAAGCAGGACTAACAATCCTAAAGAACCTTCAAAATATGATCATTTACATCTATCAATGCTCTAAACCATCATTCCCTCTAGTGTGGATTATTGCACAGTCTCTTAACTGTTCTACACAGAGCTCCCAGAATGACCACTACCCATATCAGATTCCCTAATTAAAATCCCTTAATGCTTTGAACTAAACTTAGAATAAAGCCGACACCCTGTAGGCTCTAGTCTAGCCCTCGGTGCTTTAGTCTACCTTTCCAAACTCATCTTCAACCATTCTTCCTCTTGGTTTACTGTATTTGGACCACATGAGTCCTTGTTCTGCTCCCCTATTTGCCTAGGATCATCTCATCTCTGTTCCCTTTGCTAGGGTCTTTTTGGGTGTAGATCTCATTATCCAGGTAATAATTCATATGTTATATTGAAAAGCAATGCAGTAGGTTACCATGGCACTCTCTAGCACACTGTCTTGCTTTATTTCCTCCATGGCATTTAGCATTATCTGATAATTCCTGATTTACTTACTTAATTCTCCTTGTACATTAGAATTTAAGTTCCATCAACATGAGTTCTTACCTTGAGACAGCTATACCAGAGCCTAAAACCATACATGAAACATTGTAGGAGGTAAATAACAACTTATTGAATGAATTAAAGAATATTCTCCAATGTTTAGTAGAGAACCAACTTCTGAGCAAGGAACTGATACAATATGTTGTTCACACATATAGAGCATTTGTGTAAAAATATGTTAAGACTTAGTAGAAATTCAAAATATGATGTCTAGCAGAAACCTATGGTGAGTTACATTATTAAACTGGATTTAAATGAAGACAGATCACTCAGAGAAAGATGGAAGAGTTTAACAGTATTATCAGGGTTTTAACCCTTAGGAAACATGTAAGCAGGATTATAAATGCTATGGAAAAACAGTAAAAAATATTTTCTGTACAGAAATAAAGAAGAAAAATTAATGTATTTTAAAATATTTAATTTTCATTTGCATAAAAAACTCACTTTGGGGGCGCCTGGGTGGGTCAGTCAGTTAAGCATCTAACTCTTGATTTTGGTTCAGGTCATGATCTCAGGGTAGTGAGATCGAGCCCCATGTCCAGCTCTGTGCGCAGTGCAGAGTCTGCTTGCAATTCTCACTCTCTCCCTCTGCCCCTCCCCTGCTCACGTGCTATAAATAAATCTTAAAAAAAAAAAAAAAACCCTCATTTTTAATTTACTAAAAATAAAGGAGACCTAAGTGGAAAGGAAAAATCAAGTCTAGATCTGTACATTTAGGAATTGATATTATACAGGTAATAGAGAAATCTTACACAAAGATTAATTTTCCTTAAGATAAAGCATTATACTGAGGGGTGCCTGGGTGGGTCAGACGGTTAAGCATCCAACTCTTGGTTTCCGCTCAGGTCGTGATCTCAGGGTCATGAGATTGAGTCCCACATCAGGCTCTGTGCTCAGCATGGAGTTTGCTTAAGATTCTCTACCTCTCCCTCTCCCTCTCTCTGCCCCTCCTCCCACTCATGCATGCCACTCTCTAAAATAAATATTTTTTTAAGAAAGATAAGGCCTGATATGGAGTTAAGGCAAGGTGATGTCACTTTGTCCTGCTTCAGTTCCCTTATCACTAAAATGGAGATAAAGGTAGACACCACTAGGTTGCCTACCTTTTCAATTGTTTATTTGTAAAGAGTAAAATAGAAATGGCAGTGTAGATTTAAAGGCCACAGGATATGGGAACAGGGATTTTTGGTAGGTGGAACAGGAGGAAACATTAAAAAGTCACCTCAACATAGATGGAAGCTTCTAGGATAGAAGTAGATGGGGAAAAGGGGGAGGGGATAAGAAAGTACTAAGAAGTGCTGGGCTGCAGGAAAAAAATAAAAAGGGTAAGCCTTTGAAAGAAAGGAGTGACTTCCTCAATGAGGAGTTGTCAACATGTACTGGGCAAAGGTAGGAAATGTGTGCCTTCTACACTTGGGCTTCTTAGACAATAGAGTCATGAAGTATATATTAACATGAGAAGCATATAATGTGGTCATTAGTGACCTGAGAGTTTGAGGCTGAATTTCTGATTATCAAGGGGGTATGTGAAGACTCTGATAAGAACTTTTCTAGAAAGAAATTTTTCCTAAAATCCTCAAGCCTTAACTTCTTTCTCATTGGCCACATAATAACATTTAGTACTTTATAAAGTAGAAGAAAAAAATGTATAAGTACCCGGAGCCCTAATTTTAATGATCATGAATGTAAGATGGTAGAGTATTTAGGAAAATAGTTGTGGGGCATGTAGTGTAGCAAAGTATTTGAGAGGATGAGCTTTGAGTTGCACAGGTTTCTATTTTGAAAGTGGATAAAAAATAAATAGCACCACCTCTTCTCTTCTTTCCTCTGAAATTAATGAGAGAAAGAAGGAGAAGCAAATTGGATCTTAGCTAAAACCAGAAGATATCTGTAATCCAGACTGCAAGATATGAGAAAGGGCTGCCAAATGCAGTGAAGGTCAAATAAGGTCCAGGAAGGAGCTGGGAGAGTAGTCTTATGGCTACAGTTCTCAGAGGGAGGTAACAGAACACAATGAGCAAAATCAGATATCCCACTCCGAATAATAAAGCAAACAATCCATTGTAACGGTGAAAAAAAGATATGCCTTGGATGCTGTGTGGTGGGTAAGTAAATCAAGGAAGAACCAATAAAAAGGGGAATTAGCCAGATGTAATAATGAGAACTAAACTGTTGGAGAAGACTGCAGTGTGTTTGCCTGGGAGCTGTTAGTCTCAGTTGCTGAGAGAGAGGTCAAAGCTAAAAGAACTCAACTATGCACAGTTCTGTGTCAAAGATACTACTCTAGATCATGCAGAATCCATTTTATTCGCCCTGGGACACTCATCTACTGGTAGAGGATTCAAGAAGAACTCAGCTCTTTTTAAAAATAACTGGGTGTGATACTCAACTAGTGAATCATTGAACACTGCATCAAAAACTAATGTACTACATGTTGGCTAATTGAACTTAAATTAAAAAATTAAAATAACTGAATACAACAAAATAAAGATTATTAAAAAATTAAAATAACTGAATAACAACAACAACAATAGAAAATAGACGACTGACACAAAGATACTATAAAAATAAAGGTGAAAGGAACAGGAAAACAAGTGCCAGGAAAGAATGCTACCAAGATATACAGGATTTCCCCTGAAGAAATGAAAACTGGAGATAAACACACTATCTTGCATATAAGAAATAACTTAAGAACTATAATGAAACAATTCCCTCTGTAAAATGAGATTTCACGGAAAACATACATGAGGTCACAGAATATATGCTTAGATAGCATCTAGACACAAGTCATGGGAAGATAGAATTAAAAATGGAAGGAAGTAAAGAAAAAATATAGAAATGAAGAACTAGAGGAAAAGAACAGACACTGCTGAAAAGACAGAGACATGGAGAAGAAGAAGCCAAATTATGGTGGAAATAAATTCAGCATAAAGAATTATAAAAAGAGGGGCACCTCAGTGGCTCAGTCAAAGTGTCTGACTCTTGGTTTCTGCTCAGGTCATAATCTCAGGGTCCTAGGATCGAGCCCCATGCTGGGTTCTGTGTGCAGTGCAGAACCTGCTTTAGACTCTTTCTCCCTCCTGCTCACTCTTCTTTCTCAAATAAATAAATAAAATCTTTTTAAAAATTATAAAAAGGAGGAACAATAAGAAGAGAGCCATACATATTCAACACTCCAAAGGTAAAGGATTAAATAACACTAATTATACATTTTAAGATAAATTAAAATATTTCAAAAATAAGTGAAGGTTCAGAATATATTGAAAGTACATTATGTTCCTAATTTAAAAAACAGAATAGGGATGCCTGGGTGGGTCAGTCAGTTCAGCATCTGCCTTCAGCTCAGGCCATGATCCCAGGGTCCAGTGATCAAGTCCCACATCAGGCTTCTTGCTCAGTGGGTGCCTGTTCTCCCTCTGCCTGCCTCTCCACCTGCTTGTGCGCGCACTCTCTGACAAATAAAATCTTCTAAAAAATAAAACCTCAGAATGATAAATATCAAGGTACATCTTATTTAAATTACTGAACTTTAAAGAATACTTTGAGTAGTTAGGCAAAGATACTAAGTAACCGATAAAGAGGAAAAAGAAGTTATCCTTAGATTCCTTCACAGCAACATCGGAATATAGAATTGTTTATAAGTTCCTCAAGAAAAGAAAATGTGATCCCAATGTTTTATTTATTTATTTATTTTTAAAAGATTTTTATTTATTTATTTGACAGAGAGAGACAGCCAGCGAGAGAGGGAACACAAGCAGGGGGAGTGGGAGAGGAAGAAGCAGGCTCCCAGCAGAGGAGTCTGATGTGGGGCTCGATCCCAGAACGCTGGGATCACACCCTGCGCCAAAGGCAGACACTTAACGACTACGCCACCCAGGCGCCCCCCAATATGTTTTATTACCCAGAACTGGAAACTGTTTGATATTGTCGGTTAATTTGATCTCCATACCATCTTCTGTTTCGTATGTATTTCAGGACTGTCAATGAGGGAGGTAAAAACTCCATTTCCCATTTACAAGCAGAGATGGCCATGAGATTAGGATCCATCAATTCTATGCACTCAAGTGAGATTTGGAAGGCAGAAGTGCTACAGCGTTAATTCCCTGCCTCTTTTGATCAAGCATGGTAACAGGTTTTTCTGTGCAACATTTCATTTTTCGTTCTCCAGGTTTCCAGGTTCAAAGGGAGGTATGATGATAGCAGCAGCAGTGGCAACATTTTTTTTTTTTTAACATTTATTTATTTTAGAGAGGTGAGAGAAGTGCATGAATGGGGGGTGGGGAGGGCAGAGGGAGAGGAAGAGAATCCTCAAGCAGACTCCCCACTGAGCACAGAGTCCAAAGCAGGACTGGATCTCGTGACCCTGAGATCATGACCTGAGCTGAAACCAAGAGTCGGGCACTTAACTGACTGAGCCGCCCAGATGGCCCAACAGTGGCAACTTCTTAATTCTGGCTTCTTAAACCCTCAGTGACAGCTACAGGTTTATGGACTGAGTTTAGCATTGCAGTGATTGCCTCAGAGCTGATAACTCTGCCATTCAATGAATTCTGAATTGTTTGCAAGACATTTCCAGTAGGGAGCCTGCTTCTCCCTGTGCCTCTCACCCTGCTTGTGCTTTCTCTGTCTCTCTCAAATAAATAAATTTTTAAAAATTTAAAAAGAAATTTCTGAAAGATATTTACAATAATCATGGTGGTTTTTGTTTCATGCACTGAGTTCTGATTAACAAACCAGTTAAATTATTGTTCAATTATAAAAACAATAAGCCATCTTTTCTTAAATGTTGAGAATTCAGAGAATACAGTTAAACCATGAGCTCTTCATGGAAGCAGAAGATGAAACTTAACTAACCAACAGATGAATGGAGAAACTCTGGCAAAAGGAATAGGAAGGAACATTGAGTCATTTTAACAGTTATACAAAGTCAACAACAGGTATAAACACTGAAATTGCAAAAAAGAATGTAAATATAAGCCCTGATGATGCAAAATAGATATGACTAACAGGAGTTGCAAGGGGAAGAGAAACAGAAGTGAAGTGGTTTAAGTTAGCTGAAATCATTTTTATAATCATGGGCAAGGCTAACATTTAAAGTACAAGTTCAGAAGTATATTTAAAAGAAATAACAAAATTACATTTGGGTGGCAATGAAGAGAAAATTAAAGGATTAAACTAATGGGGTCTAAGCTATTCTATTATTGCTTATCATAAGAAATATATAGAGGACCAATTACAGATGAAAAAGATAAATTTACAAGAAACAACAGGTGTTAGCAAGGATATGGAGAAAAAGGAACCCTTGAGCTTTGTTGGTAGAAATGTAAAGTGGTGTAGCCACTGTGGAAAATTGTACGGAGTTTCCTCAAAAATTAAAAATAGAAACACCATATGATCCAGTAATTCCACTGGTAAGTCTTTATCCAGAGAAAATAAAAACACTAACTTGAAAAGATATATGCACCCCTATGATTACTGCATTATTTATAGTAGCCAAGACACGGAACCAACCTAAGTATCCATCAATAGACAAATGGATAGGGAATATGTGGTGCATATACACAATGGGGTATTTCACAGCCATAAAAAGGATGATATTGTGCCACTGGATGAACCTAGAGGGTATTATGCTAAATGAAGTAAGTCGGACTGAGAAAGACAAATACCATATGATTCCACTCATAAATGCAATCTAAAAAAAATGTATAAGAAAAAAGTAGAATCAGAACTATAAATACAGAGAACAAAAAAAATGGGTGAAGGGAAGTGGTAGGTACAGGCCTCCAGTTATATAATGAGTAAGTCACGGGAATAAAATAGCAGAGCATAAGAAATACAGTCAATGATATTGTAAGAAGGATGAAATGAGACAGATGGTAGCTATACTTGTGGTGAACACAGCATAATGTATAAATTGTCAAATCACTAAGTTGTATGCCTGAAACTAATGTAACATTATGTGTCAACTGTACTCAAAAAAAGATAAACTTAACAATTACTAAAGAAATATATAAACAGACTGCCAACAGAAAGAAATCATAGGTTACAAAGAGAGAAAGCATAAAGTGATAAAACTAAGCCAGTTATATCAATAAATGTAAATGGTTTCGATATTGTAACATTCAGTCAAAAAAGTAGAATTCAACTCTATTGCATGCATAAAGATACACCTAAAACAAAATTACTAAATGGCATATGTAAAAATAAGTCTTTGTAGCATTTTTAGTAATAAAACAAAACCGGAAACAACATCCCTCATGGATCTATGTTATAGAATGGAATGCTACATAGCTTCTAGAAAATATAAGGCAGCTCTTTATCTATTAGTATGAAAGAATCTCTATGACAGGTGAAGTTAAAAAGCACATACAGGATAATTTATATGGCATTTTACCATAATTTTTACACATATAATAGCATACATAAAAATGCCTATAGGGCGTTTGGGTGGCTCAGTCGGTTAAGCCTCTGCCTGTAATCGAGTCCCATCCCACCTCGGGCTCCCTGCTCAGCGGGGATTCTGCTTCTTCCTCTGCCCCTCCCACTGCTCACGTACTCTCTCTCTCACACACACAAATAAAATCTTTTTACAAATGCTCATAGTGCACTGAAGATCACTAGAAGGATACATAAGTAAATGAGTAATGCGGTTGTCTCTAAGGAAAAAGAACAGATGGCCAGAAGTAGGGGTTTAAGAGACGTACAGCTATGTGTTTTGCTATTTTTTAAGTAGACTTTTGGTTTTTTTTTTGTTTTTTTTTTTTTAAAAGCAAAAGCTTTCAGGTTGGTAGGTTTTGAGTTGGAGTCTTGGCTCAGGCACTTGTTCCACAGTTTATCATGGCAATGGAGGGGTCTTCATGAGCTTGGGCTGCTATAACAATGCATCACACACCGGGGGGCTTATAAACAACAGAAATTTATTTCTCACAGTTTCAGAGGTTGGTAAGTCCAAGATCAAGGCACCAGCAGATTCTGAGTTCATAGGCAGCTGTATTGTTGCTGTAAGGCCACACAGTGGGGACTGTCTTCGGGGTCTCTTTTATTAGGGCACTAATGGCATTCATGAGGGCAAAGCCTTCATGGGATCTAACTCCCTCCCTAAATCCCCACTTCCAAACACCCTCACAATGGGGATTAGGTTTCAGCATATAAATTGGGAGGGGTGGTGGGACACAAACATTCATTCTACAGCAGAGCATCATAATATTAATGCATACAATTAATGTAAGTGCCTCTTTATATAAATCTACATTCATAAATGTAGTTGTTTCAGCCAACTGCAGGGACCAGAACACTAGAAACTTTAACCTTATTGACCTTAGACATTACTCTACAACCTTAAGGAGGAAAGGCGTTGCCACACTGGACATTTTCATAGAATTCTATAGAATCATTTACGTCCCCTAAAGCCTTCTTACAAATGCATAAACATTAACAAGGACAACAAATAACATTTATCTGAAGCATTACATTACATTTATTTTTTTTTTCAAATTACCTAATTCAATTCTTTATAGCATTTTTTTTTTCCTAAGTAGGATTTTTCTTTACGGAAATGGGTACCTGGTGGCATCAAAGAATAAAGATGACATAACAAGGCAGCTGTGTGAGGCACTGAAAACTCCATCTGCATGTGTTCCTATAACCTTTGCTGCAACTAATACTGACTAATGACCAAGAAGCCCCTTGAGTTCAATAATTCAACGTTCTCTTAATTATCTTGCTATTTGCTCAAAATATCTTAAATATTGCTTCAATTGCCTTCTTCATTCTGTGTCTGTTGACACAGCTCCACACCCTAAAATACTCTTAAAATTTGCTAATAACTTCTATTGAAGTAGTCACTACTTATGGAGCTCATTTTCCTAATAGTTATAAAAGATTCAGTAGGCAACTGGTGCTGTGATGGCACTGTTTTTCTTGAAATTGCTATTAAAATAAATTGAATTTTTAAAAATGGTAACATCAAAGAGCTCACTTTATAAAAAAAGAAATTCTAAATAGAATATGAACAGGCAAGCTGAACACCCACATCTTCCAACTCTTTTCTCCCTTGTGTGCTGAGAGAATATTTTCTGGGTGAGGAGAAAAGAAATTTTCCTGAGTCACTTTTATACATTCTATCCTGATTCCACACACTGACCTGAAGACCAAAGAAAATGAGCTTTTCATATATAAAGAACAGATGACCAGTACTCATACTAGCTAATGGGATGTCCCTGATTTTATTTATACGTGTGTGTGTGTGTGCGCGCGCGCGCGAGAGAGAGAGAGAGAGAGAGATTTCTAACTTTCCTAGGGATGACTGACTTTTTTGGAAAATCATTTAGTCAAAACCAACCTCTAAATCAAAAACACTCCGATCTTTAATACAGTCTTCTCAAAATATCCTTTTATCAAAGCATATGCCTTGCTGCTAGAAAATTTGTAAACTGTAACAATGCAAGGATGAACTTTTATAGCTTCCTGATAAAAGCTCCTATTTGGAAAAGGCAGTAATAGTTAAGCATTAGTGATTTCCCCTATTTGGGAGAGTCAATTTTTTAAAAACTTTTTTTTAACATTTATTTTTTTAAAGATTTTCTTTTTTTTTTTTTAAAGACTTTATTTATTTAACACAGATAGAGACAGCCAGCAAGAGAGGGAACACAAGCAGGGGGAGTGGGAGAGGAAGAAGCAGACTCACAGCGGAGGAGCCTGATGTGGGGCTCGATCCCATAACGCCGGGATCACGCCCTGAGCCGAAGGCAGACGCTTAACCGCTGTGCCACCCAGGTGCTCCTAAAAGACTTCATTTCTTTATTTGAAAAATAGAGAAAATTAGAGAGAGCACAAAAGGGGGGAGGGTCAGTGGGAGAAGCAGACTCCCTTCCGAGCAGGGAGCCTGTCACGGGACTTGATCCTGGGACTCCAGGATCATGACCTGAGCCAAAGGCAGTCACTTAACCAACTGACCACAAAGGCACCCCTGGGATAGTCAATTTTAAATTTCCAGTACATGTAACTACACAAAGAGGGCATCTAATAAATAGGGATAATAATTCATACCTATTCAGCAATGAGGCTCAAGTGAGATCACAAAAAGCCCTTAGCAGATTGCCTGGCACATAACAGATGCTTAACAAAAGACGGATAATATTATATACATAAAATTGCCATAGCAAAGCAGGAGTATAATTAAGAGCATAGGCTATGGAGTCAGGCAACCTGATTCATTCACAGTTGCATTTGTGAGAAGTGAACAAATTCTTGAAAACTGTTTAGCAGATTCCACTCACATAATGAATACAAAATAAATGTGGTTTACTGTATTCCATCATCATAAAATCATTTTATTAAATTCTTCTATTAAAATTGCATAGCATTTGACAATGATAAATAAAATCCCTTCTTCTATAATTCCTATTTTCCCTTTTCCAGTACATGGAGATAAAAGCTCCATATGTATTTTACTTCAAAATACATCACAACTGGAAAATTACTTAAATTTGGGGTTTATCCAAAACAAGGTCGGTTTATGCCTTTTTATGCTACTGGAATTAACTTCAATTGTAATAACTTTCCACTTGGTTGAAATAATGTAAGAACATTAAACAATTGTTTATTGAGTCCTACTATGTACCAAGCACTCTGACTAGGACCTGGGGAACCAGTGAAAGATAAAAACACACAGTCTGCATCCCTGTGGCCCTCACTGTGTTGTGGAGAGAGATTTATCAAACTATTATACTGATAAAGGGAGAGATACAGCTCGCTGAACGATGCAGAAGAGACATACATGGGGCTGCTGGAAATTATTATTGAAGAAAATCTTATCCCAGAGGCCACAAAGGTTCTCCTTGAGGACATACTGACTGAATGTGAGGGATGAGTAGGAATTAACCACGCAAATAGAAAAACAGGCTGGCTACCTGAACCAGGGGGGCATCAGACACAAAGGACCTGTGGTAGAGGGAGCTCGGCATGTTTTAGAAACTGAAAATTCAGTGTGACTGGAATGCAAAGAGCAGGACTATAGAGTCCTACAGTCCTGAAGCATAAGGCCATTTTATAGATGGTTTTGATCTTAAAGAGCAATGGAAAGTCTATACGGAATTTTAAAGAGTTGCATGACCTGTTTACGATGGCATTTTGAAATAGATCACTTTGGCCATGATAAGGAAAGATCTGAGTGTGGGGTGAGAACGGATGGGGAATGCCACACACAGGACGTTGACAGAAGTCCAGGTCAGAGTAGGGAAGTGGGATGGAGAGAAACAGATTTAGAAGATAATCAGAATTTTGCTTTAATTTGAAAACTATCCTCAGAAAGCTATGTATCCTTTTACATACATACTTTAAATGCATAAATAAAACCATACCAGTTATGTTTTTTGTGTGTGCTATAGATTATAATAGTTTTAGTGTTTAGGGGCAATGTGCATTAAGTAATTTTTAAGTCAAAGACACACTCTCTTTTCTCAACTACATAATAGAGGTTTTCTCCAAAAGCCCAGAGGTAGTAAGTTGTTCTCATATTGAGATGGTATCGATCCATCCTTACTACCAATTCGTAATAAAAATTTTTCCCTAGAGTGCGTGTGGATTTGTTGTTATAATGTGAAAATCATAAGTTATTTACCTTGAGCAAAGTTATATTGTATAATATAAAGTTAAGAGATACATTTGTTTTTAGAATCCTGAAATACAGGGTATAATTGAGGAGAGAGTATTTTAGTATTGCTCTACTTGACTGATCCCACACAATTATTCTGCGGCTTAAGACATCATTTCTCAAGTGTCAAGTATATACCAGAATTTACTCTATTTTCTCCATCTACTTCCAGTGAAAGAAATTTAAAACACAAAGCAAATGCATACTGAATCAAATACAGAAATTGTTTAAAAATTCACCATAGGAAAACATCTTGACTTGCTTTCTTGTTAACGTTCATATTAGTATCTTTTACTTAAGAAACAAGACGAAAGAAACCAACTACACTTTGTGATTTAAAAGCACAGTATTTCATAGACAACGATGCTGAAAAACTGTCATACTTTCAGAGATTATTTTTATACTTTTTAAAAGTTACGAGCCTACTTGCAATTTTTTGCCAAAACTAGTTAAATACCCCTTCCTCAAATGAACTCAATTAATTTAAGAAACAGCTAATGTGCCTGGTCCTTTGTGACAACTTCCATGTCTTGCTCTAATGAAATCAGTTCTTCTCTTTGTGTTCCTGCTCTATGTGCAATACTTGTTCTCTCATACTTATCACTGTCTGCAGTGATGGGTCTCCACCAGAAAAAGACTGAAACGCTTTTTCATCTCACTATGTCTTGTGCCTATGGAAAAAAGCTAGCATATATTATGTGCTCAATAGACACTCATTGCACGGACGACTGAATTTCAAGTCATGATTCATTACTCATATTCTCCAGAATGTCATTTCAATAACTCATTCCCTCAATTTCATAAATCCTCTCTGTAGATAAATTTCTTTCTGATTTTTAGCACATATATTGGCTCCCAATAACCTGGTCATTTCATATGTAAATATGTATGTAAGTAAAATAGTAGCACTTATTTCCTCAGGAAAAAGGTGATTTAAGAATCACAAGTATTAAAGAAAAGTTTTTAAAAGTTTTGTTTTGTAAGAACAACTTGCTATCCCCTGGCTATACAAATAGTTAATAGCACAATATTGGATCCAGTTTGCCTGAATTCAAAGTATTCTCCATCTCCATAATATTGAATACTAGTGTTTTCCAGATTTCTATCCTCTACATATAATCAGTACCACTTTTTTTTTTTTTTTAAGATTTTATTGATTTATTGGGGGGGGAGAGAGAACATAAGTGGGGGGAGGGGCAGAGAGAGAAGCAGATTCCTTGCTGAGTGGGGAGCCCAACCTGGGCTCAATCCCAAGACCCCGAGATCATGACCTGAGCTGAAGTCAGACACTTAAATGACTGAGCCACCCAGGCATCACTGTACCACTTTCTTTTTTAAAACTTACTTTTTTTCATTTAAGTGTATTTGTAAACTTTATATTGATGATATTTTATAATATGTATTAGTATGTGATATTGTCATATCTCTTTGTTCCTTTATTCCACCTTCTTTACCTTCTTTTGGATAAAGTGTTTTTTATTCTGTTACCCCATTTTTCTCCCCTATTAGCTCCTTTGTGTTGTATCTTATTTTAGTGGTTATTCTAGATCTTCAAATTGTATCTTTATTCAACTTCAGATTAATAATTTTATATCTTGAACAAGGTAAAGATAATATTTTAACCTTATTTATACAGTATATGTGGCATTTATTATAATATATGTTGTACACCAAACACATTATTTTATTTACCTTTTACATCTATGTACCTATTTTCTCTTTCTGATGCTTTCTAGTCTTTCCTAAGTTTCCATGCTTTGATTTAGTATTATTCTCCTTTCTTCTAAAGAAGTTCTTTAGACTTTGTTGAAATAAAGCTATGCTGCTGAATTTCTTTTAGCTTTTGTTAAAGGATATTTTCCTTGGTTATACAGTTATGCAGAACAGAATTCTAGGTTGACGTTTAAAACAACCGTAGCACTTAAAGATGTCATTTAATTTCCTCTAACGTCCATGGTTTCTGTTGAAAAATCAACTGTAAATCTTACTCTATTTTTAAAGTAATGTATCTGACTGCTTTAAAAAATTATCCTTTTCTTTGGTATTGAACAATTGGACTACAATGTACCTTGGTGAGATTTTCTATTTAACCTACTTTGTTGGTTTTGGATTTTGTGATTTCATGTCATTTATCATTTTTTGTAAATATTGTGGTTGTTTTCTTTTTCAATATTGATTTTCCACTGAAAATCTCTCTTCTTCCAGGATTCTAATTGCAAATATACTTGAACTTCTCACTGTAGTTTACATTTTTCTTATGTTCTTTTTTCCCCCCTCAGAGTTTCATTTAGACCTTTTCAATTAGCTTATCTTTACATTTATAGCAGCATCTTTGCCATACTTCTCCATTTGTTAGACGCATCCAATGATTTCTTAATATAGTATGCTACGTATCTCTAAAATGTCAACTTGTTGCATTTTCACGTTTCAATTCTCTAGTGAAATTTACCATTTAGTCACATATTTAGTGTTCCTTTTCTTCTGTTCTTTAATATATTAAAAGTAGTTATTTTAAAGTCTGTATTTACTCAATCTGATATTGGATTGTTGGTCTACTTATTTTTTGTTTCTTGTTATTGGTCACATTTTCCTGCCTATTCACGTCCAATAATTTTTTATTATATGTGTATATTACATATAAAGGAAGCATAAAGGCTCTGGTTGTTGTTGCTCTGTGTGTGTGTGTGTGTGTGTGTGTGTGTTTTGTCCTGGACAGAGTTCCCCTTTTCTTCTGTAAGGGAGATACTGTTGGGGGGGTGTTTAATCACTTCCACTCAACCATGCATTGAGATGGGTTATTGGCTAGGTTGGTGTTTTAACAAGAATTTGTTTCTGATTCTTTTTCTTCAGACACATTCCAGGCTATTGCCCAAGAGACAAACAGGTTTCTACAACCTTATCTCTAAAAGACTAAAGAACATTCAGTCAGTCTTTGTAGGTTTTGAGTTTTGTTGTTTGGCCTTCCACTCCATGCTACCTTCAAATTTGATAAACATCTTAAGAAGATAAACTGTATGTTTGAGGCAGACCTATTCTTCAAGTGGGACTTTGTTTCCTCAATTTTGTGAAACTATGGGAAGATGTCAGATACCCCTGTAAAGCTTCCTGCCCTTCAACAAGACCCTAAATTCAGCAAATAGGCCATAGGAAAAACAGGAAGAATTTTAGGGTCTCTAGAATTTCTAGTATGTTGTTCAAGTCCTATGTAGAATTTGCTCATTTCACTTTCCTCTTTGTGTGAGCATAGCCTGTACCTTAACTCATACTGAGAACTGGTAATTACGCCCAGGGAAGAAAACAACAGGTGTTCAACTTTCCACCTTGAAAAAGGTTTGTCCATCCCTCTTGGATTTTTTTTGTTCATCTAATCCTCTTTGTTTCCATAAATCTCTCTTTTTAGGAATTACTTATTAAACACAGGTGATTTAAGTCTCTAAAGAGTTATTCTCCTCTATATTTGCAGGTACCTTTTGTTTTGAAATTTGGGGATACTTCAGATTCAGCAACTTCTAACCTATTTCTGCATTGCTTTAGATGTTTGTCAAGGCTATCCTGACTTGGGCAGGGAAAAACCATGGTAAGGAAGCAACCCCTATCTCCCTAAAGGGAGTTTCTAAATCCCACGTCAAACAAAATAGACCTGTTTTAAATGGCTTCACTAATTTATATCCAATGAGCCATTAACATGACATTCTATGGCTTGAAAACCATGCCCAATGACCAAATAATTGGTTTGCCATAGCTGAAAATCAATACTATTTTTTTCTGCTTAAAAAAAAATTATATATATATATACACACACACATATATATATATATATGGTAGGGACATCTGGGTGGCTCAGTCGGTTGAGTGTCTGACGCTAGATTTCAGCTCAGGTCATGATTTCAAGGTTGTGAGACCCAGCCCTGCACAGGGCTCCACACTCAGCATGGAGTCTGCTTGGGATTCTCTCTCCCTCTCCCTGTGCTCCTCCCCCACCCCCACCCTCTCTCTCTTCCTCCCTCTAAAATAAATAAATCCTTTAAAAAATATAGAAGTTAGCAGGAAAGATGGAGAAAAGTATATATATTTTGCCAAAACAGTCTGCAAAAAGAAAAATAGCATAGGCGAATATTTCAGAATAAATTTCTGTAGGATCACAGGCCACCAACTATTCTTTAAAAATGGCAAAAAAGAAGAGAAAGTATGTTTAATAACACTACCTACAAATAATGAAACAGGATTTTATCTGTTATAATAAATTATTTTCTTGGGAATGAAATAACTGCTATTATACTCTACTGACTCAAGAAGAGGATGAATATGCAGTAATTGAATTTCCTATGACAGATTCTTATAAAAAATGGACGTTTGAATAATCTTTGTCATATAATCAACTCTGTAATATTAGAGTTTAAAATATGAATTTATCCTGACTATAAAAATGCTTCTGCAGGTCTGAACTTTGCAAGATAAAAGGGAAGTATTTTCAAAGGAAGACTGCATTTGCACCTGCACAGGCTCATGAGATATGTAAATGCTCTTTAAGCTTTCCTACAGGAAAAACCTCCACTTTTGCTACCTTTATGTCAAGAAACCTAGGAAACAGAAGTGTAAGGCCCTCTAAGTGAACCCTACCCAGGAGTTTTGGCCAATAAAATACCTCATAACTCCAGGGGACTGTGTGGTGTGGGGCTGTCCACCTCCACAATTTCCAAGATTAATAATTTATCATGTCAGAGTTTATACATGTGATGTTGAAATAGAAACTTCTTTCTAAGTTACTTTATCAGGAAACAAATTATTGAAGATAGTACACACTGGAACAAAAGTGGGAAAATAAGGGTCTGCTTGTCTTGTTCTGCTTTTCCTCTAAATTCGTGTATGGTCTTTCATTGGCCTCTTAGTGAGGACAGATTTTTGACCCAGGCTATAACTGAAATCTAGTTTTATCTGTATTTATTTCATTACTACATATCTGTTTATATTAATACAAGTAGCAGCATACAGTCCTTTCTCAGAGTATGGGAAATGGCCTTAGCCCATTTGTGTGTTTATGTGGCAGGGAGCACACACTTATGAAACTCTGAATTGTAAAGAGCCTCTTCACGTATTAAAGGAGAACCCAATAGGCTGATGTAAGTCATTACCCCAGTCCACACATACAGTACCTCTGGTAACTATTATCATCATTGTCATTTTTTATTACTGTTGGTGGTTGGGCTAGTAGTGGCAGTATGTTACAGAATAGTAACTTTAGAGAATCAATTCTGTGTTAATTCTTAGACGTGTGAGTAGCATGATCCTAAAATATGTGTCCATATTGCTAGATCTAGATGATATTTAAGATCGTCCTTCAGAATGCCTTTGAGACATGTTAGGTTTTCAGATTTCTAGGCTACAACCAGAGAAAAGCATTCATTTGGGAGGTGAGAGTTAGGCAACTCAATCACATATCCAACCTGCTAGCTTAAAGATCGTTTAGTAATAATCAGTCTCAATGCTACTGGTGCACTTGATAAAGAGTATTAACCTCTCTTCACCTTAACTTGATGATTTTGTTATTGGTGGCATTTACTCTTTTACAGCACTGTAAGACATATCCTATACACCATCCATCTTTTTGATCCATAGAGCAAGGTGGAAATCATGACTGCGTGGTGAATCAAAAATTTAATTTTAGATCTGATATCTTAGTCCTCAAATATTAAACCCATATTTGTGCTTTTAAGACACTATTTGAATATTAAATATTAAATCTATTTAAATTAAATCTATCATTCAATGTTAAACTCTTATGAAAGATAGCTCTATAGACTTCACTTTTTTTAATTCTCTGGTCTTATTATGGATATGAATTACTATAATTTTAATTTTCTCCCTAAGAACTTTTTGAAGGGCTTAAGCCTTTCAACTATTGATCCAACTGCATTTTTTGACACACAGTATTTACGGAAATATTATCATAAAAGCTACATAGGTGTTATAGGAGATACTATAACAAGGAAATTGTAGGTTATAGGCCAAAGGAAGCTAGATCTCAAAACTTTAAAAGATTGAGGCACAAAGCCAGAACAGACAACTCATGTGAAAGGGCATATAGTCTCTTTAATGAAAGATCACCTCAGTACCTTCACTGGAATTGGCTCGTGTCTTCCAGAAGCCACTGTTCCACTGTATGATTTAGAAATCTACTAAAAAGTGGGGAACACTCACTTATACATCAATGGAAACAGCCATCATAAAATTTAATAGAGGAAAAAAATCTACAGCTTTGAAGACTGTGGCTGAAAAAGAATGTTGGACTGTCTGTCCTTTCCGATTCTCTTCAGGATGATCTGGGATTTATTTATGACAGACTGATCCATGATTCTATGAGGTTGAAATGATAGCATACAAATTTAAGTACAGATTGGACATCTACACTGATTGTAGATTGTTTGGGCAGATTGTTTGTCTAAGGGGTGGGGGAAGAGAAACCCTCCACCTGGCAGACACACTGTTTTAGGCACTAACAACAGGTTCTGTAGCAGTGCTTCTCAAACAAACTATGAGGAAGGGCAAAATTTCACTTTTAAAATTTCCTATCCCCAGTAGACCACTGTGTGGTCTTACTTTTCATAACTAGTATGCAGTTCATGATTCCTACTCCTATTTAATCAGATGAGTCCACTGATGATGGATTTGACTGTTGAAATCATGTCAGATCACTGTAACGTTTTCTAAACACTTACTCTCAGCCTCTGTACATCTTGTGGAATGGTACGAGTACTTGGACCACCACAGGGTTTGGGGAACAAGCTGCCTATTTTCCTCTGACCTCCTCTCCATTCAACTCTATCCTCATTTCTTCACAAAAGAATCTTATTCTAATTGGTCGAGTTCCAGATGTCAGGTTGGCACTCTATATAACATCCTAGGATCATTTCACTAAAATATGGCTTCTATGTAGTGGTTATACACTTAGGTAATGATCTTATTCTCCCTTCCCTTCTCATCCTGCCTCTGCCTCCTGCTCTCCCCCAGATTTCTACTTCATGAAAGGTGGTCATTTGGTAAATCGAGTCCTATCCAGGTGGTGCTACCACCCTCTCTTCACTTGAATGCCCAACCTGTCTGCTGAAGTCAATAATAGTAGGATTTCGATATTCATATTCAGACTTTGCAAGGAGGATGAAACGCACTTAGGGTTCTGACCTAAGCTACATGCTCTGTATCAGATTTCCAGGAGAATCCTACATTAAGGTAACAAACACTAATCTAGATATTAAGTACTATTTTGTTTGTGTTGGCAACTTGGAATTCCACATAAAGAGAAGATGGAGAGATAGGATTTAGGAACTTCAAAGATTATGGGTCATGGGGTGCCAGGTTGGCTCAGTCAGTTAAGCTTCCAACTCTCCATTTTGGCTCAGGTCATGATCTCAGGGTTGTAAGATCGAGCCCTGTGTCAGGCTCCACGCTGAGCACAGAGCCTTAAGATTCTCTCTCTCTCTATCCCCCCCACCAAAGGATTACTGGTCATTATGCCATCAAATCTAATTTTAAGATAAAATAATAAAGGAAGAATTTTGATAGTTCAGTTGATGAACCAGCATTTGAGAGCAAAGCATCTCATTGAGACAACCAGGCTCTAAGTTAAGCAACTTAAGACTACAGATGCTAATAGATGCAAAGGAGAGACTCGCCAAGGGAGACTCACCTCAAAACTGCAGCTCTTTGGTTTTCTGTCTTTATGGGTACTAGTAGGGTAAATAAGATGTAGCTATTGATGCTAGATTGACCACTATGGATTCTGTTTCTCTTGTGCTTGTTTTGAAACTTTTTCCTCCTTTAGTCTCATTTCTCATTCAGGGATGAGTTAGTTTCTGCTGTAAGAAAACAAGTTGTGGGAAGGAAATATTTTGGCTCCATTAAAATAATGAGTCAGCCACGGACTGGGTAAGCAAAGATAAAGGCCCAGACAAGCCTACTTCTCACTACCACTAGACTCACAGCTTGGGAAGGACATATGGAAGCATGTGTGGTCAGTAGGTTTGAAAGCTTGGCCAAAGGATTTTTCAATATTTGGCAAATTTAATCTCATGAGAGATTTCTTCTGAAAGCATTTAAATTCAAAGTGCTTAAACCTTGGATGATTGGTATCTTAGTGAAACTGAAATCAAGACCCCTACCACTATTATCACCTGCTTTATCTGTGTGTACACCCAAATTGCTTATGACTGGAAAAAAAATAGAGGAATATACATTTGGTTAAGAAATGTTATTAGGGGCACCTGGGTGGCTCAGCCGTTAAGCATCTACCTTTGGCTCGGGTCATGATCCCAGGGTCCTGGGATCGCCCCGAGTTGCGCTCACCGCTTGGCGGGAAGACTGCTTCTCTCTCACACACTCCCCTTGCTTGTGTTCCCTCTCTTGCTCTGTCAAATAAATAAATAAAATCTTTAAAAAAAAATGCTATTACGTCAGGGAAAAATAATAGGTTCTGAATTGTGTGGGCTTGGAGCTAGTGATGTGATTTTCTTATGTGTCCTGCTGACTCATTAGTGCTTTGGAAGAGTGGGACTCTGGATGGACTGAGTCCTGGATTAACTGACTACCAGAGATGCTCAAGGAGCTAACCTATTCCCATGAGTGAGGTCCTGGACTACTGATCCTGAAACAAGGAATCAAGACTGTACGAAAGCCTCTGAGACTGAGCATCAACTGACCAAAACAGTGAAAAATATGAAAAAGAAAATCAAAGAATTTTAAATTTTAATAATTTGGAGAATTCAGTTTCCATGAAGAAAACTAGATAGTTTGGATTTTAAGCTGATAGAATTTAATAATACAGGTTTATACTGTTCAAATGTGGAATATTTTTATATTGGTGCACTTTTAGGATTTGGAGTCGGTTTATCATTCAGTCTTTATTGTGTTATACTCTGGTTAATAACATAGTCAGATCACACGGTGGGGAATTATTAATATGAATGAATTCTTGGTCTACGATATAGAATGGCTATGAAGTTAGCTCAGGATAACCAATCACACTGGTTTATTAGGATGTAATAGAGCCAGAATATATATACTGGGGGAAACAGCTTGACAAATGTGAGAGCTGAACAACCTAACTAACTGTAAATTTAGACTTCAGCCTATAGGATTAAGAGAAAAAATAGTCAGGGGCACCTGGGTGGCACAGCGGTTAAGCGTCTGCCTTCGGCTCAGGGCGTGATCCTGGCGTTATGGGATCGAGCCCCACATCAGGCTCCTCCGCTATGAGCCTGCCTCTTCTTCTCCCACTCCCCCTGCTTGTGTTTCCTCTCCCACTGGCTGTCTCTATCTCTGTCAAATAAATAAATAAAATCTTAAAAAAAAAAAAGAGAAAAAATAGTCAAAGAGTATAGGGAAAGGAGACTGCTTTCCCCTTTTAGGACATGAGGGTATTTCTTCTGTTATCCACCTCCCCAAGGCCATGTCCACTGTGTCACTTTGGGAAGAGCTGTTACTAATCTCATTAGACTGGTTAAGGACATTTATTTGGCCATGTATACCAGTGGGCATACTCGACATGTACTAAAAAGCCAAGAATCCATATTCTAATAATTTTCCAATTCTCTATCATGCAGCTTGCCAGATTCATTCAGCTAGGTCCAGCCTCCTGGAACAAATGGCACAATTCCTCCTATTTTTCTCATTGGATTCCTTGAAGTCTGGCCTTAGGATAGCCCCAAACTTTCACATTTGACCTTTAGAGGAATATAGTACAGAGGTTAAGAGATCAGATTCTGGAGTCAGACTTCCTGGATTCATACCCCTAACTCTGACGCTACTTGGTAAGCCTGGGCAATTTACTTAACCTCCCTGCACCTTACTTGACACAACTGTAACATGGGGATACTCAAAGTACCTCTAAGGTTACTCTGAGGATGAAAAAATGATTTGATACATTTCAAGCTCTTAGAACAATCCTTCTATAAACGTGAATCACCACTGTTGTTATATAGTCTCACTTTGCCATCAAGGCCTGAGCAATGTTCCCTAATCGAGCTTTTCACTAAAAGGTCTGCATTGCGGTTTACCGGGTACCAGGCAGTTCTTCCTACACTAAAATTTAATTCTTATTTATTGTTCTAAAATTGTAAATAGAGGAGGGAGCAAAGAGGGATGGTTGGCAAGAAGTATTACAACATTCCTTCATCCTCAGAAATCATTAAAATCTCACCTCTACCCCTCACTTAGCAGAAATAATTAACCAGGCTTTAACAAAAGCTAATGAGACCTCAGCATTGTCCAACAGAAATACAATGTAATAGCTATATTAATAAAGTAAAATGTATTTTAGTTAACCCAATGTATTTAAAATATTTAGCACAATCAATATAGAAATAAGATATATTTTTATCATACCAATTATTTGAAATTCAACATGTGTTTATACTTATAATGCATCTCTATTCGGACTAGCAACATTTCAAGTGCTTGATACTCATCTGTGGCTAGTGACTACCGTATTTGACAATAGGATCCAGACCATCCACCTCATTTTACTCATTTCATGTTTTATAATCCACTGATTATAATCTATTTTATAATCTATTGACTCAGTATTCTGTATCTCATGATGTGAGAAAGCAGATGACAGAAGTAGTTTAACTAAAAGTATATACTCCAATTTTCTAAGATAAATCAGTTTCAGATAAATTTGTATACCATGGTCCAGTTATTATAGGAACTAAGCTTCTCTAAATAAGCTCACTTTACCCTTACAAATTTACAAAGTGACAAGAACAATTCTGCATAATTGAAATCCCTTAAAGTTACAGTATCTGATGTCCTAGCCCCATACAGCCAAACTCCTAAATGAACACTTGTCAGAATCAAGTTATTAAAAGTAAATGTAATTTAAATTGCACCCTGAAGTCCAAGGAGATTTATCAATTTTTCATTCATTCAATAATTTAGTTGTACCATAGCAGGAAGTTTATTAGCTGTGAGGTATAAGATTAAGGAAAAGTGCATTAAATCTTAAATTTGGGGAAATAGCCTGACTTTACTTAAAATTCAGACCACCTCAAGGAAATCTATGTTAAACCTCTTACTGAAAGTCACGTGATTGAACAATGATGGGCAACCAAATTTTAGGTCTTGGAAATAAATATTTTTAGGTAACTATAAAACATAGCACCTAAATTGGAAATTCTTCTGAGAGTGAATGGGATATACTATTAATAATGTATAAATCATACTAGTTAATAATTTCCCTCAGAAGTGTTACATGTGGCCACCTTATGAACCTTTACACACACACACACACACACACACACACACATCTTGCTTTGCACAAATTTTTCTATTTAGAGACAGCCTTTAGGAATAAAAGTTTATACTACTGACTTCATGACAAGATTCTAGATCCAGTTTGAGGTGATGGATTATACTCATGGAAAATATCAGAGTTCAGAACCAAAAATCAGATGATCTCCAGGCATCATTTTATCTCTAACATTATAAGCTCAGCACAGTAATTTCCTCCCCGCACTCAATTTTTGTATCACTTCATCTCTTTTTGAATCCTGTGAATTACATGGATTTCAGCAGACTTGGGTTCACATTTGGGTTCTGCTATCTACTAGCTGAGTGACTTTGGTAGATAACTAATCTCTCTGAGAAACTCCTTTTAGATGTGGGTGATAACATTGGTCTCACAGAACTGATGCGTTAGTGACACCCTACAGGCACCGTTGTATGACTTCTGCAGATGCCTTGCTCCCTTTTCTGCTGTTGTAAAGATCTCTGTATTTGAATCTTGATTTTGATCCGCTGTCCTTGAGTAAGCATGGAGTTCCAGGGTATATGACTTTGACATTAGTGGCTGATACCCTTCCAAACAGATGTTAATTGTTCTCTTTCATTCTTCATCCACCGCCAGATGGAATCTAAACCTAGCTTTGGCCCTCTCTCTCTCAATGCCATGTCCCTCCAACATATCTAGTTCATCACAAGTCTTTTAAATTTCACCACCTAAATAAGTAGAGAATTTATCCTCTCCTCTTTATTCTCGCTATTTTTTTTTTCAGACTTTCGTTTTGGGTTTTCTTTCATCCAGATTTTTTACAATAGTATTCTAACTGTTTTCCCTCTCTCCATGCTTATAAGCTAAGAATTCAATCTACTGGGTCAATTCTATTGATTAAAATCCTACACGGGGGCGCCTGGGTGGCACAGCGGTTAAGCGTCTGCCTTCGGCTCAGGGCGTGATCCCGGCGTTACGGGATCGAGCCCCACGTCAGGCTCCTCCGCTATGAGCCTGCTTCTTCCTCTCCCACTCCCCCTGCTTGTGTTCCCTCTCTCGCTGGCTGTCTCTATCTCTGTCAAATAAATAAATAAAATCTTTTAAAAAAAATAAAAAATAAAAAAATAAAATCCTACACGAATTTTAAAAAGCTTTCTGTATAAAACGCATGCTCCTCAGCATAGTATACCCTTCACAATGGAGGCTGTGCCTACACCCTCACCCCGTCTTTGCTCATGTACACATTAGCTTTATTATCTCCATGCTGAAATTCCTCTAGTTCCCCATATTCGCTGAGTCAGTTTGTACCTCCTCTCAAAAATCCTGCATTACTGGCACTGAAAAATTCTCCTTCTAGTCTCTATGACAATCCTTATTCATTTCTCTAGACCCAGCTCACATGAACACATCTTTATTGCCACTTTCTGAATGTAGCCTCTCCCCAGCCCCCCTTCTTAGGTCTGCTCTTTTATTAAAGCTCTTATTTTCATTAGTTGTTTGTGAGTCCATCTCCCCTGTTAGCCTATTAGCTCCCTGAGACCAAGGTCCAAAACTAATTATGGAATTGATGTATGGTCCAGGCTTCACTTTGCTTTAAGAATTTGAGACTAAAGTAGAATCATCGCTTATTTAAGAAGTTGGTTTGTTGTAAGTGCGAGTTGGTTTTAATCTTTGTGTTTTAGTTTTATTTCTTGACATTATACATTAGAGAATACGATTACAGCGCACCTGAACCAAACCATTTGCTCAATTTTGATATGAATTAAAATAGCAAGGGTATGATTAAAAATTAAAAGACTTTTCTATGAATAATCTATACACAAATAAATGAGAGTTGATTATATAAATAAGCCAGCTCACTAGCAGTAGAAACTTCCATATTCCTGGAGAAGATGTAATTTGTATAAAAGAAAATTCTATTTCGTGCTGCATTTACTTTCTTATTATTTTTTTAAATATAATAACCCAAATATCTAAAATAAAGTCACAGAAATAGAAGTATTTCCTCATCCTCTATGCAACAGCCATATATGGAAAGGAAGGATAAAACTGTTTATGTAAATGGCAGGGTTGCATACATAGAAAATTCTAAGCAAGCTACAGGTATAAAAACTAGTGATTTTTGCAAGGTTGCAGAATATAAGATCAAGATTTCAAAAATAAATTCCATCTCTAATTCTAAGAAACAAAAAATTGGAAAGTAAAATTTTCTGAAGTACAATTTACAACATCATTCAAAACCATGAAACACCTAGAAACGAATTTAACAAATACTTGCAAAAAACCATACACTACAAACTAAAATAATAATAATAATAATAATAATAATAATAATAATACATGCAAAGAGAAATCAATGAAAACCCAAGTGGAGAGATATTTCATGTCCTTTGATGAGAACGCTCATTATTTTTAAGATGACAACCAACTAGCAACTGATCAAGAGATTTAATGTGTTAACAAGTATAACTCCAGCAGACATTTTTTTAGAACTTGTAGAAATTTATATGGAAATTCAGAAGGACCTAGAATAGCTTTAAAACATACTACTCAGCAATAAAAAGAAAATGACCACTGATACAGTCAACAATATTATGCTAAGCCAAAGAAGCTGGAGTCCAGAGTACTTACTGTATTATTCCACATATATGTAAGAAAATCGAGAACAGGTACAATTCATCTATAGTGATTGAAAGTTGCTCAGTGATTACCTGCAGCCTGAGGGATTGATTATAAATGGACATGTGAGGGTGAGGGATTGATTATAAACGGACGAGAGAGAATGTTTTGCAATGATGGAAATATTCTACATCTTTATTGAGCTGGTTACACAAGTGTGTGTCCACCTGACAAAACTCATTGTACACTTAAAATGGGTTTGTCCTACTGTATATAATGTATATGCCCACCCTTGTGGTTTTCCTATATCCACACTTTCTAAGCAGTCCCTTTCATAAACCAACCTCTTCAGTTCTCCTGTTTTGTAATGCTGTTTCCTGCCCAGTCCCTGACTGAAATAGTGGCTTGTACGTTTAGGTCAGTTTAGTCATTAGGTATTTGTGAAAGAAGGGGGATTCCTGAAGTGTCTTGTTGTGGAGGAAAAAAAAAAAAAAAGCCTAGTGAAAAAGACTCAGCTGTGGAGTATTGTTTGCAGAGCTGTCTCTAGCAGAGTACTGAACCTTCCACGCATCATCTCTAGACTCCAAAGAACTTAATGTACACGGTGTATATTACAACACATACAATTCTACAACTTCCTCAAATGAAATGGCTCTATCTCAGAAAAATAGGACATTGTAAGGAAAAAGCCAATTTAAAAAAACCCTTACCCGTGTATTTAATCTAAAAACAGTCTCTCGGTACCATATATGATGACAGTAGCATTTTGAAATCCCCCAAAGTCTACAGATCATATTCTCTCATATTTATACTCCCTTTATACTATTTATATATCTTTTGCCAAATGTGAACTTGGAATGAACAGTCACCTGTGCGGTTATGAGCTAAATGATGGTGTTTTTCTCATTTTTCTTCTTTTAGCACCCTGTGGCTTTATGTCTGAGCATTCCATCATTAGAAAAACTCTCCATTATCATGTTGTATACTTCTCAAATACAAATGCTTCTCAAGTGCAAATCTATTAAGTCACTTTTGGACATGCATATTATGCTAGTGACAAGCTTTTCTTCTTTCCTTCTAGATAGGTGACAGCAAGGTCTTATCTGAAAGAGACAGAAACCCATTTTGATAGCATTCAATTTTTAAACAGTATTTATTGAGCTCCTACTATATAACATGTACTCTGCTAGGCGTAGGTGTATAGTGATTGGCAAAAAAACCCACAACAAAACAAACAAACAAAAAACCCCCCAAAACTGTCCTTGCTGATATGAAGCTTACAACTTTGTGGGAAAGAAGATAGATATCAAACACATCACATAAAAGAGAGAGATTCATAGATAGTGAAATGTTCCTTGAAGGAAAAGCAGTGCCACTATGAAAGAGAACAGAGTGATCTAACATAAACTATATATAGGACAGGGGAATGTTTCTTGGAAGAATAGTCCCATAAGCAGAGATCTAAGGTATGGACAAGAGTTGGTGAGGAGAGGTGTAGGTGTGTCAAAGACCACTCCAGTTAATGAAAACAGCTTAAAGCCCCAACACTAGAAAATAGAATCATCACATTCAAGGAAACAAAACAGGCCAGAATGGTGGGCAGTGGAGTGAATCGAGACCAGAGGGGCATTAGATAGGCTGAGGAGGCAGCCTGAGCCTTCCAGTTCACATTCAGCATACTGAACTTTAATTCCAAGAGGAATGGAATGCCACTATTTACAGAGAAGGACCCTGGAAACAGCAGTAGTCAATTGAGCAACTATCAAAATTGACAAGAGACCTTAGTAAAGTGGCCGGTAATATGCAAAATGCTAAAAAATCAATAGCTTTTCTACACAGAGAAAATCCCATACTCGGGAAGAGGCTGGGTTCTGAAAAGTTGTTCATAATTCCATTAGCGTAAATGCAAAATGACTAAGAGAAATTTAAGCTGTGTCCATGCCATGTATTTTCACCAAATGGCCTTGTGAATTAGTCCATAAAAGCTGTTTAATGTTAAGCATAATAAGTCAGAGAAAGATAAATACCATATGATTTCACTCATACATGGAATTTAAGAAGCAAAACATATGAACAAAGAAAAAAAGAGACAAAAACGAAAAAGACTCAACTCTAGAGAACAAACTTATGGTTATCAGAAGGGAGATGGGTGGGAGATGGGTGAAATAGGTGATGGGGATTAAGAGTACACTTACCCTGGTGAGCACTGAGCAATGTATACAACTGTTGAATCCCTATGTTGTACACCTGAAACTAATTTAACACTGTCCGTGAACTAGACTGGAATTAAAAAATGAAAAATAAAGGTGTTTAACCAGACGCAATCTTCTAAACGTTTTCTCAGACTTTTTTAAAGGGACAATTTTCATCTGTGTTGAAAGGTTTTAAGCAAACGCCCACGCTCTTTGATGGTCTCTGCCAGGTTCTGCTTCAATAGCTGAATTACCTGCAACAGCTTCCTTGCCACGTTTCAGTTCGATGTTGTGGCTCTCTGGATGGGCTGTTAGCCTAGCCAACTTGTGGACAACGTCTGTTTCATCAGCAGGACTCTCCTCTGCTTCACCTTCTTCTGCATTAATATTCGGTTAATGGGTGACCAAATTGATATAAATGTTCCAGCCACATTTTTAATATTTTTCCATTTCACGAATCACTTTTATTGATTCTCGATCAGTGTCAACTGCAGTAGGCACTTGCTGTGTTGTAAGATTTATTCACATCCTTCAAATGTTTGGCTTGCCAACTTATTTCATATGCATATATGATATCTTTCTTTTATTTTTCTCTTTCATTTCCAATTTAATCCTAGAACTCTACTTTCTGAAGTTGTTCATGTTTTGGTAGTCTCACTGCTGTTGAATTTAACAGACATGTTGGGGTTATGGTATTCATAAACTACCTCAAAAATGACCAAGCACTGAACACCATAGCCTGAGCTAAGAACAAAAGGACTGTGGACAAAAATTCTCTCCACCTCATATTAATATCGGCAGTGATACACTTTTGCTACAGAGCATATGAAAGTTAGAAGTTGAAAACTCTTACATAAGGAAGCATCTGTATTAAGGTTTTTAACAAGAATGTGATGGTTAGTGTAATATTTAAAAATTATTTGCACTTAAATGTGTAATAATTATATGCGTATATTTAGAATATTTCTGGAAGAGTATTAAAAACTAAACTGTAATAAGCAGTATATGCCAGATATTGCTATTTTTTAATCCCACTGTCTCACTTAATTCTCGCTTTATCAGGTGATTACCATCTTACAGATGAGGGAATTGAGGGGCAGACATTAAGTCCAAGGTTACAGAGTAAATGACAGACTGAAAAGATGTTCCAGAAGATGCAAAGTGCTCTGGTGGCAAGGCTTAAAGATGATTTAGACCCATTAAAAAATATATACAGAGAGAAAGAGAGGGTGTTAGTTTCCTACCGGCTGCCAACAAAGGACCACAAATTTAGTGGCTTAAAGTAACACAAGTTTATTATCTTACCATTCTGGTAAGAAGTCCTAAAATCAAGGTGTCAGCAGGGCTGTGTTCCTACTGGTGCTTGAGGGGAAAATCCATTTCCTTGCCTTTCCCAGCTTCTAGGGGCTGAAGCTGCCTGTATTCCTTGGCTTGTGGCCCCCTTCACTGCATCACTCAGACCTCTGCCTCCTGTCCGTTGTCACATGTCTTTCTCTAACCCTTCTGCTTCTCTTATAAAAACACTTACAATTACATAATTATAGATAACCCAGAAAAATCTCCCCATTTCAAGATCCTGAATCCACGGTGCTCCTTCTGCCCAAATGAAGTAATATATTCACAAGTTTCAGGGATTAAGATGTGGAGATATTTGTAGGGCTGCTATCATATCATATATATATATATATATATATATATATGATATAGATATAGATATAGATATAGATATAGATATAGATATAGATAATATACACTATATTTGCAAAGGGAGACAGGAAAAACAAGAAAATCCCAAAATACGGCATAATTTTACTTTATAGAGGTCTCTTCTCTCACCTGCTTGGGGAACATAGGTTGGAAAGTTAAAACTAAACTCAGCGATTTGGATTGTTCAACGTATGTTTTCTCTAGATTTCCCCCTCATGCTTTATCTGGTAGGATATGAAAAGGGATTATTTAGGGTATTATTTTAAACTCAGAATTTTCTAAAACACAGCTCTATAAAAGATTAGAGAGCTGATAAATTAAGTGGAAACTAAAAAACAAAACAAAACATATTAAACAGAATGCAAACTGGTTTTCTTTAGATGCAATGGAAAGATGTGGGGGAAGATTCTTGAATCCAGAGACCCCAAGAGACCTTTCTCACTAATAGCCAGGGAAAGGTCAATTTTCTGGAACTGTTCTAAAAAGTCAAGGAGGGGCACCTGGTAGCTAAGTCAGTTAAGCGTCTGCATTTGGCTGAGGTCATGATCCTAGGGTCCTGGGATCAAGCCCCACAACAGGCTCCTTGCTCATCAGGGAGCCTGCTTCTCTCCCACCGCCCCCGCCATGCATGTTCTCTCTTTCTCAGATAAATAAAATCTTTAAATAAAATTAAAAAAAATAAAAGGTAGAGAACATAATGAGATAAACTGATTTAAAAGCAGGACTCTGGTTTTGACAAAAAGACCCTTAATCAGATAGCAAAGGTGGTAAAATATCAGAGTATGTTTTAAAGGGAAAGAGGTTTTGGAATATCCCTGCTATGGTATCTTCTAGCATGGAACCACCATAGTTCAAATATCTCTGATTGCAAAGGCTGGCCCAGGTAATGCCTCCAAATGTCTTTTGGTTTGTTCATCTATTATTTCATAATGATACAAACCCAGGGAGTTGGGTCCCTAAATTATGCCATTACTAGAAATGAGGCCTAGAATGAGCCAAACAGGGAAACGGATGTGTCCCTACCTTCCTAATGAAATTAACAAGGATTATATTCAAGCCACTTGTCTGGGACCACAGCCCTTTTGGAGTTCTAGGTTGTAGTCTGCTATATGAGAGAAAAACCAACAAACAGAATAACAAAAAAATAAAAAACCCACCTTTTGAGCAGTAGATACTTGTCATTCTCTCTCACACACACTCATAGAGATTTACATATAACAAAATGACTCTACCATATGTAGTTTCCTAATAACTAGAGGGCAAGGCAGAATGGAAATGAGAATTTTAGATGACCAACATAAAATCTGTGCTTTAGCAAAATCACAAATCCATCTATGGCAGGGACACAGAGTTGCTTAGAAAAAGCCATTTGCTTGCTAATTTACAAAAGGCCTGCTGTATTTAATATAAAACAAAACATAAAAATACCAAAACAAAGGAAAACTCTGAACTTACAAAAATACTGGGAGGTTTATTCCCATTGTAAGAGAAATTGCGGCAGTATTATTAATTCTCCCAGTCCACTGAAATATTAATAAGTAATTAAATCAGCCAGTTGCAGTTTCCCTGGACAAAACCATTGACCCCAGAAAGCCTTGTACCACCGTCCAACTAGGCACAATTGCCAGGTAGCAAATTATGGCTTTATGAGTACTGCTAGTCTAGACCTCCATCCTGGGCCCAAATTGGCCAGCTGATTTTATTCTTTTTATTCTTATTATTCAATTTATAGAATGACATGGAGATTAAATATAGACCAAAGAACTATATATAACAACCCACTGAGTGTGGACCAGCTGAGCTCTTTTAATTGAGGGGCTGTCCTGTTATCCCCATTGGATTTTCTTAGCCCATTTTAGACTGATGCATTCTAGTCCAATCTGAATGTGCAGATGTGGGTATTTCTCGCATTAAAAGGGTTTTCATTGCTGTGAATACTTAAATTCTCATTACACTGTAGTTTGGTCTTTAAAAATCTAAGCTATTAAATTATCAGAGAGATAGATATTTGAAAACATGAAATTATTAGTGACCAGCTCGTAATGAACACTGTGAGCTCTACATTGTGTGAAACGTCCACCTATGTTGATTCATTTAGTATAACAAAATGAGGCAGAAATTGGACTTATTCTGATGTTGGTGAAGAATGGTTTTACAGAAATTAGGCAGCTTGCCGGTGGTTATACTGCTGAATAGCTATTTAGGGTGGATTTAATTCTAGACCTCAGACTATTATGCCAGATTTAAAGCTCAGGAATTCCATTTCTAAATAAAAAAAAGAGAATGAATGACTCTAGATCTTTTTAAGTTAGTCTTGGAACACAAATACGTGTAAATAATTTAAGGATACCCTGGAGTGATCAATGGCTTACCACAGTTTTCAAGACAAGCATGTGCCATAAGTTTTTGCTCCTCGATTTAAGGAGAAAGAAGTTGTTTTCATTGTTATGAGGAGTTAGCAACATCCTTTTTTCTTGGCATTTAATCTAGGTTTCCATAGTCTCTCTTTCTGTGCCACTACCACCTAGCTAGCACTTCCATGGAGTTAAAGCTCAAAACTTTATGCCAGTGTTAAATTGTCACCCAGGGTCTAGCCCCTCACTCCTAAGGGTCTACCCAACATCTCTGTTTGATCATGCATTTTATATTTCTTCAAGTTGAAGATGCTTAAAGCTAAAGACATCAATTGTTCTGATGAAGTAGTCCCTCTGCTTTTTGTCAATAATATTCCAAAAGTCTTTCAATTGCCTGGTTTCTAGTATATTTTATGTATAACTTCCACCTATAACTAGTATATATTACATATAACTTCATTATGTAAAAAAATAATTATTATTATTTTTAACTTCCTATTCAACTGCCTCCCCTGGCTCCTGATTCCCTAAAACTGGTGCTTTACTCAAGAAAGGACAAATGATGCAAATAATATCATATCCCAAGAAAGAGGAAGGTACATATGGCTCTTCTGCATTCACAAGATTCAGTTGCTTTCTCCAGCATGCCACTGTCACAATGGTGAGCCAACATATTCTTCAGGCATTTGGAGGTATAAAAGGTTAGGGAAAAAAAACAAAAAACATACTTCTTACCCGATATTCAAGGCCCTTCCCAATCTGGCACTAACCTATCTTCAAAACCCTTAATGTACCAACAAAACCTTATTCATCTACCACACTAGATTACTAATTCCCAAATTACTAGATTACTAATGTTCAAATCACTGTCCATGCCAATAGAGCCTTAAGTAACAAGAAATCATAAATGGGTATTTTGGCCTCAAGACCACCTGGTTTTTCTTTCTTGTTTCCTATGGTCTCTTGTAATTCACATGCCTGTCTTATCCCCTCAACAGTTTTAACACAACACAACATCCATGAGGAGAGAGACGGCCTCATGCTTCTGCATCCTCTAGTCAGAAAGAGCCATGAAATAAACAGTGGCTTTGCACTTGGTGTGCCCTTAGTAAATGTGTTGACATGACTTTGAAATTTTACAGTTCTGCTCCTTTAATTTTCCCTCTCTACTCAAATACATTGATTATATATAGAGTGTGTGTCAGATTTTTACTGTGTTCATTCTGCCTGGCCCAGTGGTCTCACAATAGAATTCGGATGCTTAGAGAAACAAGGCAATTATTATATCAGCATGTTTACTAGACTAGATGTGTACTGTAGCCCACTCTACAGTGAGCATGAAACGGCTAAAGTATAAGACACACTGCCATTAGGGAGATGTTTAATGGTGTGATGCAGGAAGTGACAAATTTCTAAGTAGCAGTAAGATCGGCTTTCAGCTTTGACTCCAAGAAGGTGGCCCTTCCTGCCGACACAGTGACATAAATCCTACCCATGCCCCAACTTGCAATAGGAAGGAAAAGTCTTATCTCAGTTGAGATAAATATCTAATAAAAGCAAAAAACTATACTGTGAGACACAATGAAAAGGAAGAAGTTTGTCAGTATCTGCTACGTCTTCACTCAAACATATTTTTTTTTTCCTTAAATGAGGCTGTCCTGCTGAGTTGTATTTACTGTGGCTTCCTCCAAGAGGCAATAGAACAGATTTCTGTTCCACTCAAGTTTCTCCACACTGTTCAATTCAGAAATGGACTTGTCATTCTATCTCTTAAGGCCCCTCTCTTCCACATCCCTTAGCCCTTCTGGAGACAGGTCTACTTTGGTTTCTTGAGATAGGTTTTCAAGAGGCAAATAATCAAGTCTAATGAAATATGCCAAGCAAGAAACTGGTATATGCAATTACTTTTTTAAGCCTGAATCTACGCATTTTCTCAGGCAGAAGCCCAGAGAAGTAGAGCTTCATAGATGGATGTATATTGCTAATTTAAATCTCTAAACAAGAGCATATATAAGCTACATGTCTCACAAGTGTGCTAATCATGCCAGAGAGACTTTCTCAGTGGCCAACTGGGGCAGCTCGAGTCCCCTAGTTCCCCTCAGGTGGCCAACTAATCCTGGTTTGCTCAGGATTTTCCCAGTTTTAGCATGGAAGTTCCTGTGTCCCGCAAAACCCCTCAAACACAAGAAAGCCTTCCACTGGACACCATAAGCAAAGCTTTTACTTTTTCTATACTGTATCAAAGACTGTTCTTTTTATGTGTGCTAAGTACAACAGGTGAGCTACTCTAAATGATCCTGTAAGCTAATTATGATTATAATCCATATTTCAAATGAGGCATTATGATTCACAGGTTAAATGACTTGTCCAAGCTCACTAAGCTAATAAATGATGGAGTCAACTTAAAACTAGGCCTTCTAATTCCAAATTCTGTGTATTTGCCATTATAACACGCGATTTGTTTGTCTTTTCCTCAGAGATGAGGTAGAATAGTTCCCTCTTTGGGTCCCATTGACCAAGTGGAAGAAGTGAAGGTATTATCTGCCCTCACTTGGTGTTTTGTTTCTAATTTGTACCCTTTGAATTGTTTGCACCGAGTTGGCAAGCGGGGATTTCAGAACTGTTTCCCAAAGAAACAGCTCAACGTCACATAGCTTTTTGTTTCTCCTTAAGAGTTACTTATACAACACAACACAACACAACACACACACACACACACACACACACACACACACACCCAGTAACCGGAACTCCTTTCCCCTGATGTTTAAGGTCTTACTGCGGAGTATGAATTGCCATGTCAGGTTCTTTGTTCCCCTGTGGTAAGACTTCTCACAGGAACTCCACTGTCCTTCCTGAATTCTGGGGCCCATCAACTTTGTGACTGCTAATCCAGTCTTTCATAAAACAGGTCTTAATCTAAACCCCAATTGTGATACTGTCCAAGTAGTCACTTCAGATTCTGCATAAACTCGAAACAAACAAATATATACACTGGGAAGAATTTTCACAGATCTCATCACATTGGACAAATCTGAGCCTCAGCTCGGACCCAGATAGGGTACTGTCTTGTATGTCAATCCATGGTTTCTTTCACTCTATAGCTTCGGTACTTCCCATACTTGATAAAAAAAAAAATAATAATAAATGTATCTTACTGCCAAACTTGGGGAATTTTTGAAAACATGAGTTTCTGTAGTTGTCACTCTGTGAGTATTGTTTCCTGAAGGGATCTTTATATGTAAAGATTATGTGGCAGATGGTGCCCTCGTACGTGAAAAAAATTATATTCAGATTGTTCTTAGCAGTGATGACTTGTACCGGTCTCCTGCTTTGGCCTTTCCTACCTGCGACCTTAGAGTCTGAACATCAAGATAATGAGCAAGAGTTACAGCGATGTTTATCATGGTTGACAGAGTTATAGAGAAGTACTCAAAGCAAAAGAGCTGTCTGCTATGCCTGAGTGCACTTGCTTATGGAGACTAATGTCTATCTAAAAATTAAGTTTCTTGTGCTTTTGGCAGATGACTTTGCTCTAGTTAATGAAAAGTATATTATCTTTTAAAGAGAAATTCATAGTTTCTTTCTTTTCATGGTCATTATCTAGTGGTTATTGTTCAACCACTAATGTTCCCAGAACACCTGCATCATTTTCACAAGATGTAGGTATTCAAAATTATAGCACTATCATTCAAAAGATAAATATATTTAATATCTTTAGTCAGGAATTCAAAGTTTCAATTTACCTGTCCAAATATACCTTCCATTGCTCTCCTTGATATACTGACACATTTTTCTTCAATATATTTTCTTGACTGTGAAACTATTCAAGTTTTTATACTGCTTCCTGATCTGCATTTTCTTTTCCATATGCAAACATTGAAATTCTATCCAAACTTCAAAATTAAATTCAATGTCCTCTTCTCCATAAAGTCTGCCTTGGTAACTCCAAATCAGGAGTATCTTCCTTTCTTAAATTTTCAGAGCACTTTATCCACTAGCAAGTAAATCGCCCTGTACTGTAACTGAGATAATTGGGTAAATACCGAAAATGAGATTCTGATGCTTCCAAAGCAATTGCTTTTTTTTTTTTTTTCAATTATTATTCCACCTACAGAGGATGTGGTATTATAAGTGGAGGTAAATATATCAACTAACGTTCTATATTCTTCAAATTATGAGAAATAGATAATTTTGAAGAACATTTAATTGTAGGTACATATGCTTACAGTTGATCATAAAAAATGGCCTTGGTTCTTTACTCCTCCCATGAAGAGTCAGGGTCTGTGTCCATGTTCCTTGAATACAGATTTATGACTTGCTTTAGACAATAAAATGTAGCTAAAATGATGGTTGTCAGTTCCAGCCTTGCCTTCAAGTGGCCTTGCATGCTTCTATTGTTCCCTGAGGATCTTGTCACTGCCATGTAAATAAACTTGATCTGCCCAGCTAGACAAGTAACCCATAGTCCAATCCCCTCTGTTGCCCAGACAATAGCCAGACACCCACAGACATGTGAGAAGTGGTCCCTGTCCAGCTGACCATACATGTGTAAGTGAATGCAGACAGGATCTGCGGAGTCATTGTTTTAAGCCACTGAGTTTATGGGTGGTTACAGTGATCATATTAGGATATGATATTAGTATAAGATGTAATAGAATTTTCAGAATGGAAGAAGCTTCAAAGACTCAAGCATCTGACATTTAAATTTCCCTTTGCAACATTTCTAACAAGTCATCATACAAGCTATTTAAATAGCTCTAGAAATGGGGAACCTAGTTTTCACAAAGGCAGTTCTCACTTTGGAAATTTCTCCTCACATTGAGAAGTCTGCCTACTATATTTTGCCCTGTGGGAAGCTCAGGACAATTTGACCCCTTTTCCACACCTACTCTCTTCAGTATTTGAAGACCTCTAACCTCCTCTCATGTGAACCTTCTCTTTTCCAGATTCAGCATCCCCGGTTCTCCGGTGGCTTTTCCTATGGTCTGATTTGAGATCCCTTTTCAATCTGCGGTTTGATCTGCAAGCTGTCTCTTCTATCTGCATGTGTTCAACTGTTGTGCCCTGAACCAAGGACAGAGATCCCAAGAAGCAGCAGGGTTCCATCAGCTGCAGACCTTCTTGCCCCTACTCCGGACATGGCACCTGGTGCACCCGAAGGCTGCTTACCTTGCCAGACCACCCACTATCGCCACAACCTTGATTGATCTGCCACCGGATGTGATGACTATTTCAACCTTTTCATGTGTTGGCATTTAACATTCCCCTCTCTTCTATAGAATCCAAGAACATTCCGGCTCTTTTCTCCTCTCAGGCACATGGTGGAATTGCACTGCAACCTTCCCTTTAAACCTACTTACTGCCCTGTTATTTGCTTTGTCCATTGCAACATCAGCAGAAGGGAGCTGTATCCCCTCTATGTGTTAAAGTTTTAAGAGTTTGAGCCCTGTTGGCCACATTCTAATTTCTCTGCAGTGCAGTCACGAAAGCATGTATTGGAAATACACCTCTGCCAGCCTGGTACCCCAAGCAACCATGAAGAGGAACGTGCATCCTCTTCCTCTGTATTTATATGTATTAAAGTTGTAGCATGAGTGACAAAACTTTACTTGATTAATATGCAGAGATTTGGTAGATATTCCTGTATTACAACCTAGCTTATCCTGACTGGTACACTATTTATACTTCTTGTTAGATTCAGATTATTGAAGTATGCTAAGTTCTTTTGGATATTAATTACATCATCTAATACACTAGTTATTTTGCCCAGCCTTATGTTACCCCCAAAGCCTACAATCAGATCCTTTATATTTCCATCTTGTTCAATTAAAAATAATCTGCCTACAGGAGATCCCTAAAGCTACTCCATCAGAGCCTCCCTGGATACAAAATTATTCACAAATTATCATACTTTGGGTCTCATCATTCAATCCATTATTAATTCATTTAGGTGACTTTTTTAGGGGTTATTCTGAAAATCCTTAGCAAATGCCTTTCTGAGGTCTAGGTAGAAATATATCTACAATATTTAATTGATATACCTACTTAGAAATCTTATAAGACCAATACATAATGAAACACTAAGTTGAAAATAGAATATTCAATTAAAAAAAACTAAACCAGAAATAAGCATAATTTATTTGCAAATTAATCAGTTTGGTCTAATAGCAAAGCAGCCAAGATCTGGAGTCAGGTAGACCCATTTCAAACCTGGGCTCTGACACTTAGCCACTGTTTGACTTTGACCATATTTAATGTCTCTAAGCCTCATTTATGTTACCTGAACAATGCAATGATTGTATCATTTACCTCAAAACACTGTGATGAGGATCAAAGGAGGTAATGCACAAAAAATGCTTAGATGTGGGCCTATTATATTTTAACATTTCAAAAGGTTTTAGTTATTATGTCTTTATAATAATTATGAATTTGAGATAGCATCCCATTTTTAAATGACATTGAAAATGTTTCTTTTTACTCTCTACTTCATACTGTTTCTAAATACTAAGGAAGACAAAGTCAGTAACAGAATTGTGGCATGGTTCTGACAGCAAGCTGTTTGTATTTAATTAAGAATTGCAGATTAAACAAATCTGTTATGTTTTTTTAAATTTTTTAGAGAGAGGGGCCACACATGTGGGTGGTTGGAGGGTGGGGAGGAGCAAAGAGAATCTTAAGCAGGCTTCACACCCAGCGTGAGCCTGACATGGGGCTCGATTTCATGACCCTGAGATCATGACCTGAATTGAAATCAAGAGTCAGATGCTTAACTGACTGAGCCACCCAGATGCCCCTAAAACCGGTTACTTTCAGTAAGAGTAAGAACAAGGTTATGGAAAAATACTATTTTGCTAGCAGTGATTATTTTATTGTTCTGTTGTACTATAGTCTGCCTATAAGAGGAAACATTAACCTTCATGGAATATGGCATTCATTTATCAAAAGATACTTAAAAACACATTTGATATATACTTTTTTGGGAAAAACAATAATCAAGTTCAGTGCTCCTGTTTTCCTAAGACGTTTTATGTATGTTAAGTGTACTCAACAGCCATATCAATTATATTTTGGAAAGAACCAGCAGGCTGAGGAACCATGATACTCATTATAATTGCCATCTTATTTAATAGGGTTATTTTCAATATTTTTTGACCAAAACTGGTAATGACACAAGTAATCTAACTTTTCTAATGGAAGTGATTATTCTGCTCAGTGTAACAGATATTTTCCATAGTTACTGAACTGGCACTATTTTAAAAGACTGACTACTTGAATATTATCTTTATCAAGGATCTATCAGTGATTTTAATTTGCTACTCGTTAAACACATAAACTGTCTGAAAGGCCTTCGAGGATTAGACTGGATTCTGTATGGTGTATCCCAAAAGATTCACTGATCTCCTAATAAATTTAAGCCAAGTCAGACTTAGACGTCATAATTAAAGATCTGATTTAAAGAACAGGAAATGGGGGCGCCTGGGTGGCGCAGTCATTAAGCGTCTGCCTTTGGCTCAGGGCGTGATCCCGGCGTTATGGGATCGAGCCCCACATCAGGCTCTTCTGCTAGGGGCCTGCTTCTTCCTTTCCCACTCCCCCTGCTTGTGTTCCCTCTCTCGCTGGCTGTCTCTATGTCTGTTAAATAAATAAAATCTTAAAAAAAAATACAGGAAATGAATAACATACACATGTTCAATAAGCACACTGAACACAGAGGAGGCTTTAGAAAAATGTGCTCCCACAAAGCCTCCCCCTCCAACAAATATGCTCTCAAGTTTAACTAGGAAGTTTATTTTTTCGGAGACTGGATTGTCCTCAGGAGCTGCTAGATTGATTACATGGGTGTTCCCAGGATGTTGGGAATCCAAAGAAATTATGACAAGCACCAGCTTGAGAGAGTTTTTTCTTTTCCTTTTTTTTTTTTTGAGATGGAGCCCAGAAGGGCGAAAGAAAACCTGAGTAAGAATCACAAAGGCGAGAAGGCACCACTCTTAAGCTAATGTTGGTTGCCTTACTTTTCCAACTGAGAAAGCATGTGGCCTCAGGGGCTAGGTGTATGATCCAATTTCTACCACTAAAACTGACGGGACCCTAACAAATACTACCTTTGGAAAATGTATGATTTGGGATTCCTTTCAAGTATGTCTCAAGTACGGGGCACCTGGGTGGCTTAGTCAGTTAAGCATCTGTCTTTGGCTCAGGTCATGATCCCAGGGTCCTGGGATCAAACCCCATGTCAGGCTCTCTGCTCAGCAGGGAGCTTGCTTCTCCATCTCCCACTCCCCCTGCTGGTGTTCTCTCCCTCTCTTTCTCTATCAAATAAAATCTTTAAAAATAAATAAATTAATTAAAAAAAATAAAAAAGTAAAGTATGTCTCAAGTACTATGGAGTTAGTGATTCCAGAAACTGAGGAAAGGCAGACACTTTGTTGGGTGTAGTTTCAAACGGCAGTCACCTAAAGATAAAAGGAAAAGCAGGCCCTTTCTGAGGACCTAACCAGAGCTGTGCACAGCTATGGAAGGCTCCAGTGCAAGGAACTAGCTAAAGGAAAGTTGCCAAGAGTCGATGGTGGCTGTAGTTTCCTTGTCTGAAATGAAGACATTATCTGTATCTTGGGTTGATACACAAGAGGGGGTGGTATGCATTCTCTGAATCTAAAACACAAACCTATCTCTAAGAATAAAAAAAAATGGCCTTGATACAATGACTAAAGTTTGTGGTTGCCCTTGCCTGCAGCCCAGGATGATCCTGAAGATTTTTATCCTTAAAAAAAAAAAAAGGATTTGGAAAAACTTTCTATGGCCAGCCATCTAGGCACAGAAAAAAGGCTTCTATGATGGTAGAAATCAGGTTTCCTGTGGATGTGTAAAGGTGGAAGAACCAGTTCAACAGTATCACTGGGGATTGGAGCTGAGGGGCGGGGGGGATGTTCTGATGTAGTCTCCCTGGGTTGACTGTGGGTAATTGTGTGTGTAGTCTGAGTAAGAAAGAATGTCAAGCTACAAACATGGGCCTGAATATGAGATGATGGAAAGGTGTCAATCTCTCACTGTCAACTATAAGCTATTAGTTGCTTGAGCTTAACAGCTTCATTTTCCCAGTCCTTTGAGTACTCTAAGTTTTTTGCCACTGTGTGTAGGAAAACAATATTCCTAAGGAAATGGTTTATAATCTACTCCACAAACACTATGAAGTTTTAAGGCTGATTTAGATGGTAGTGACTTAACACTTACTTCCATTGATCCTGTGCCAAAATATATTTTCCATGGTTCCCGAAGGAGTCACGGTTGTGGTCCTGGGGTCTTGTAGGTCCACACATCGGAGTGCAGCCTTACAGCTGGCCTCTGTGGCTCGTATCAAGATATACTCTAATGACCCCATGATTTTCTAAATAAAGAAGATATCAAGTGCTTCCTGAGTAATTTCCAAGTGAGCCTTGGGAAGCATTCAACTGACCCCAAATTAGAGAACTGATTGCCGGTAGTAAGCCAAAATTAGATAAGCATTTTTTCGGCGGGTAGGAGGGGAGAGGAGGGCATAGGAAGCTAATGGCAGCTTAGCAACCAGTTCTTAATACATGGGTTTTAGAAAGTTGGTGGCCTTATTGCTTTCAGCTTTCCCAATTAAGAGGTTCTTTGTCTAGGCCAAACCTTGGTCTATAGGATATGATGCGTCTGCCCAGTAGGAAGACTGTAGGCAGGTGCTGGGGACTTGTGAGCCTGATACTACGGAGAGTCTATGGTAGGGCTGGGACTTCCCCAAGCTTCGCATGAGATTCTTTTCTGGCTGATCTAACTACCCTGCGGCATGACTGCGTCTGACATTAGCTAAGAGATGCCAGGTTTTATTCAACCTTTAATGGATTAAGCAAGACAACTCCCTTTATTACTTTTACAAAGAGCAAGGTGACAGGATCATTCAATCATTAATTACAAAAGGTCTCCTTCTTGGAGTAATAATGGAACTGATTTAAAAAAATCTTTAATACAGTGTGAATTTATATCTAGGGTGTTCTAAAGTGCTAAAGTTTTCAGATGGGAGAATGAAAGGGCAAAATTTATATTTAAGCATAATTAGAGTAATATTTATTTTTATGGATTCGTTCAAGCCAAACTTCGTAAGTTTCTCCCAAGTAGAGAAACAGGGATTCAAGATCAAAAGCAAAGTGGCCTTCTGATCAACTGACATTAAATCTAGTGTGAGAAAAGTCCCTTGATTTTTTTTTTTTTCCCCTATAGGGATTTAGTAACACTGAATTTGGGGCGAGGGGTGGGACCAGCTGTTTTTAAAACTCCCAGTACTTCTCATGTACGCCTCATCATGAATCCATGATTGCTTCAGGATTAATTTTTTCCTAAAACACAGTAGACCTGAATCTTTTAAGAAATAATTCTAACTAATTCATCTAAGAGACTGCCAAATCCAAAACAAGATTAATTTATAGGTGAGGTCTTCATATGGGCAAGGAACTCTCAAGCTTTATGGAGGAAAATCTAAGTGAAAAAGACCAACTCTATGCCCTTAAAGAATTTAAAATCAGGTTGGAAGATACAAATTTTTCTTAATTTATGCAACTTAAATTCATATGTACCAGAGGAATGACACAAATGGAAACAGAAAAGGGAGATAATTCCTTATTATAAAGAGAAATAGTAATCAAGAAGAAATAGAAATCAAGATATTCAAAGCCATATAGAAAGATCCATACTTTACACTGCAGAAATGAGGAACCATTAAACACATTTAAATAGAAATGACTGTGCTTTAAGGAGATTAATCTTTAACAGTGTATAGATTGAACTTAATGTGGAGGAATTAATGAAAGAAGATCAGTTTGCATTCACCTAGGTAAAAGGTATTGAGGATTAAAACTAGATTAATGGCAATACGAATAAAAATAAGTTGAAAAATTATGGGCATGGTGATTTGAATAGCTATCCAATAACGAATTAGGAATGCAGAGCTGTCTGCATCTGCTAGCTCTTAAAATAATAAACTCTAATCCAAATTCATTTTTATGTCAATCTATAGTGAACTCCCTCTATACTGAATCCCCTGATGTGAAAGGAACTCTTACACAAAACAACTAACTGAAAAGTAAAAGAAAGACAAAGGCTTCCCTTTCTCTCCAAAGAGTAACTTGCCACTGCGACTGAAGCAAGCTTACATGGGGGCTCTCGTTTTCTTAATACCTGGCACTCTTGGATCAGAGCATGCAGGGCTCTTTGTGTAGCATGAACCATGGACCCAAGGAAGGGATTACAGAAGTGGAAAGAGCCATTGGCTGAACTTGGGAGAATTTCTGGGCCTTTCCATAAAAGTAAGGAAGTTAAATGAGGGGATAAGGGAGAATCTCATTTACTGAGTAGGTAGGAAAAAGTGAAACGAATAATTCTCAGCTACCCAAGATGAGACTGCTATGAGAAAAGGAAAGTTAAGAGCCTCTGGAGAGTAAGAAAAACCTTAGCTGCCACCTTAAATGATTTTAGGCACTGGCCAAACACGAAGGTCAAGACCAGGAGTGGGAAATAGGGCATGAGGTCATCATATAACCTTTTCAACTTTAGAGAGAAATACAAAAGCAATGTCCGAGCATGACAAGTATCATCAGTATATTAAACCACCTATATCCACATATTGTACAACCAAACTTGTATTAGGTTTTATAATAGTAACAAAAAATTACTATTTTAATCAGGGTAAATTTAAAAGCAAAGGAATTATTCAGAACTTCAGTTGAAAATTTCTTGTTCATATTCATCACATTATTTACTCATGGCAATAATCAAATTACCTTGAAAATTTCAGCAAAATTTTGTATATATGTACATATATATACACTTATGCATATACAAATACACACACATACACATTTTTTCCCCCAATTGTACCTATTTGAGAGTGAGGTCAAAATGGAAGCTGCTCTTCCTCTATTTGGCAATCTCCTAGTTTCCTGCCCTTCAACAATCTCTCTCTTTTTCTCACCTCTCTCAACATTACCCATTTTCTGCCAAGGTTTAATAATCCTAGTAATGGTTTCAAGGTCACCACCAGATTCCTGGAATTAGGAAAGCAGCTATGGCCTGGTTCAGAACCACGACAGGAAATAAACCTTCCTTTCACATAGGCTCGAGGAACTTAGTTCCCAGAGAACTATCCTGAAAAGAATTTAGAAAACTAGAGAAGAAAAGGAACAAAGAAGATCAGAATGTCCTCTCCCTAACATTCTTCCCCTTATTCTCACTCTCATGGTTTTGTGGACTTCCCTGAATTCTACTGCAGACAAGGCTAGTACCTGAAGACTAGAAAGACACCATATAAAAGCCTTGTAATATTCCTCATCATGCATTCAATGGAACTCTGACTACAAATGTCCAGTGAAGGGTGAACTTAAGCTATAGACAAAGAACCAAAGGAATGCCATTCTAATTTTAAAAAGTGATTCATATTTGAGAAGGTACTTGTGTGACCTCATTCACTATCATTTATTAAAGTAGTTTCATCGTTTCATCAAATTGACTTATTAGAGGCTGGGTAACCAGGGGTGTGTGCCATTCAAAACCGTCAGAGTAAATCTTCTGAGAAAAGTGTGGTTGAATGACAGCCTTCAGCCACCACACTTCCAGAATCCACTGCAGCATTCATCCAAAGGCCATACTCATGAAGCTGATCCAAACCAATGACTGAACATGGTGGAGGTAATAGAACTGGCCACATATGCACAATGTGGGATTCTTCTAACAGTAAACCTTTTATCTAGGACTCCCCATTGGTCTGGCACTTTCTTGTAGCCTCATTGGTCAGTTTAAGGCTTTTTATGCCCAATTCTCCTTCCTTCCCCCCCTCTCTCCACTCACAAATGGCAGACCCATATTATGGCCCAAAGATTTCTCTCATCTACTCCTGCTGTCTCACCACTTATCTCAGATGTTTCCCCCCAGAAAGCTCTTGTACTTCTAATATCTTGGTGTGTGCTTCTGTAAGGACCCTTAGTTTACAAATAAAAGTTACCAAATTCCTGTAAAACAACTGGGAGAAGTACAATGTTAAATACTAATGTTATCACTAAAACATGCATTTTTTCCAGCTTTTTCTCTTCCTTTCTTCTGATCTTTTTTTCTTTCTCCTGATTCTTTTTCCAGAGCCTACCTGATTTTTTATTTTGACAAATGGGAAAAAGAAAGGTTTGCCATCTCTTTTCTAGCAACACTTACAAAAGATGTACAAAGATGAGCAGAAATCAGAGCAGCACTGTTAACTCCATTATCTGGTTTCAGTGTGTATAGATCTTTCCTTCTTTGACACTTGAGAAGGGGGAGGGAAGGATCAATGTGGTCTGGCTCTAAACCGGTTAGGAATGTTGAAGGTAGAGGACAGAGGGATGGAGAATTGTCAAGAAGAAGTGACTCCATTTGAAAGTCTGCTCCAGTCTGTTTACAAGACAATAGAAGCTGTAATATTTAGAATATATATAGTAATATTTCATTCTCTAAAAATATATCTTAAAATATTTATAGAAAAAGTAAAGTAAGTAAATCTTGCTGAAAGAGGTTGTGATTGAAGGCTATATTTAAATGTACCCTTCAGGTTCTGCAAAAGGAAATAAGCATTCAGATAATGACAAATTCTCTTGATGACTGAAAATTATCATCCCTTTCCCATACCATCATAATGCTAAAATCTCTTGGCAAGTCTTCGAAAAGAAGTTTTTGGAAAAGTGAAATGGAAGGGATCTGTTCAAAATGCAAAGATAATCTATTTTAGCTAACCATTTACACAGCTTGCACTTAAAACATGGGTGTAGATGAACTCTGTTGCTTTGACATTCTTAAAACTTCATATTCAGACATGAGTTAGGCAAGCGAGTTGTTATTAAGCGCTGGATGCCACAGGGAGGAGTTGCAGGAACCCTGAGACTATAAATTCAGATAAGTCTCCAAGATCATGACATACATGTTCCAATAATCAAATTGGAATTCAACCTAATTATTTTCTAAGATAAAATTTCATTTTGTCAAGTTATTTTCTAGTAAACTTAAAGACACAGCATGTATGAGGTAGGGGAGAGAGGGTAATCCATTGAGTAACTAAATTTTCTATGAATAATCCACAATGCCCTTTTATCTCAGCTAGTTTTCCTACTACATTTAAACCACTGTGGCATTGTAATAGGGATGTGAGTGGTTGCTCACGTATATAAGAACACTGAAGAGTTTACAGACATAAAAGTAATGAAGATGTGACTTGTTGAAATTTTATGTGTTTAACTAAAGTAATATGTGGATGTATTTAATGGAAGACTTTCAAAGATGAGAGTATTACAAACATAAATGTAAAACTGTTTCTTTACCTAAAAAACTGTAATACACTAATCTAAATGTTGCTTCTCTTTATATTGTACACACACGTGTTCAAATGTCAACACTTATAAAGCTAATCTTCTATATGTTTATACTGTGCGTAAGTTTTGGCTGACAATTTTACTTTAAATATCTATTACGTTTGCTATAGTATCATTTGCAATACCGGCACCTAGAAATATTCTTGAAAATCCATTAACAGAAGACAAATAAATATTCTATATGTCTTGAAATATTTGCATCAGTTAGAAATAATGAAGTGGAAAGTTTTCCAAGGCACTCTGTTAAACGGCAAAGAGAAAAGGAGAAAACCCCCACAAGTTGGAGATGCAGGATAGCCTATTATGAATAAGGTCACAGACTCTAGAACCAGACTAGCTGGGTTTGGGTACTGATTTGGCCACTTATTAGTTGTATGGAGGGAAAGGTTTTTTAAAACTGTTTCATACAACAGTTCCTTAATTTGTAAAATGAAGGTCAAATTAGTACTTACCTCCTAGGGCCATTTTAAGGATTAGATCAGTCATTATACAGGAAACAATTATAACAATACTTGCTACAATGTCATTACTAAATCAGGGCTTAGTTTGTCGAATGGCCTAGTTTATGGCAAAGATACACAATACAAAACTGCTTACCCTAAAGGAACAATGACATGTATTCAAACAACAGAAAAAGGCTACAAACTGATACCAATGTGTAACCATGGGCATTAAATGAGACCCTTTGCTTCCTGAGTATTTTACATGCAAAATATACTTCATACATTATTTTGTGATTAAATTTTAAATACTTTCATCCAACCATTAAAAACAATGAAGTTTACATTCATTGACTTATTGACATACAACATTCATGCATATTTCATTAATTTCAAATAAGCAGATCAAAAGATAATATTAATTGCATTAATGTGAACTCATTTATGTAAAATTATGTGTATTTGTGTATAGAATGAAAATAACTAATCCATTTAGGTGATTTTGAATTTCTTCTTTGTATATAGACACATGTAAGATTAATTAAATATATATGCACACACAGTTCTACTTTATTAAAAACAAAACAAAACTCTAAAAGCTACTTTGTGAAATAAGAAAGCAACAGTAAGGCTAGTTAATTATACCATCATGCAGCATCCTGCGTTCAAAATGCATATGTTGAGAGCACATCCAAGTACCACTGATGAATGGAATGAATTAAAAAGCTTATGAATGTACTCACCCACCAATCGCCTGGAGCCCAGAGAATTTGGAAGCATCCAAATCGCTGCCACTTACTATCCGAGCCTTAAATCAAAAACAAGAAAAAAAAAAAAACAAAAACAAAAGAAAAACAAACAGGCTTTTAGCATACCGTAGCTGCATATACATGAATTTGGGACACAAGTCAACTGCACTAGACATGTAACACCTAGTATGACAGATGCTAAGCAGGGTCAGCTCCAAGTCAAAGCTACTGTGTTTTTGTGAGTGGAGGTTTTGAAATTAGCTGTCAGCATTTAAAGAGAAGCACTGGCACAGTCCAGGAAAATATATCATATTCCCAATACTATTTGCCCTTAAAACTTGCTATGTGCAGTGAACATCATTAATCAGTCAGGGAGATCGTGATTAACCAGACTTAAGAACAGATGCTGAGTTTGACCGCAGCAGACCCCTAGGTTGGCAAGTGTAAGCTAAAGAAAGCGCAGCTGGCAAGGTGTAACCTCTTCATAAACGCAACATATCGGGGGCACACTTACAGGACAACCAAAGAATGGAAAGCTGCGATAACATGCACATTTCACAACTACAACAGAGGAACCACAACAGGTCTAATGTGTCACAAACAAACATGTACAAAAGACAAGGTTCCTCAGGAGAGAAGAAAAAGTATGATTTAAAACCTTTTCATCCATAGAACTGCTATCTGAAAGAGAATCAGGAAAAGGAATAAATATTAGATGGAGTACTTTAAGAAATCATTTAAACATACACATGAACAAAGTGTTAACTGTTTTACATTGTTTAAAATCAAACAGAATTTCAAGGCTGAACCCCAAGGGAAGAGGGATAGTTGGTCCTCATGATTTTAAGAGCTCGAAAATATGCCAGAATGCTTGAAAAGTATCAAAGGCTGATTATAGGGTTTAATGAAAGACAATGTGTCATATAAAGAAAAGAACACAATTGAAGAATCAGAAGTCCTAAGCCCCAGTTGGGGCTCTGCCACTTACTAAGCAAGGGGGCAAACTACCAAATTCTCTGGAGTCTGGAATCTAGTCCCAGCTCTGCAAAAAGGTCATGGATAGTTTGCTCATTGGCCTCCAAACATTGTTCAGAGAATCAATTGAGATGAATATATGTCAAAGTAAACCCCAGATGACTACATAAATTAAGCATGTTTTGTTAAGGAATTATTTATTTATGGCTTGTCAGAGAAGCTCAAGAGCTAAAAGATTAATCAAATATACTCCACTTTGCAAATAAAAAAAACTGATGCCTGAAAGCACTTCAATGACTTGATAAGATCACAAAGCTAGTGATTGGCAGAATGGGACACAAATCCAGGGCCGCTGATCCCCCATCTGCTGCCCTTTAGGTCCCATGTTTCAGGTAAGCTGAAAAAAACAGGGGTGGCTGGTCCACAGTTCTCCAGTGCAATTTAAGATACATCATGGGGTAAACATTTCTCAGTTGCAACTGCTCTTGGGCCCAAGATGAACAATGATGAATGATGGACTAAAATTTATTTATCTATCTATTTATTATTTTTTTGGTGGACAGCAAAGCAAGATTTACTGAGCAATAGCAAAGTGATAGTACAAAGCTCCCAAGGAGGGAAAGGACCTGAAGGGGTTGCCTGGACTAATTTTTTTTTTTTTTTTTAACTCAAGTCTGAATCTGCCAGGATCCATTTCTACCTTACATAGTATTGCTCTTAAACTTATTAATTCAGTTTTGCTTATTAGTAGAAAGCTGGAGGAGCTTCTCTATGAATACAAGTGGGCAAAGAGCTAGAGCTAAAATGATCTTGGGGTTCACAGAGTCAAAACCTTTCATTTTTATGGATGAGCCCCAACAATATAAAGATTTATCTAGGTCATATAGCTCAATGACAACTTTTATTGATAAAAATGTGAAATGTATTTGTTTTCTTGACTCATTAAGTATGGCTTAACTACTTGGCAGTATTTTGGCTATATTTTAGATTTTTTCAGTATCTCAGAGTTAAGTCTTTGAATATAAAACAGGATAAAAGCACAATAAAAAAGATCTTACTTATGGCCATAAAAATTTTTAAGATACTGCATACAATATAGAAAATTAAACATTAAAAAAGAATATACCCATGAAAACTGTCACAAGCATAACTTAAAGTCATATAATAACTAATTTGAGATATCAACTGGTCAGACAATATGCATCTGCATTTCAATAGTTACCAAAAAGCTGTTTGATAAAATTTCAGAACAAAACCCTCTAAATAATTTTTTAAATGTATTTAAAATTGATTGGAATGAATCTTGAGCTTAATATGTTAAAAAACATGCTACTTCCAGAGACACAAAATTTAAGTGTGAATTATTAGGGCATTCCCATTATTCCAAGCAAAATGAAAATGTACACAGCCATCATTTTAACCTATTTCTTGAAATTCTGATCAATGTACTAACGCAGACCAATTAAAGCAAAAATAAACAATATAAATGTTAGAAGGCAGAACACAAAGTTATTTTCATTTTAAACCCAAAAGACAAGTCACCTGGAAAACTGTTAGGGTTAAAAAAATAGATAGCAAAGTGAACATAAATAACAGGAACAGCTATTTCCTACAAACTCTTGGTAAGTAGCTTGAAAAACAATGACAAGAGATCTGATTTCAAATACCAATTACTTTGACATTGTCTCCCATTAATAACTGGATTCTATATCAACCATTCCAGTGAGTAAAGGTAATCTTAACAAAGTCAATTACTTTGCAGCTGCTAAATCTAGTACATTTCAACTTTTTCAATCATTATTCAATTCATTCCTTCACTGAATACATATTTTTATGAATTACCAGCAAATCTTTTTTGTTCACTCCTACTCCTTCCTTGTCCACCTGGTCTCCTGTCCTCCTTGAAATCTTTCTAAATACAGTTAAAATCATACCACTTCCCTTCCTTGTTTAAAACCCACCAAGGCTACCCAGTGCCCACAGGAGAGAAAACAGATCTGTATCTTCTGCAGGCTCATGAGCCCTCATTCACATCCTACACTTTGGCCACAATTAAGTTCTCGCCATTTCATCTTCATGGCATGCTCTTTGAACTCTGTGTGCCTTTGCATTTTCAGTATCCTTCTCTAAAACAAGTGTTTGCCTTCTTCATCTAGGGGTCAGCCTCCAAAACTCAGTTAAAGCATTGCCCTCTCTGCTGGAAACGTGTAACATCTCAGGGATTCATGGCTTGTGTACGTGATTATCCTCCTGGATAATCCTCATCTTTGTCAGTTTCTTCATCTGCAGTCCTCCTAGATAAAAGCGCCTTTAACTTCCTCTAATTTCTACTACATTTCTGAAATATAATGGATGACCAATAAATGTTTGGTGAACAGTGAGTGAACCTTAAATAAGCTACATTTTATGGAAGTATCTAAAAATCCAAATAAAATTTATTTCATCTTCTTGTGTAGGAAAGATAAATTATTTTATAACACATTGATAGATTTAGTAGTTAAAATCCTAATGGCAAGTTGCCGTAGGGTTAAGAATATTTCAAGTATAACTGGATTAATAAGTCAAAACATCGATGACCTTTTAAAAGGAGAATTATGAGGAAAGTCTGTAAGGATTTTAAAAGTCTATACTAACCAAATATTACTGTCCCGGCAAAACAGATTGAAAGATAAATTCAACAAATTAGCCAAGTAACAAACCCTTGTACTTAAGAATTCAACAAATAAGGAACGATAGATTGTTATCAAAGACAAAGACACATACCAGTCAATAAATGATGCTTAGAACATAGGTTAAGTATCTGTAATACTTATTTACATCCTCATCTCAGACATAGCTCATGAAGTTGAAGATGTAGTAATTAAATGAGAGGAAACAAGTAAAAATAGAAAGGAATATTTATTAACTATGGAATAAGGAGATACAGTTAGAGGAAAAGTTCATTAAGTCTGTTATGCTCATTTAGTGCTTTTGTATATAAAAACAAAGAAAATGAAGTATATTTGCTAAAAACACGTATGTTGGTATATTCGGTATATAAAGAACTGTTACAAGTCTCTAAAAAAATGACCCTAATGCCCCCCAAAATTGGTCAAGAATGTGACCAGATAACATACAAATCAGAATGCAACAATGGTAAGTAAGCATGAAATATGATATAATTTACTAAAACTATGCCTCATCAGATCATAAAATTAGTAAAAATCAGAATATCTTAATGATATTAAAAATAATACTGAAGGCTGTTAAAGATGTCATTAATCTGACACTCTGATGCATGGCTGATGACAGTGAAACAGTCATAAAATTTTTAGAAAAATTTTAGTGATGTCTAGCAATAGACTGTTTTGATGAGAAAAATTTTTTTCAAGTTGATGCTAAGGAAATTATTTTTGTTACAGACTGAATTATGTCCCCCAAAATTCACATGTCGAGGTCCTAACCCACAGCACTCAGAAGGTAGGCTTCTTTGGAAAGAGTTGTTGCAGATATAGTTAACATAAGGTCATACGTGAATATGGTGGTTCCCAATCCAATAGGACCAGTGTCTTCATTAAAAGGAGATATTTAGAAACAAATGCACACACAAGAAAAGCACCATCTGAAGACTGCAGCTTGCTGCCACAGGCCAAGGACATCTACCAGATGCTAGAAGAGAGGCCTGGACAGATCCTTCCCTAACATTTTCACATGGAGCACTGTCCTTTCAACATACCTTCATCTCAGACATCTAGCCTCGAGAACTGTGAGACAACAGGTTTCTGTTGTCCTAAGTCAGTTTATAGTACTTTGTTTTTATCAGCCATGGCAAACTAACAATTTTAAGTCATGAAAAAAAAATTAATGTGTAAAGATCTGCACTTTCATTTTTCACACACACACACACACACACACACACACACAGAACCTTGAAAAAACATGCATAATCAAGTATAGAAATATGGGTTGAAAATTATGTTCTAAGGACGCCTGGGTGGCTCAGCTGGCTAAGCATCTGCTTTTGGCTCAGGTCATAATCCCAGGGTCCTGGGATCAAATCTTGCATCAGGCTCCTTGCTTAGAGGGGAGCCAGCTTCTCCCTCTGCCTGCTGCTCCCTCTGCTTGTGCTCTCTGACAGATAAATAAAATCTTAAAAAACAAACAATTATGGTCTATGACATTGATTCAATAATTTGTGACCATTAAAATACACATATTTAAAATACTATATAAAACGTAGGAAATGTTATGTGTATATACATATTTACATATATAATGTAGGTTTAATATACATCATACATATATTTATTACATAATCAGAACATACACACACTCACAATGGCTTTGTTTCCTGACAAATCACCTTTTGTTCTACATGTAGCTGTTTTTGCTTACTCAAATTCTGATTAAACCTCTGTAATTACCAAAAAACCCTTCATAATTACATACTGCTTGCCAATGCTCCTGGTCTCAAAGTCCTATCATTGCACAAGGTCATCTTGCAGTTCAGCGACTTAATGTTGTTCAGATAAGCCCATGATGCATCCATCTACTTTAGAGTGAAACCTCCTCTATAAATAGGATTGAAGTGAAGTTCCAGGTTACTAGTTAATTTTTTTAAGCTTATTAAATATTTACTAGGCGAATATCAGTATCTATTCAATCACGCTGCATAGGAACCTAAAAAACTAAACTATTAAGGTTTTAAGAATATATGTAATATAAGTGCGTCTCCTTAGTATTAATTTCATCACTGTTTCTCTCGTGAGAAGGAACTTCCTTCCTCAAGAAGGAACTTCGAATGTGATTTAAGGAAACATGTGACCTCCCGAGCACTCAATTTTCCTTCATACGTAAATGAAATGGGAGGGTTTGGCCAGCGTATATCTAAAGGCTCTATCTCTAAATTCTATGATTTTGTTTCTCTAGATAAATTTTCAGTGTAACAAGAAATATTTACTCACCAGTTTCCACTCAAAATATTAATACCTATCACCTAAATTTGAGATCTATTTCACAATTTAAGATAAAAGTAAAAATTGCGTTGTTGTGTTTCCTTTCTTGATATTTCATCCTTGTTACAACACTTTTTGAAGAAAATTTAGATCAAAGAGATCTGAAAGCTTATAAAGAATCTGAGCTCTGGAGGCCTATCTAGCTTAGGAATTTCCTTAAACTATTTTGCTCTAATGTCCTTCTTTGCTCTCTAGTCCAAGTATAAAACAAACCTCCCGCTAGTGACAATATTGTTCACTATCCACTTTGGAAATAGGTTTATTTTCCAGCATATCGAAATACATATGACTTTTAAAACATGTATATGATGCCTGAAAATCATGAGATGGGAGCTGAAAACAATCCAGAGAAAAAACCTATATTGAAATCACAGGATTGTTGAATTTCCATTGACCTTTACAGAGTACCTACTACATATTAGATATTTTGCAAAGACCTTACCTGCTCTTTTATTGAATCCTACTAATTGTCTTGTAAGGCTATCAACATTCACTAGATTTTGCCAAGGCAGAGGAAACCTTTGGCCTGGCTCACATTTCCATTATAATTCTGGATATAATGGGGTGGGTGCTGAGTGACAGATTAATGCTCATATCTCATACACTTTTTTGTTCAGTTATGGACGGGGGGATTAACTTAAAAAACTGAGAGACAATACAATATGGTAAGGATATATGAAAGATATGAACAAGTTGATATGAAAGCATAGAGAAAAATCTCCTAACTCTGCAGCCAGAGAGGACACTGGGTTTGTAAACAATTCGTGACGGCAATGATTTATGAATGGGCATTTGTCAGTTCAATGAAGCCATTCTTAGAGGAAAAAATTTACAAAGGCACTGAAGCTTGAAAGAGTATAGAGTATTAGGAACTGAAACATGGGAGCGTGATAGTGAAGAATTTTAATAAATAAAATGTAGATGAATAGGGTTTATTGCATAAAAATCTTTATAGATTCAATTAAGGAATTTAAATTATACTCTAATTGTAATGTAGAACCACAGACTGTTTTCAATCAAGACTGTGACATGTAACATGATCAGAGTTTTATTTTGTTTTTAGAAATCTAGGCCAGTCCTCTGGACAATAACACAGAATAAGAGGATATAGAAAGATTCTGCTCTCTGGCCCACCTATATCATAATTCTACACGCATGCACAACTGTTAGGTAACAATTTTCTTTTTATTAAGTAAGTTCTAGGCCCAACATGAGCCTTGACCTTACGAACCTGAGATCAAGAGTTCCATGCTCCACCAACTGAACCAGCCATGAGCCTTGACCTTATGAACCTGAGATCAAGAGTTCCATGCTCCACCAACTGAACCAGCCACGCACCCCACCTAAGTAACAATTTTTAATATGTTGTATAACTGAGCCTGGTAGGCTCAGTTGCTTAAGTGGCTGCCTTCGGCTCGGGTCATGATCCCAGGGTCTTGGGATCAAGTCCCACATCAGGCTTCCTGCTCAGCTGGGAGCCTACTTCTCCCTCAGCCCTTCCCCCCTGCTCATGCTCCTTCTCTCTCAACGTCCCCCCGAAATAAATACATAAAATATTCTTTAAAAAGCATGTTGTATACCTGAAAATAATGTAACATTTTGTGTCAACTATACTCAAAAAGTTATTTACAAAACTCTAAAACATATCCAAGCTTAGGGGTGACTGGGTGGCTCATTCAGTTAAGCAACTGACTCTTGATTTCAGCTCAGGTCATAATCCCAGCTTTATTTTGCTGAGATCAAGCCCTGAGACAGGATGGGTTCTGCACTCAGCAGAGAATCTGCTTAAGATTCTCTCTCTCCCTCCGCCCCCAACCCCCTCACCCCCGTATTCACTCACACACTCTTGGACGCTCTAAAATAAATAAATCGTAAAAATACGTATTTAAGCTTAAAAGGAAAACAAATATAATTCCCCCAATCGCTAAAAATGAAGTAGCAATTCACCATTAATAGTGAATGAAGTTAAAGCTGAAATTGCTCTCAGAGGCACTGGAATAATTTATTTACTCAACAAGCATTGATCAAGTGACCCCTAAAATGCTAAGCATGTGCTAGGGGCTAGAGATATGAAGATTGAAAATAAAGATAAATATCACTATTCCTCATAGAACTTCAGTGGTAAGCCCACACTACAGAATCTATGCAACAATAAAAGCTAAAACTTTTTTCGGAGCCACCAGGATAAAACAGTGAATTGATACAATGTCAGCACATACAATATAAATGCATGAGATAAAAACTATGAGCATGGAGAAACAATAAGGAAGTTTTCCATTTACCTGGAAACATAATTGGAAAATTTTTACCCATGATAAAGGAAACCTCAAGCTTATATGAAATGTGGGTTCAGAATTCACATCAAATTGAAAACTGAAATACATTAACTCTTTTCACTTTAAATACTATTAAAAATTGATGATGCACCTGGCCACAAAAGAAACTCAACATATTCCATAAAAGTGGTGTCATCAAGACCAATTAAACAAGAAATTAACATTGAGTTGGCAATTTAAAACCACCATGACCAAACAAGAAACTATGTTTAGAAATACATAAGCATTCCCAAATATGATTTGGGGAGGAAAAACAAAAACAGTGGAAATTACAAAATACTAATAACTAAACTAATATTAAACGTACATCAACATACATGTGCAGACATGTACTTTGGGATAAATTAGTCATAATAGGATGCTAACAGCTTTAAAAGCATATTTTAAATATAACTAAATTAAAAGAGACAAGGTAAAAATTCAACTCAAGAATCATAGAATAGTAGTAAAAATAAGGACAGTAAAGATGCAAAATACGTAAAATTATTTTCTGAAAAAAAATGTGTGAAGTGTGAGGTGATATCTCATTGTGGTTTTGATTTGCATTTTTCTGATAATGAATGATGGCGAGCAGCTCTTCATGTGTCTGTTGGCCACCTGTATGTCTTCTTTGGAGAAATGTTTATTCAGGTCCTCTGCCCATTTTTTGATCAGATTGTTTGGGACGTTTTTCGATATTGTGTTGTAGCAGTTATTTATATAGTTTGGATATTAACCCCTTAATTCAGTCTAGCATTTGCAAATATCTTCCTCCACTTAGTGGGTTACTTTTTTGCTTTATTGATGGTTTCCTTTGCTGGGCAAAAGGCCTATATTTTGATGTAGTTCCAACAGTTTACTTTTGCTTTTGTTTCCCTTAAGACATCTCTAGAAAAATGTTGCTATGGCTGATGTCAAAGAATTACTGTCTGTGTTCCCTTCTAGTAGTTTTATGATTTTAAGTCTCACATTCAGATCTTTAATCCACTTTGAGTTCATTTTTGTGTGTGGTGTGAGAAAGTGGTCCAGTTTCTTTTTTGCATGTAGCCGGTTTTCCCAACACCGTTTGTTGAAGAGACTGACTGTCTTTTTCCCACTGTGTATTCTTGCTTCCTTTGCCATGCATTGACCATGTAAGCATGGGTTGACTTCTGGGCTCTCTATGCTGTTCCACTGATCTATGCTAGATTTTTTTTTTTAAATGCTAGAATCAAAGAGATAAGAAATAACAAGTGTTGGTGAGGATGTGAAGAAAAAGGAACCCTTGCATACTGTTGGTGGGAATGTAAATTGGTACAGCCCCTGGGACAAACAGTATAGAAGTTCCTCAAAAAATTAAAAGTAGAAGTACCATGTGATTCAGTACCATGTGATTCTACTTCTGGGTATTTACCTCCCCAAAAATAAAAATATCAATTTAAAAAGATATATGCACCCTTATGTTTTTACTGCAGCATTACTTACAGTAGCCAAGGTATGGAAGCAACTGATACATGATACATGAATGGACGAAGAATGTGTGTGTGTGTGTGTGTGTGTGTGTATCCATATAAATAGCCATTAAAAAATTTTATATATATATATCTCTCCAAATATAGCCATATTTAGCCATTAAAAGGATGAGATCTTGCCATTTGTGACAACATAGATGGATCTAGAGGGCATACATGCTAAGCGAAGTAACTCAGACTGAGAAAGACAAATACTATATGATTTCACTCATATGTAGAATCTAAAAAAACAGAACAAATGAACAAAAAGTGAATCAAACCTATAAATACAGTGAACAAACTGATGGTGACCAGAGGGGAAGAGGGTGAGGGATGGGCAAAATGGCTGAAGGACAGGAGATATAGGCTTCCAATTATGGAATGAATAAGTTATAGGAATAATAGGTACAGCATAGGGAATATATTCTATGATATTATAATCGTGTTGTATGGTGACAGATGGTACCTATTCTTGTGGTGAGCATAGCAAAAGAGAGTTGTTGAATCACTATTTTGTACACCTGAATCTGATGTAAAATTGTGAACTATACTCAAAAAGTTATGAAAGAAAGATTGCTTCTTTAAAGCATTAAATAAAATTATATTTATCAAGACTGGTTGAAAAGAGGGAATACATATGAACAATAGCATTATGTAAAAAGGATACAACTGAAGATGCAGTGGATATTTTTTAAAATTGAAAGTATGCTACAAACATCTTTGTGTCAATGCTAAAACTTGAAGGTAATTTTCTAAAAACATTAACAAAAATATAATTTCTAAAAGAAATTGCTAACATTTACACAAAAATATAGAAAACAAAAACCATTACTCAGGTACTTTATTCAGTAGGAAAATCTCCCCAAAAAGAACACCAGATGATTTTTTAAAGTTTTATCAAGTCTACATGAAATAGATAATACCAATGTAATATAAATTTGACTATAGAAGTAAAGGGAGAACACAGAATGGAAATATTAATGTACACTTTCTAAGGCTAGTATAAGCTTGCTATTAAAATCAGAGAAGGATAGTAAAAACTAAGATTATATAGAAGTATCATATAGGAGAGCTCATGAGCAAAATCCTAAATAAAATTTTTGTATTTGATCCAGCATGGGTGTACACATTTATCCAAGTTGGATTTATCCCCAAAATAAAATAGTGCTTTAACAATATAAAAATCAGACTTGCTTCCAGAAAAAAATGGATAGACTTTCCCTATTACTTCCACAAAATACAACTAAAAACTTTCAACACAATATATAAAATAAACACATATAAGGTGCTGCAAGTTGGAGAGATGGCATACTGGCTAGTGACTTTGGACACAAAGCATAATACAGTGTTGAGTTTTCTGGGTTTTCTGTTTGCCTCAAATATCCCAAACTGGACATTGCATCCAGAGATATCAATGGTGCCGACAAGAAAAACTCCAAGGAAAACCTACTCTCTTTAGCAGAGGAACCAAGAAAGGGACAGGCCACTCGGACAGAAACTTTTAGATGATAATTAACCCACTCTAGCCAAACATCACACACAAAATCCTGTGGCCCCCATTTCCACTCCTGTCAGTGAAGGTCAAAGGAGTGCCCGGACTTCTACCATTGCTGGACTGTAATGAGGTACTCCAATCCCCAATACGGGCTGGAGTGCTGTCAGGGAAGGCCAAGTAGGGAGCTGGAAATCACACAGACAGCCTGAACTTCTTCCCTACAAAAGTAGTAATGAGACAACTTTCCCTCCTCGCTGGAGTGGTATTGAAAGAGGCCTAGTAGAAAGTTGGGACTTTCATCCCTGCTCAGCCATACATAACAAAATCACCCCCTCAATGTCAGTGGTGGCTATACAGGAAGCAGCAGTTAGGCACCTGTTCCCTTCTAAGCTAGGGTGGTATAAGCAGAGACCCAGTAGGAAGCCTCAACTCAAAGTCATGCCCAACACAGTAACAAAAAGTTCCTCCTCCTGGGTATCTATGGAAACCAAGAAAAAAAACCCTAAATTTCCATCTCCACCTAGAAGAAATGAGTCAAGTTCTCATTCAAGTACTAGAGCACTGTCAGACAAGATAAAACACAAGATTTAAGTAAAACCCAAAGTCCTATAATACCCAAAATGCCATTATTAAAATCACTTTTCATACCAGGGACCTCAAACTGAATGGGGAAAGACAACAGACACCAATGTGATAATCCAGATGTTAAAGTGTCTGAACAAGGATTTTAAAGCAGCCAATAAAAAATGTTTCAACAAACAATTATAAATATATCTGAAACCAATGAGTAGAAAGTTTTACTGAAGGAGTAGACAGTCTCAAAGAAATTGAAGATATGAAAACCAAATGGAAATTTTAGAAATAAAAAAATATAGCCACTGAAATATTACTAAGCAGATGGACTCAACAGCCATTTGAAAGAAAAATCAATGAACTTGAATATAAAACAGTAGAAATTACACAGTCTGAATTACAGAGCCTGAAAATAAGTGTTAGGGACAGGTAGGGTTATAATAAAAAATTAAAAAGATAATATTCATCTCATTGGAGTTTCAGAAAGAAGAAAGAGGAATAGAATTCTGAGTCTACTCAAACTGCAGTAACAAAATACAATAGACTGAGTAGCTTAAGCAACAGACATTTACTTCTCACAGTCCTGGAGAATGGAAAGTCCAAGATTAAGGTGCTATCAGATTTGACTCTTGGTAAGGGCTCTCTTCCTGGCTTGCAGAGGTCCACCTTCTCACTGTATCCTCACATGACAGAGTGAGCTCTGGTCTCTCTTCTTATTCTGATAGGAACACTGATCCCACCATTGAGCCCTACCCTCATGACCACATCTAAACCTTATTAACATTCAAAGGCCCCATGTTCAAATACAATCACATTAGGAGTTAGGGTTTCAACATCTGAATTTTGGGAGGGCACAAACACTGAGTCCATAACAGAGATAAAAATGTATTCAATAAAAAATACCTAAAAAATTCTTCAAGTTTTGCAAAAAATAAACAAAACACAAATCTGCAGAATAAGCTGATAAGCCATACACAGGACAAACTGAAAAATTCATGTCAAGACACATCACAAACTCCTGAAAACTAAAAGCAAAGAAAAAATATTGACAGTAGTAAGAGAAATGGCACATTATCTGTAGGGAGAAACAATTTGAATGAGAATGGATCTTCTTTCAAAAACCACAGAGGCAGAAAGAAATGGCATAACACTTTTTGAGTGCTGAAGAAGAAAATGATCAACCCAAGATTCCATATTCAGTGAAAACATGTCCTCAGGAATGAAGAGGCAATCAAGACATTCTCAGATGAAGGAAAACTATGAGACTTTATAAGCAGCCAACTTACTTTAAATGAATGGCTAAAATTTTCTGAACAGAAAGGAAATGAAAAAAGGAGTCTTGAAACATCCAGAGAGTGAGTGAATGATAAAAGCAAAACTATGGGTATATACAGTATGCTCTCCTTCTCCTCTTGAGTTTTCTATATTATGTTTGATGGTTGAAACAAAAAGTTTAACACTATCTAATGTGGTTCTCAATGTATACAGAGGAAATATTTAAGACAATTTTACTTTAAATGTGAGAGAATAAATATAGTGGTAGATAAGGTTTTTGTACTTCACTAGAACTGTTAAAATGTATTCACCAGTCAATTTTGACAAAGTATGTATATATAATGTGTAGTAGGCAAATTAGTGGTCCCCAGAGACAACCATAATTCTTAGAACCTAAATAATTTATTTAATATGGAAAAGGGAAATTAAAGTTGCAGATAGAACTAAGTTTGGTAATCAACTGATCTTCATATAGGAATATTATCCAGGGTTATCTGGTAGGTCCAATGTGATCAGAAGGATACTCGAAGTGGAAGAAGAAGATAGAGTGAGGTCAGAGTGATGTAATATTAAAAAGCTCAACACACAGGGGCACCTAGGTGGCTCAGTTGGTTGAGCGTCCAACTCTTGGTTTCAGCTCAGGTCACAATTTCAGAGTCATGGGATTGAGTCCCATGTCAGACTCTGCTCAACAGGGAGTCTGATAGGGATTCTTTCCATCTCACTCTGTCTCTCCCCTGCTTCAGATAATAAATAAGTCTTTTCAAAAATGCTCAACACACAGTTGCTGGTTTTGAAGATAGAGAAGATGTTTACGAGCTAAAAAATCCGAGTGCATCTAAAACCTGGAAAAATCATTGAAACAGATTCTTCCCTAAGCCTCCAGAAGGGTACACAGCTGTGCTTATACTTTGACTTTAGTCCAGTGATCCTGTAACAGACCTTTCACCTTCAGGATTCTAAGATAAAAATTTGTGTTTTAGTTTGTGGCAATTTTTTAAGGAAGCAATAAAAAAAAGCTTATACATAATGCAATACCAAGAGTTGTCACTAAAAAGGTTATACAAAGAGAGACGCTGAAAAACTTAAAGTGTACAAGTAATCTATAGAAATGCAAAAAAGATAGACAATGAAAACCAGAGAAAACAGAAGACAAAGAATAAAATGGCAGATTTAAGCCTTATCAATAATTGCATTAAATGTAAATGGTCTAAATATATCAAATAAAGCATAATGGGATGGATGAAAAACATCATGACCTAACTATATGCTCAGGAACTCAATTCAAATATAATGATATAGGCAGGCTAAAAGTAAACAAATGGAAAAAGATATACTATACAATCAAAAGAATATAGTTTCACTCATTTATGGAACATAAGAAGTAGGAAGATAGGTAGGAGAAGAAAGGGAAGAAGAAAGGGGGGGTAAACAGAAGGGGGAATGAACCATCAGAGACTATGGACTCTGGGAAACAAACTGAGGGCATCAGAGGGGAGAGGGGTGGGGGAATGGGATAGGCTGGTGATGCGTATTAAGGAGGGCACATATTGCATGGTGCACTGGGTGTTATACGCAAGTAATAAATCATGGAACTTTACATCAAAAACTAGGGATGTACTGTATGGCGACTAACATAATAAAAAAATAATAAAAAAAAAAAGAAAAGGATATAGTAGTAGCTAAACCAGTATCTGATGATGCAGACTTCCTAGCAAATGAATATTAATAGAGAGGCATACTGTATAATGACATAAAGGTAAATCGACCAGGAAGACATAATAATCCAAAATGAGATGTAACTGAAAAGTAGACAAATCCACAATTATTGTCAGTCATTTAAATCCCCACCCTACAGTGATGAGAATCAAAGAAATTATTAATATATGCAAAGGTATACCATGTTCATGAATCGAAACCGTTCAGATACAAAATGCCAACTGTCTCCAAATTTTATATATGCATATATATGGATATGTATACACGTATATATATTTTACTTTTTCATGACTTATTTTATAGTCATAGTAACCAAGACTGTGTGATATCAGTAAAGTTAAACAATTGATCAATGCAACAGAATACAAAACCCAAATAAAGACCCACACAACTCATTTTTTTTAAATAAGGATGAAAAAGCAACTCAGTGGAGGATAGATTTTTAAACAACTGGTGCTTGAGTAACTGGATATTTACAAGCAAAAACACCACCCTCAACCTAAACCTCATACCTTAACACAAAAATTATTTCAAAATGGATATTTAAATATGAAATAAAAATTATGAAAAACCTTAACTCAAGAAAAAGTCTCCAAAACAAAACTTGGTGAAGAGTTCTTAATCATAACATCAAAAGCATGATACAAAAAAATAAAAATCAATAATTTGGTCTTAAAAACTTTGCTCTTGGAAAACCCATGTAAAAAGAACTTAAAGAAAAGCTATAAATTGGAAAATATTTGGAAACCATAAACTGAACAAAGAACTTGTACCTATAATATATAAAAAACTCTTAAAACTCAACAGAAAACAGCAACCATACATACATTACAATTAGAAAATGAGCTAAAGATGTAGAGACATTTCACTGATGAGGACATATGAATGACAAACAAGCACATGAAAAGATGATCAGTATCACTAGATATTCAGGAAATGCAAATTGGAGCTGTGATGAAATGTTTCTATGTACCTATATGGACAGTTAAATAACAAAAATATTGACAATACCAAATGCTAAAAAGGATGCAGTGAAACTGGGTCTCTCATACATTGTCAGTGTAAATGTAAAATATAATAACTCTCAGTTTGACAATTTCTTAAAAAATTAAATATACCTCTACAATAGAGCCAGCAATTGAACTCCTGGGCATTCATCATGGAAAAATGAAACATCCACACAAGTCTTACAAAGGACTGTTCCTAACAGCTTTATTTTTAATAGCCTCAAACTGGAAACAACCAAAATATCCTTCAATAGGTAAATAAAGTGTGATACATCCCAGGAATACATTAGTATTCCTTAAATAGTAGTCAGCAATAAAAATGAACTGATGTGCACAGCAACTTAGATCTCAAGGGCATTATGTTAAGAGAAAAAAAATAACAAGATGACAGATATTATAGGACTCCATTTATTTGAAATTATACAGACGGAAAACAGATTAGTGGTTGCCAGGGGTTATGCAAGGTTAAACATGGGAGGGGTGGATGAGAGAGACTACACAAGCATGATGGAATAGTTCTATATTTGGATTGCAGTGATGGTTACACAATCTACACATATGATAAAATGACAAATATTTACACATATTTACCAGTGTCAAATCCCTGGTCTTTATATTGTACTCCAACTATCTAACATGTAACTATTAGGGGAAACTGAGTGAAGGGTATATGTGATCTCTATACTATCTTTTCAATATCCTGTTAACCTATCATTTTTTTAATTAAGCAGTTAAAAATCTGTGTTAAAAAATGAATTGTATTTAATTAAAACTACAATCCAATTTAAAGTTGGACAAAAATTTTGAATAGACACTTCACAAAAGAAAATGCATGAGCAGCCAAAAAGCACAAAGATTATGTTTGGGGAAGTAAAATTTAAAACCACAATGAGATACTATGATATATACTGTAGAATGATTGAAATTAAGACAATAACAGTGTTGGTAAGTATGTGAAGCAACTCAACCTTGCTTACCCTGAGAATGTAAAATGCTACAATCACACTGGAAAACAGGTGGTTATTTCTTAAAAATTTAAACATGGTACCAAAATATGGAAAGAGCCCAGATGTCCACTGACAGATGAATCGATAAAGATGTGATTTTTACACAGACATACGACAAGCACACACACTGGAATAATAACTCAGCCATCAAAAAATTAATTCTTGCTATTTGCAACGATGTGGCTGGAACTAGAGGGTATTATGCTAAGTGAAATAAGTCAGTCAGAGAAAGACAAATACCATATGATCTTGTTGATATGTGGAATTTAAGAAGCTAAACAGATGAACATAGGGGAGGGGAAGGTAAAATAAGACAAAAACAGAGAGGGAGGAAAAATCATAAAAGACTCCTAACTGTAGGAAACAAACTGAGGGTTGCTGGAGGGGAGGTGGGTAGGGGGATGGTGTAACTGGGTGATGGGTATTAAGGAGGGCACCTCAAGTAATGGGCACTGGGTGTTGTATGCAACTGATGAATCACTAAATTTTACCTCTGAAACTAATAATACATGTTTATTAAATTGAATTTAAATTAAAAATTAAAGTCACCCTGAAAAAAATTAAATATGGTACATTAAAACCTAAATGTGGACTAACTTTATATATATATAGAATATATGTGTTATATCTATATACATATCTAAAGATATGTTCTTTGTATAAATTACCATAAGACACAGAAAGCATAAATTATCAAGAATGGGAATGACAAATATATCACATCAGAAGTAAAGAAACAACAGAAGAGCAGGAGAACGTATTTGTAACATACAGCAGAGGATTAGCTTTGCCTCCATAAAAGAATTTGAAAAACAGGTAGAAAAATTGCATATTGAATTGCATTTCCTAAGAGGAAATTAACATAGGAAAAGGTGCTCAAACTGTTCAGCTATGAGGATTGTGCAAGTTAACACTAAGCACTGATATTTTATTTCACAACCACTGGAACAGAAAAGAAAATGAAATACCTGAGACTGTCAAGTTGTTATGGAGGGAAACTTCTATGAAGTACTGTTAAAAATGTATATGACCACTTTTGAAAATGAAATCAGTTTCCAAGTAAGGTTGAAATTTTCTCACCCAATTGCCCAACAAATCTTTTAGGTATGTAACATGAAGAGAACCTTACACTTATGTAGCAGATTACAATTAAAATATTTACTACAACTGTATTTGTCATAGGGAATACTGTACCATATTTTTCCTATTAATAGGGAATAGTCTTGATGTATTTATGGTAAAATACATTTAAATGAGTTAATTAGACCAATAGGCATCAATGTCGTTTTTAATATAACATTGAGTTTTAAAGGCAAGTTGCAGAATTATGTAGTCTGGAATGTTCGTTTTGGCAGCACATATACTAAAATTGGAATGATACAGAGAAGATTAGCATGGACCCCGCGCAAGGATGACAGAATTATCTAGCATGGCATCATTTCTATATTTATGAATAGTAAAATTATAATACATCCTAGAAGAATACACATGAGATTTTTTTAATAGAGATTGTCCCTAGGAAAGGAAGGAAAGACTAGAGAGTGAAATAACCTTTAAAGAACAGTAGCTCCTTTCATGGCTCCCTATTTATTACCACACAACCCATTCCATTCCTCTCTGCCTCCCGTGACTGGCTCCTTGTGCCCTCAAGTATTCTTTGGCTTTTCCATTTACCAAATCTTAACATACTTTGATGATACCCCATCAATTACACATGGGGCAAAGCAGAGTACAGAGCAAATGACATGCAAACAAAAATTTCTTGTTGGAATCCTTGTATCTCAGAACCAAAAGGCTTCTTAGAGATCTTGTCACCCAGTGGGCTTCAAGTTGTGTTCTGAGAAGCCCTGGACTTCCCGAGAGGCACTTCACTGGGCAAGGAAGGGCTTGGCAGCTAGGACTCAGAACCCACCACCTTGGATTCAAGCACAGCAGTTTTGATTTTATCTGCTTTATAACTGGGTCTGAAGATTTTGTTTCCAAAAACAGTGCTCTTCAGAAGGAGAACAAAAACCCCTCAGTTTAGGCATTAACTTTATTTTTTTTTATAAGAACATAATAAAGTCATTTTCTAGCAAGATCACATAACTCTTCTATGTTTAACCGATTTGATGTTTATGGAATTCTCAGTGCAATGGGAAACTGTTAAGGAAGGTATGCAGGAATCTTTGGTTTCTAACATCTACCTCGTATAAAACAAGAGGATGCTTTCTCAAGTGTCAAGACAAAATGAAATAATTATATTTCATTTACCATTACAGCAATTCTGGCATGAATTCAGGGAGAAAGGAGAAGGAAGAGTTCACTCCGTCAAATTTTGCAGTGCACATCACACCCTGCTCTTTCACCAAGAAGAGGAAGAGTCATCAACTTGTATAGGCACAACTCTTTGATTCATTTAACCTAGTGATAGCCCTGTAAGTCAGTCTAATGTGTTAAAGAAAGTGCAATGGGGTGTGAGCTTTTGCAAAGCAACTGTTTACTCTAATATGAAGTTGCCAGAGGAAAAACTAAGTCATCAAGCTTTCCATCCCTGCCTGTTAGCTAGTTAATCTCTAATGCAAGTCATTCATGAAGCTAATAAGTTCTCTTCAAGAAAATCACTTTAAGAAAAAAAAAAAAAAGGAATAATTATATTAGGCACCAAAGTTCATGAGGAAGAAAATTCACAACAACTCTGATCTTTGCTCCAAGGCTCTGCTGAACGGTGCGGAAAACTAATAATCATTAATTTTCACAAAAGATGTCATGTGGCTAGAGCTATAGTGTTCAAATAATATTCAATTACATTTTTTCTAATGAGAGAAAACCTCTTTTAATCATTTTGAAACCAATTACCATGAAATGCATTATTTTATTCCTGTAATATCTTCACTACAAGTCTTCAGAACATGGACAGCAGTTTCACTTCCCAGGATCTACACTGAAAACACACAAGTTGATTTTGCATTCAGATCTCATTCGACCAACAAACAGAATAATGACATTTTTTTCTACTCCTCTTGGTATAGAATTTTTGAAAAGTACTGTTTGTCTCTTGCAGAATTTCCCCCTTCAGAATTATCTATTAATATCTCTACTTTAAACAGAAGACCTGTAACCGTACTTAAAGGTGATGTTTAGATGAGACCTCTTCTCGACTGCTAATGCCTAGGGATGATGGTATAGCCACAAAGCAGAGGGACTTTGATAGGGAATGGTTTTCAAAATCTGTCTCAACAGATTTGGCAGGAGGAGAGGGATTATTCACCCATATCTCCATCCCCACCCCTGCAATTTAGAATCCACACTATTTCATGATTCTACCTCTTATCGAGGAGTGCCTGTACACACAGAGCTAACAGGGTATGGATTATTCTAAAGACTAAAAACTAAATTGTTATTCAGAAAATAGAGCTTGTAAAAATTTTGCCTCCGCTGGCAAAGAACTTGATATTTTTAGGTCTCAGTTTTGTAATCCTTTAGCTAGAGGCTGAGACAGCCACACACGGAAAAGATTTCTAATCCTAGGAAACCTCTGTCAATTCAGGGGTGAAGATAGAAAAGGTGGGTGGGGTATCCCCATAAACAGGTGGAGAGGACAGGAATCACACTCTAGGTAAATGAATTGTAAGCCTGCACCCATATTCCAGGTTCTGACTCTCATTCAATATATCTTATTTCCTCCCAGCTGAATGTATAAAAGCAAACCACCCCAGTATCGAACAGCCACATGGAATGCTCCCTCTTCTGAATTTGCTGAGGAGTACCTCCGTCTACAGAGTTTCCTGAATCTGTAGTATTCCCCATAGCAGACTCATTCTCCTGTAATTACTAAGTCAAACCATGGGAGAAAAATCCACTGACTGTATATTTTTACCTTTTTAACCTACTGCTATTAGTTCTCAGCAAAAATAATACAAATGGAGAGAAAACATCAAGTCACACCTAAGTGAAAGACAAGCGCCTTCCCTTTGATCACCAATAACTATCTAGCATAGGAGGAAATCTACTTTCTATGGCAGAGTGGGGGAGGAAATTTAGTATAATTTGAGACTTCATATCAAATCTACATACTTGATAATTTTTTCTTCACCTATTTGTGATTTTAAATGAAAGCGTTTACTAAAATACATCTTTTGTAGAAATAACAGAAAAACTATTGTCAAACCATTATCTTCAAAAATTGCTACAGAACCAGAAACAAAAGATGCTTGAAAAAGTCTCTGAAGTATGTTTCACTGTTTTACAATGTGTGGTAGCACACACACAGTCACAGAAACCATCATTCTTTTGCTTCTACCAGTATAAGGAAGGAAATTTTTATAAGAAAGTAACTTAGTATAAAGGACTAAAATTTCAATCCTCTCAAGACTCAACTCAAATCTTCTAATGAGAAGTTTCATTTCAAACGATGCTTTGCTCTTTTTTATATAATTCTAGAATGAAAACAAAGAGGCTTTAAGAGATGGTCTAATCTATTCTCATGTTTCCTTAAAAGTAGAGAGCAAAACCATCTGAAAGTAATGGGAATAATGCTATTTAATATAAAAGTCTGAGAAAACTATTTCCCGTATGCGTTGTACATCACTCTAATACCCTTTAAACTAATAGCTGAGTTCTCATTCTGTAGGAAAGCAGTGTCACTGAAAGCCAATTCTCCTCCAGTTCTCAGTTGGGTTCCCAAGTTGGATTAATAACATAAATTTTAAAGACTGCCTTATTTTACTACCTCTCTGTAGATTGTGAACTCCTTCAAAAATGGGAGCCAGTAATCATCTTTATAACCAATTCTACATTTTAACTCCATGCCTGGCACATACTTGTGTATATCAAGCAATACAAGTGTGTCAGACACTAAGTTAAACTGGCTTGGAAAGGCTTATATTGATATTTGAATGATTATTTAAAATACAAGTTCTCTTGTTATGACCTTCCCCCTACCCTTATACCAGGTGGTCCTTATTTTCAGCCTTATTCTGTTCAATCACTGGTATATTTTAAAAGGTCAAAAAGTCAGGGGCACCTGGGTGGCTCAGTAGGTTAAACACCCAACTCTTGATTTTGGCTCAGGTCATGATCTCAGGATTGTGGGATCGTGACCCATGTTGGGCTCCCTGCTTAAGTGGGGAGTCTGCTTGAGATTTTGCCCCTACCCCACTCATTCTCCCTCACTCCCTCCCTCTCTCTAAAACAAATCTTTGAAAAGAAATCAGAAAGTCAGACCAGGACTTAGGCATTCAATTGTGATATGGGAAATATTTGAAATAAAGAAAACTATCAAAAATATTAGTCACAATTTTCTTTTTATTGGCTTTTTTTTTTTTTAGATTTTATTTATTTATTTGACAGAGATAGAGACAGCCAGCGAGAGAGGGAACACAAGCAGGGGGAGTGGGAGAGGAAGAAGCAGGCTCATAGCAGAGGAGCCTGATGTGGGGCTCGATCCCATAACATCGGGATCACGCCCTGAGCCGAAGGCAGACGCTTAACCGCTGTGCCACCCAGGCGCCCCTATTGGCTAACTTTCTGATATTGTTTTTCAAAAAAACATATTTAATTTCATCATGGTCAGTTGATGTCTGCTGTATACTAACCTGTGAAGCTACTTTGGAGAATTTACTTTTCCAGGAATACATCATCATTCTAAAAGTATCTTTCATTATACAGTATAGGAACATATATGAGGAAAAAAAAAAAAAAAAAAGCAAGGAAAGTGCTTTTTCTCTCTTTCCTGTCTTGCCCGACTGCTACTGTCAGTACCAACCTTGATTCAACTTTCACTGCTGTCTAATTGCCATTAAACACATGTTGGGAAATATCATAAAAAAAGACATGAATGCTGCCTGTCCTGTGAGCTGGGCCAGGGCATTTGGAGGCTCCTCACCCTCTTCCCTGTCCTTAGAATGTGGGTTCCACTTACCTTTCCTGCTGCCAGAGGCTGCTCCAAGGTCATAGCCTTGAGATGATGTGGTGTTCAAAACACCTGCACAGTATACATGACTGCGCAAAGTTTTAGGGGCTCTTCATAAACTTTTTAGAAGAGTAGACATGGGAATCCATCTGCCTTGTTGCCACACAAGTCAAGCCTCATATGGAAGTTCCCTTTGCTTATTCACACTCCCAACCTGGAATGGCCTGCATCTTTTAGTCTCTCCCTGCCCTGAGTACAAGGACAATTTCAGATTGGAACACTCCCAAGAGGGTTGCAAACCAACAACACACAGCCTGATTTGACATTCTGGCCAGCCTAACCCTGAGTGATATAGTAGTTATCTATAAAATGTCTTTTCGGAGGATGGATGGAAGAAAAGAAAGACTGAAAAAAGAAATTTGTTGGGTAAAAAAATATGAAGACCCATAAAACAGAAAGGATTAACTTTATTTGAAAGGCTAAAGGATGACTTATCTGCTGAAACTAAAGAAAATAAGAGAAAAAGAATGTGTGTGATATGATGCTTACATGCTTTTATTCTAAGCCAGCCCATCACAAGCCCTTCTCTTAAGCTTTCAAATCTTAAACACTTCAGCAGCAAACCTGAAAATATTTTTACCTTTTTTTAATGTTAGAAGGGTTTAGGTGGTCCTTGGGGGTACTTCAAGTTCTTGTTTAAATATTTATTCACTTCCAGATGACTGGAGGACCAATAATAATTCATTTTTATAAGAAAGGAAATTATCCACTCTGACAAACCCAAATTCTAGGCTTCTGATCCTGCTCTCTATATATCATCTCCTAATGCTATAAACATGAATCTCGAAGGTCTTATAATTCTTTCTCATTTCAAATGAAGGCTAATGCTTCTGAAATGGATTCACTACATTACTCATATCTGCTGAGTCAAGGGATCTGAAAATGCTGTTATACCAACAAACAGAATTATTATAGCTCATTACAACTACACCATGAAGGATGATTCTAGTACATGCTGCAGTCATTGCATTTAAGAACAAAGTATCTACCTGGTGACCATCTCTAATTTGGTGAGACTCAAGCATCTTAAATTCATTAAATTTAAAAACAGAACTAACCTATAGTTCTCCTAATCTTACTGCTGCATTCTCTTTGTGTAAAGGATGGTAATGGCTTCCATCCAGTCATGAAGTCTAAGCCTTGAAGTCATCCTCAACTTTCTATTCCATTCATTCCATTCACTCCCAAATTCAGCTAGTCAGTAAATTTGGTTGAACCATCTCCTAAACCCTGTCACACTCACACTCTTCCACCCAATCCTATCCCTGCCATAGTTCAGATTTTCATGATTTCTGAAACAGTATGATTTTCCTGCCTCTGGATTTCATCACAAACTGGTAGACGTGTCTTTTGTCATTTGTAGTAGAGGGTGTTGTTAGATTTCAAGCTTTCTATTCCTTTTCCATGTGAGGGCTTTAGGATACAAAGTTAAACTTTTATTTAAAAATGAATTGGCCAAGGGGTGCCTGGGTGGCACAGCGGTTAAGGGTCTGCCTTCGGCTCAGGGCGTGATCCCGGTGTTATGGGATCAAGCCCCACATCAGGCTCCTCTGCTATGAGCCTGCTTCTTCCTCTCCCACTCCCCCTGCTTGTGTTCCCTCTCTTGCTGGCTGTCTCTATCTCTGTCAAATAAATAAATAAAATCTTAAAAAAAAAAAAATGAATTGGCCAAAAACATGTATCTCTTCTCCCTTTTGTCACTTGTGACAATAAAAGATTAAAGCATATAAAATCTTTAGAATCAAGGAAGCAACATGAAAGAACCTAAAGTATAAACTTATTCTGAGGAACGCTTCAGATTCCAGACTATAAAGTGATGAGGGTGTTTAGGTTGGGGGGTACAGCAAGGAATATACACCAAGAGAAAGGAGTTGAAAGCAAGAGAATGATTTGCTATCTGAATACAGTATTTGGACCCCTAGGTACTGTTCACCACCACGCAGTCAAGCTGTCACTGCCCCAGGAAGGAGACCCAAGGATTATTCTCATGAGAAATCTGAGAAGTATGGACCCTAACACTCCAGTAAAATGGTGAGAGTGAGATATAAACAGCGAAGTTAAATAAAATCCTATATATGAACTAATGAACTATCAGACCCCTTGCTCAATCTACTTCTAGAGCCACAAAACAGGCAAATGCCTCTTCAAAACTATTCAACTAAAGTGTTGAGAAATATAGGTGAGAAAAGTTTCTCAGAAGTCAGAACAGGAAGAAAAGGGCAATGAAAAAATAAATTTAGAGACCAATCCTGGACATCCACTCCCAAGTTAAAACAATTCCACAGAGAAGACCAAAGAAATTTGTGGAAAATAAATCAACTCAAGGACTTTAGGGGGGGGGGGGGGGANGTTACTACAGACAAAAACATTTCCAAATATGAATATGTTTCCTCCACACCCCCCCAAAAAAAGTTTAAATAAGTGACTTTCAAATGGATCCCTTCTCAGAAAGTTATTGATCTCCACGATTACAAAGAGCTAATTCCAAAAAGAGAGTCAAGGCAGCTTACGAGAACAATAAAGGGAATTCCCAGGATGGTTGCCAATGGAAATCCCAGGAAGAGTGATGAAGCAGGGATCCAGAGCAATCAGCCCAGGACCAATAATACTGAGAGTTGTCTGATAGGTATGATGGTCCATGTAGGAAGAAATAATTGGGGCATGGAAATTTAAGCTAATGAATGAAAGGCAATTGATAATTCAAGGTAAAATGAAAGATGTTCAAATAAGTAATTTAACAGAAGAATTGTCTTGGGTTTGTACTAAAAGCTATATTTGTATCATGGTAAATATAAATGAGAACTATTTAAATAAAAATATGAAATATACAGCAATGGAAGGGTGAGTAGAGGACAAATTTGTTGAGTTTAATGCATATCTACTATAAAATCTATAAAATAGTTATTGAGAACTAAGAGACGGCATTATAAGCCATTATTTTGATATATGGAAGCCAAGATACTTTTGAGGTTGCTATGAAATAAAGTTCTAAAAGTAGAAAGAAAGAAAGAAAGAAAGAAAGAAAGAAAGAAAGAGAAAAAGGAAAAGAAAGGAGAAAAAAGAGAAAAAAGAAGAGAAAAAAAGAGAAAAGAGAAAAGAAAAGAAAAAAGAGAAAAGAAGAGAAAAGAAAAGAAATAAGGTCTATTCTAATTCCATTAGATGTCTTTTAGATCACGGATTAAAACAACACATTCTTGAGCTCCGTATTGCTGGAGAAAGAGAAAAGTGCCCTGGATCCTTTCAAGACTCTTGCTCTTTTGTGCACAACACAAATCAAGTGAGGGATGAGGGAGGAAAATCCCTGGATCTCTGCAGGATTAATTTATTCAAAAGACATTAACAGAAAAATACTCAACATGCAAAAGTCGTCTGAAGAAAATGAAGGAAAACCACAGAATATGCTAAAGGCTGAGGCAGACTGCCCTTTGGAAGATGTACCACAGGAAGCAGAAGGAAATCCTCAACTTTCCAAAGAAGGAGTAAACCAGGAAGCAGAGGAAATCTTCGAAGACTGACCTGACCTGACTGGGGTTTAAAGAGGACACTCCCATAAGGCATTTGGACCTTGAAATGATAAAAGGAGCTGAAGAGTTGGAAAGGCTTAGGGGAGAGATAAGAAGAGTAAAAAACAAGTTTGTGATGATACACTGGAAGCAAAGACATTCCTGCAGTCATCCCTATTCTGTGTACTTTAGGCTTTGATTTTTTGTTTTTGGTCTGATATTAAAATCTGGCCCTCACTTTCTTTCTGTTAGCTTTTTCTGATATATCTTTGACCTTCATTTTACTTTTAATCATCTGGTGAAATTTTGTTTTAGGGCGTTTCCTTAGTACTAGAATCTCATCAGATTTTGTATTTTGTACCCATTCTCCAGGTCTGCTTTTCAATTGGAAAGTTTTTTTTTTTTTATTATTATGGTATTTTAGTCACCATACAGTACATCATTAGTTTTTGATGTAGTGTTCCATGATTCATTGCTTGCATATGACACCCAGTGCTCCAGGAAAGTTTCATACACATATGCATAAAAATATATTCATTCTATATTGTAAAGCAAAACATAACAGGTTGTAAAGCAGTATATTTGGTGTCAGGTCACATATGTAGGATTAAATCCCAAATCGTGTGTGCACATGTATGTATACATACATACAAACAAAAACTTAAGTGCTTATTTCTGTGTGATGTGAGTTCTTTTTGCTTATATTTTTTTCATGAACATGTGTCACACACACATGGAAAATTAAAGTTTTATAAGTAAGAGTCAAATAATTTGCAGCCAGCTTATAACGAACAGCAAAGGCAGCACCTAAACTCTTGATGGAAGATTAGAAAAACAAACAAACAGGGGCTCCTGGGTGGCACAGCGGTTAAGCGTCTGCCTTCGGCTCAGGGCGTGATCCCAGCGTTGCGGGATCGAGCCCCACATCAGGCTCCTTCGCTTTGAACCTGCTTCTTCCTCTCCCACTCCCCCTGCTTGTGTTCCCTCTCTCGCTGGCTGTCTCTATCTCTGTCAAATAAATAAATAAAATCTTTTAAAAAAAAATTAAAAAAAGAAAAGAAAAGAAAAAAAAAACAAAAAAACAACAGGAAACTTCAAGTTACCTCTGGATCTCTTAGCTAGAGAAACAAACTGACAATTATTGCATAAAAAATATATATTCTCTGAATATGTAAATTTTAATGATAAATTAGGCCAATTTTGTTGAATTATAAATCCTCCAACCAAGATTTTTACTTCCTTAATAGGTTTAAATCCTTTATAAGCAGAGACATCTTTTTTTTTTTTTTTAAGATTTTTATTTATTTATTTGACATAGAGACAGCCAGTGAGAGAGGGAACACAAGCAGGGGGAGTCGGAGAGGAAGAAGCAGGCTCCCAGTGGAGGAACCTGATGTGGGACTCGATCCCAGAACGCTGGGACCATGCCCTGAGCCGAAGGCAGACGCTTAACGACTGTACTACCCAGGCGCCCCCAGAGACAACATCTTACATGTTTCTCAGGTAGTTGGTATTTCCAGCACTCTTCATTCATTTGTGTGGATTTCTATTTCTCTCTGATATGATTTTGCTGCTTCCTTAAAGACTTCAACATTTCTTGGATTGGCGTCTGCTAATGTCTTTTACGCTCTAGCTGCTTTTAAGTTTTTTTTTTTTTTTTTGCATAAGTATAAAAAACAATCAAAGTTATATGTTACCATAAAAGACCCCAAATAAGGAACACAATCCTGAGAAAGAAGACTTCAAGCTATTATTATAAAGCTGGGGTAATCAAAATAGTATGGTACTAGCTTTAAAACAGACAAATAGACTAACAGAACAGAATCAAAAGCCCAGAAATAAACCCATGCACATATGGTTAATATTGGTTGACCACATATGAGAAGAAAGCCAAGATTACTTAATGGAGAAAAGATAGTCTCTTCATAAATAATGTTGGGAAAATGGGATATTCACATCTAAAACAATGAAACTATACCCTTATCTTATACCACCCACAAAAATTAACTCAAAATGGATTAAAGACTTAAATGTGAGACCAGAAATCATAAAACTTCTAGAAGAAAACTGAAGAAAAATGCTCCAAAACGTGGTCTTGGAAAGGCTTTTTTTGGATAGGACACCCAAAGCACAAGCAACAAAATATAATAAAGTGCATCACATCAAACCAAAAAGCTTTTGCGCAGCAAAAGAAACTATCAACAAAATGAAAAGACAATCTAAGGAATGTGAAAAAATATTTGCAATTTATCTGATAAGGGATTGATATCCAAAATACATAAAGAACTCATACAACTCAATAGCAAAAACCAATCCAATTTTAAAATGGTCAAATAGAATCAAGATGGTGGAGTGGGAGGATCCTGAGCTCACAGGGACATGCCAAAACCTACAATTACATATAAAACTATCTCTGATAACTATAGAGGAACAGATTAAAACCAATTAAGGATATAAAGAAAAAGAACAATGAGATTCTAGAAGGGGCAGAGACAGTTTTGCCAACACCCACACCACTGGTGTGACAATACACAAGCAGGAGGGCTGAGAAAGAGGAGTCCCAAGCTCCAAACTGGTCTTCAAGATCCTAGGGACAGGCACTGGGAAGACGAACACCTATAAAAATCTGCCTCGAGAACCAGTGGGGTTTTTGTTCAGGAGAGCTAGAGGGCAATAGGAAATGGAGACTCCACTCTTATGAAGTGTGCATACAATCCCACTTGCTCTGAGTCCCAGTGCACAGGCAGCATTTTGAAAAGTACCCTGGCTACATCTGAAGGAGATCCATTGACTAATTTTAGGGCATGTGCCAGAGGAATAGGGATCTGTTGGAATAGTCTTCAGGGACAGAAGCACTGGCAGGCACCTTCTCCCATGCCACTTCCCTTTCACCAAGCTGGCCCAGCACTGGTGAGCACCATTTCTGACACTCTCCATCTACTGGGCTAGCACCACTTACCTAGCCCCAGAGCCCCTCCCAAGCAGCTCCCCGACCCAGTGCTCTTGGCAGGCACCATCAACCAGCACCAGGGACCCTCCTAACTGGCTCCCCACCCTAGTGCTCCTGGTCGATAGCCTCGATTTCCAGCAGAGCCCATCCCAAGCACCATCATCCTGGAGGCCAGCACCACACTCTACAACACCTATAGTAGTCACAGCCAGAGCTCACGGCAATCCATGCAGCATGCCTAAAAGAGTTGCAGCCAGGTCTCTCAGCTAGATGGGCCAGGGGTCAGTTCTTCTCACCAGCCTGGCCATAGCAGGTGTGGCCAGACCTTGCAGATAGCCATGCCAGGAAACAGCTCTGCACACCAGATTTCACACCACTCAAGAACCAGCCATAACAGGAGACCGTACACAGGCCACACAGGGGATAATCCTGGGGTACCTGGTTCAGGTAACTAGGTGATTTGTGCTATTGGGCCCCAAAGGACACCTTCTGGATAAAGCCAGTCCTTCAAGACTGGGAGATCTAATTGATCTACTTAAATCACAGAAACACAATTAGGCAAAATGAAGAATATGCCCAAATAAAAGAATAAGACAAAAATCTCAGGAAAAGAACTAAATAAAATGGAAATGAGCAATACGAGATAAACAGTTCAAAGTAATGGTCATAAAGATGCTCAATGGACTCAAGAATGTATGAACATATGAGAACTTCAACAAAGATAGAAAATATTAAAAAGAACCAATAAGGGCTATAAAATACAATAACTGAAAAATACCCTAGAGGGAATCAATAGCAGATCAGATTGGCAATCTACAAAACAATGTAGAAGATAATCACTAAGAACAGCTAAAAACTTTTATAAGGATATTTTAAGGGAACTCTAGATAACATCAAATATAGTAGCATTAACATTATTGAGGTTTCAAAAAGGGAAGATAGAGAGAAATGGGTCAAAAACCTATCTGAAAAAATAGCTGACAAATTCCCTAACCTGATGAAGGAATGAGATACCCAAGCCTAGAAAGCACAGAGTCCAAAATAAGATGACTCCAAAGGGACCTGCAGCGAGACACATTATAATCAATGTGCCAATAAAGAAAAAGTATTAAAAGCAACCAGAAAAAAAAAAAAAAACTAGTTAAAATACACAAGGGAACTCCCACAAGATTATCAGCTGATATTTTAGCAGAACCTTCACAGGCCAGAAGAGAGTGGCATGATATATTACAAGTGCAAAGTGCTGGGGCACCTGGGTGGCTCAGTCAGTTAAGTGTCTGACTTCAGACCAGGTCATGATCTCAGGGTCCTGGGACTGAGCCCCACAACAGGCTCCCTACTCAGTGGGGAGTCTGCTTTCCCTCTGTCCCTCCCCCTGCTCACTCTCCTGCTCTCTCAAATAATAATTTTTTTTTTTTTAAGTGCAAAGTGCTAGAGAGCAAGAATACAAGCACAAGAAAGAAAACTTCCAGCCAAAAGTACTAAATCTGGCAAGGTTATCACTCAGAATTAAAGAAGGGATGAAAGGTTTTCTCAAACAAAAGCTACAAGTTCATCAACACCAAATCTGCCTTAATTAATGTTAAATGTACTCCTTTAAATGGGAAAGAAAAGGCCATAATTAGATATTAGAAAATTATGAAAAAAAGAATCTCACTAGTAAAGATAAACATATAGTAAATGTAGTTAACCAATCACCTACATAGCTACTATGTAGGTTAGAAGACAAATGTAGTTAAAGTCATTTAGACATACAGTAATTACTTAAGGAATACACAAAATAACACCTAAAATATGACATCAAAAATATAAAGCTTGGTTGGGGAGTAAAAATGTAGTGCTTTTAGAATGCACTTGGACTTAAGCAACCATCAACTTAAAATAGACTGCTATATATAGGACAGTATATATAAACCTCATGATGACCACAAACCAAATACTGGAAATAGATACACAAAAAATAAAGAGAAAGGAATACAGATATAACACTAAGTCACCAAATTATAAGGGAAGAGAGCAAGAAACAAACAGAACTACAAAAACAATCAGAACACAACAAAATGGCAGGAAGTACATATCTATTAATAACTACTTAAAATGGAAATGGACTAAATGCTCCCATCAAGAAACACAGGGTGGCTGAATTTTAAGAAGACCCATTTATATGCTTCTTACAAGAGATTCACTTCAGCTCTAAAGACACATACAGAAAGAAAATAGAAAAAGACATGGAAACCAAAAGAAAGCTGAGGCAGTTGTACCCATGACAGAACAGACTTTAAAATAAAGACTAACAAGAAACAAAGAAGGGCATTACTTAATTATAAATCAATTCAAGAAGATCTAACACTTATAATTATGTACACAAGATAGGGGCATCTAAATACATAAAGAAAATATTGACATAAAGGGAAATGGACAGTATAAAATAGTAGGGGACTTTAACACTCCACTTCCACCAATGGTAATTCACCCAGGCAGAAAATCAGTAAGAAAACAGTGGCCTTAAATGACACAGTAGACTAGAGGACTAAATATATATATAACATTCCATTGGAAAACAGAATACATTATTTCAAATGCACTTGGGGCATTCTCCATGACAGATCACATGTTAGGTCACAAAAGAGTTCTCAATAAATTGGAGAAGACTAAAATCATATCAAGCATCTTTTCTGACTACGATGATATGAAACTAGGAGTCTATTACGAGAAAAAAAAAAAACTAGTAAACAAACAAACAAACAAAAAAACCATGAAGGATAAACAACATACTACTAAATAACTAGTAAGTCAAAGAAATCAAACATGAAATCAAAAATACTTTAAGACAAATGAAAACAAAAACATAACAGTCCAAAATCTGTGGAACACAGCAAAAACAGTTCTAAGAGAGTTTATAGTGTTATACAGGACTACCTCAAGAAACAACAAAAATCTCAATCTATCATTACACCTAAAAGAACTACAAAAAGAACAAAATCCAAAGTTACAAGAAAATAAAGACTAGAGCAGAAATGAGTGGCTAAAAAAAAAAAAAAAATTAAAAAGATCTATGAAACTAAAAGCTGTTTTTCTGAAACAGACAAAACTGACAAACTTTTAGCCAGACTCATCAAAATAAGAGAGGGCCCAAATAAATAAAATAAATGAAAAAAAAAAAAAAGTTAAAACTGATACCACAGAAATACAAAGGGTAGTAAGATATTACTACAAACAATTATATGTCAACCAATGGGACAACTTAGAAGTGAATAAATTCGTAGAAACATACAATCTTCCAAGACTGAATCAAGAATAGAAAATCTGAACAGAATGATTAGTAATGAAATAGAATCAGTAATCCCCAAACTCTCAGAAGTCCAGGACCAGATGGATTCATAGATAAATATTAAACATTGAAAAAGTTAATACATATACCTCTTAAACTATTTCAAAAAGATCAAGAGGAAGTAACACTTCCAAACTCATTCTATGAGATCAGCATTACCCTGATACCAAAACCAGACAAAGACAACACAAAGAAAGAAAGAAAAAGAAAAACAAAATAAAAGTACAGGCCAATATCCCTGATGAACACAGATGTAAAAATCCTCAACAAGATATTAACAAACCAAATTGAAAAATGCATTAAAAAGATCTTACATCGACAGATGACTGGATTAAGAAGTGGTCCATATAGACAATGGAATATTACTCAGCTATCAGAAAGAACAAGTTCTCAACATTTGCTACAACATGGACGGCACTGGAGGAGATAATGCTAAGTGAAATAAGTCAAGCAGAGAAAGACAACTATCATATGATTTCTCTCATCTATGGAACATAAGAACTAGGATGATCGGTAGGGGAAGAAAGGGATAAAGAAAGGGGGGGTAATCAGAAGGGGGAATGAAACATGAGAGACTATGGACTATGAGAAACAAACTGAGGACCTCAGAGGGGACGGGGGTGGGGGAATGGGACAGACCCGTGATGGGTAGTAAGGAGGGCACGTATTGCATGGTGCACTGGGTGTTATACACAACTAATGAATCATCGAGCCTTATATCGGAAACGGGGGATTACTGTATGGTGACTAACATAATAAAAAATCATTAAAAAAAAAAAAAAAGATCTTACATCACAATCAAGTGGAATTTACTCCAGGGATGCAAGGATATTTCACTGCTAGTCAAACAATAGGATATATCACATTAACAAAGAAGAAAATTAAAATCACCAATCATGTCAACAGATGCAAAAAAAGAACTTGATTAAATTTAACATCCATTTATGATAAAACCTCTCAACAAAATGGCATAGAGGGAACACACTTCAACACAATAAGGACCATATATGACAAACCTATTGCTAATATCATAACCAACATAAAAAGCTGAAAGCTTTTTCTCTAAGACCAGTAACAAGACAAGGATGTCCACTCTTACCACTGTTATTCAACATAGTAATGGAAGTTCTAGTCACAGCAATCAGACAAGAAAAAGAAAAGGCATCCAAATGGGGGGGGGAGTAAAAGTGTCATTATTTACAGATGGCATGATACTAGATATAGAAAACCCTAAAGATTCCATTAAAAAAATGTTAGAATAAATGACCTCAGTGAAATTGCAGGATACAAAATTAATACATAGAGATCTGTTACATTTCCATTAATAATGAAGTGGAAGAGAAATTAAGAGAAAAATCTTATTTAAAATTGCAAAAAAATACCTAGAAATAAATTTAACTAAGGAAGTGAAACACCTGTGGTCTGAAACATTGATGAAAGACATTGAAAACAACACAAATAGGATATACCATGCTTGCAGATAGAGACTATCATTAAAATATCCATACTATCCAAAGCAATCTATAGATTCACACATTCCCTATCAAAATACCAATGGCATTTTTCATAGAACTAGAATAATCCTAAGATTTGTGTAAAACCATAACAAGCCCTGAAGGGCAAAGCAATCTTGAGACCAAAGAATAAAGCTGAAGGTGTCACGCTCCCTGATTTCAAACTCTAATACAAAATATGGTAATCAAAACAGTATGATAGACACACAGATCAATAGAACAAAATAGAAAGCCCAGAAAGAAACCTATGTGTATACGGTCAATCTTTGACAAAGAAAGAACATACAGTGATATAAAGAACTCACACAACATAATAGCAAATCCCCCACCAACTACCTAATTAAAATTGGGCAGAAGACCTGAATAGTCATTTCTTTAAAGAGCAACAGATGGCCACAGACACATGAAAAGATACTCAACATCACTAATCACCAGGCAAATGCAAGTCAAAACCACAGTGAGGTATGACCTCACACCTGTCACAATGGCTGTTATCAAAAAAACAGTAAATAACTAGTATTGGTGAGAGAAAAGGAAGTGTTGTGGAGGAAAGGGAACCCTCATGCACTGTTGGTGGGACTGAAAAATGGCGCAGCCACTGTGGAAAACAGTATGGAGGTTCCTCAAAAAATTAAAAGTACAACTACTATATGACCCAGAAAAAATGTATTGTATACATACACATGGAATATTACTCAACCATAAAAAATGAACTCCTGCCATTAACAACACTGCATTAGGCTAAGTAAAAGAAGCCAGATGAAGACAAAGGTCTTATGATTTGACTTGTATGCGGAATCTACAAAACAGAAATGGACTCATAAATACAAAGAATAATCTGATGGTTGCCAAGGGGGAGGGTGGTGGAGGTACTGGCAAAATAGGAAAAAGGAATTACAAGGTACAAACTTCCAGTTATAAAATAAGACATGGGGTACAAGATGCAGGATAGGGAATTTAGTTAATATGTAACAACTTTGTATGTTGACAGATGGGTGTTATGTTTACCCCAGTTGATCACTTCATAATGTGAATAAATGCTGAATCTCTATGCTGTACACCTGAAATACAGTATTGTACGTCAACTACACTTCAAAAAAAATAAAGAGCAAAGGATCTGAAGACATTTTTCCAAAGATACACAAATGGCTAACAAATACATGAAGAGGTGTTCAACATTGCTAATCATCAGGGAAATGCAAATCAAAACCATAACGAAGTATCACCTCACAACTGTTAGAATGGTTATCAAAAAGATACGAGATAGCCAACACTGCTGAGGACATGGAGGAAGAAGAAACCTTATGCACTGTGCGTAGGAATGTAAATTGGCGCAGCCATTATGGAAAACATACCGAGGTTACTCAAAAAATAAAAATAGTACCATAGGACCTTGCAATTCCACTTCTGGGAATATATACAAAGGAAATGGAAACGCTAGGCTGAAAGGTATCTGCACCCCCATGTTCACAGCAGCAATACAGCCAACAGCCAAGACACAGAAACAACCTGACTGGCTGCAGAAAGATGAATAAAGCTGAAGCTTTTATATACATACAATAGAAGAGTATTTAGCCATTAAAAAGGAAATTCTGTCATTTGTGATAACATAAATGGACCTTGTGCTAAGTCGAATAAGTCAGAGAAAGACAAATACTCTATGATGTCACTCATGTGTGGAACCTAAAAACAACTCCAAACTCAGAGAAAGAGATCAGATTTGTGGTTACCAGAAGGGAAATGGGATGAAGGTGGTCGAAAGGTACAAACTTCCAGTTTTAAAGAGCATACGGGTGTAATGTGTAATATGATGACTACAGTTACCACCACTGTATGGTATAAATGAAAGTCTGTAACAGGACATCCTGAATTCTGTTTTTGTACATTATGAAATATAGGGTGTTAACTAATTAGGGTAATCATTTCACACTATATAAAAGCCAAGTTAGTATGCTATACTACTTATGTAGTGTGGTATGTCAATTATCTCTCAAAATTTTTTGAAATTAAAAATTCAAATATATTAACTTAGGGAAAATGAAATCTTTGTAATTTTGATTTATCCTATGCAAGAACGGGAGGTGTCTTTTTATTCAAAATGCTTTTCGGTTCAAAAATGTTTTTGTGTCTGCCAGAAGTATCAAGCTACATTCTAAAATTTATTTTCAATTATCTTAAGGACTGTGTGAGTTTTTAGTAATATAGCATGCAAAACAGATAATACACACCATATTCTATGCAGAAAAAAGACCCGTATTTTCAATGCTAATGACTCCTAGTTTAAAAACAAAAACAAAAACCCTGTAGCCTGATTGACCAATGCCTTTAATGAAATTTTATCAATGTCAGCTGTAGAGGGAGGCTTTGGGCAGCCAGAAAATGCCAGAAACACAGAATTCTCTCTTTCTTGGATCTTCCTCTCAGGGCTCTGCAGGGAGCCAGATCTTTCCCACCTAAACTATAAAATTTCTTGAAAGAGAAACAGCTTCTCTCTTCTTGAAGAGGGCGAGTGGGAGGCTGATATAAGCAGTGGAGTCAATGATCTGAGATAAAAATCTTTCAGGATAGAGTGGAGGAGGAAAAAAAGAGTTAAGTTTTATAGCCGTTGTAATGGAATAACCAGACACTGGATATACTGAAAAAAATTTACACGTAGACACCCATCCCTTTTGTTCCCACACACATACACAGAGCACAGGATGATGCAAGAAAAACTGATCAAGACACAGAACAAGGTCTGAGGGACAGAAGACAGCACAGCTGCCCTCTCTAGCAGATTTATTTTTTTTATTATGTTATGTTAGTCACCATACTGGACATCATTAGCTTTTGATGTAGTGTTCCATGATTCATTGTCTGCATATAACAGCCAGCACTCCATGCAATACGTGCCCTCCTTAATACCCTTCAGCTGGCTAGCCCATCCCCCCACTCCCCTCCCCTCTAAAACCCTGTTTGTTTCCCGGAGTCCATAGTCTCTCGTGGTTCATTTCCCCCTCTGTTTACCCCCCTTTTGTTTTTCTCTTCCTTCCCCTAAGGAATAGCAGAGAGATCGTTATGTTCCGCAAATGAGTGAAACCAGATCTTTAGCAAGCCCCCTGTGTGAGAGGTGATAGTCTAAGCCAAAAGCACCTGCATACATTTCTAATTAACTGTAATGCCTATTTAGGAAATTTTGTCCATTGCTGATACTTATTTTGAAAATACCGTTTACTGCAAGTACCAGATTGAGAACCGAAAATGGTTATATGAAAAAAAAAAAAATGCAAATCTGGTTAGTTCCTACAGCCCATTGGCCCCCAGTTCAGAGACGGACAGACTGCAGCTAGTCCATCTACACCCATTCTACTGGCTCTCTGATGGATACTCCTGATGGGCCGGGGAGGGCCTCCAAACCCCACCTGTAGGTCAGGCATAGTGAGATTCAAGGGAGCTCTGCAGTCTAGATACAAAGTTATGAAATCGTGTAGATCTTGGGTCAGGGGACCATCCAAAGAGGCTGACCTCACTTCTAGATCCAAGTCGGCTCCTTACTTACTCTGTGACCAAAGACAAACCCAAGCTGTGTCTTGTTTTACCTTTTTGATCCGTCAAATGAAAATGACCCCTGTGCTACCTACTCTACTAACATTGTAGAAAGTGAGACTATTAACATGAAAATACATTAAAGAGAATTAAAAGCAGTATCAAGATAGGGGACTCAAGAGTGGGTTGGTGCACTCTGTTTCCAGCACTTGCTAGTGTCCTAATTAGGAAGAGGGAACAATTAGATAGCTTTCAAACGTATTTGTCATGCATCAAAAATACTTTCAGGGGCTGAGTCACTGTGCTGACCACGGCTGTATGTTAGACCATTTTAAAAGGGCTGAAAAAAAATCTGTGTTCCACCAGTTGAAGAGATCTCCAAGTCCCCATAACCTGGCAAACAGACTTTGGAATGAGGCCATCCCACAGTACTGGCAGGGGAGGCCGAGAAGATGAAGAGTTTGAGTCAAGGAAAAAGCGTCATTCTGGAGAAGATTCTGTAGACTCAGAAAAATAGTGTGTCATAATTAACTACAGAACCAATATAATTAAAGACATCATGTTTAGGTCTGTCCCTTTTGGGACGTATTTGCTTTGAGTTCATGCCCATATTATCTTCTGAGGAACTCAATACTTGGAAGTATTTTGTGGCGCAGAAATTTGTGAAATATGTCTACACAGAAGTCTCCGGTGAAATCTCAGGCAGGTGAAATAGCTGAGTGGTTCACACTGCAGCTCACACCACCACCACCACTGCTCACACCAGGAGCTCTGCCCCGGCCATTTCTCTGGTCTGAGATTGCTTCCAGGCAAACTGCCCCAGAGAAATGGGTAAGACTGGGGATATGGGCCTTTTAGGACCACAGTGTTTCATTTTAGGGTGCTTTTCCAAACTAGGGGAGGTGTCCCTTTGCCCTACCTCTATCAGTGTTGGAACAAGTCTTATTTCAGTCCCTCACACGCTACTATGAAGTCACTTGGGGTCAGCAATCTTTTGTCCTTTGTGTTATAATTTCAACCTTCTAAGTACGGACGTAGAAGGGCTTATTCGCTACGAAGATCAGATCGCTTCAGTCATCAGCAAACGGGTGTGGGGGGCACGTCTGCCTGCCCTGGAGCCTCGGCAGTCCCGCCGCGAGCCCAGCCCCCAGAGGGAACTAAATCGGGTCCTTTAGGTACTTGCGGGTCATCCGGGGTACACGCGCAGAGAGGAGGGGCTTTCACGGCTCCCTCCAGAGCTTGCGCCTTACCTGCTCCCCGTCCGGAGCGGCCAGGGCTTCGTCCAGTAGCTCCTGCGACAACGCAGGCTCCTGTCCCGTCCGCGCTGGGCAGCCTGCCCGCACCTCCTCTGTGCTCTCCTAGGCTCTTCGCTCACCCCACCGCCACTTCTCTCCCCCAAGACCCCCCAGGGTCGCGGAGCCCGTTCTCACCTCTCTCCTCAGGCCCGGGCCTGCTTTAGTTTCTCCACCCACTCACGCTTCCGCGTGGATTTCTAGAGCTTTCCTCATCAGCTTAGTTATCCACAGCTGCCGGGGCTGGAGGGCCACGGCTCTGCCTGCCGGCACCTGGATGCTGACGTGCGCAGACCGGGCAGGGGGAGGCACGGGCAGGGGCTCAGGCGGGAACCGGCAAACTGAGATCCGGCCCGGCCCAGGGAAGCTCGGGCGCGGGAGCCCCGGTCATCAACAGGCCTCAGGCCGCAGGTGTGTGCGCACCGTGCGTGGGGAGGGGGTGGGGCGCGCGTCAGCGCCCGGGGGAGAAAGCTGTTGGCGATATTTGCAGGTCCTGGAACACCCAACAAAGAAGGAAGAAAGATCTAAAAGCTGGGTTTGGGCTAGAAAAACACTACCAGTTATATTGTTTATAGTCTTCCCCCAATCACAACGTACTCTATGAAATACAAAGTATAATAAAATTAACCTATAAAAATTTCTCATTTGTGTGGAGCAATTTGCTTATAATGTGCCTTCATGTAGCTTTCATGTTTCTTGTGCTTTGCCAAAAATGGAACATTTGTGGCAGATTTTTAAATTTTTAAATCTTTTTGCTTCTTTGTGGAAGAGATTATGAAAATGTGTCCGTGTCCTTTCTTGAATTTCTTTTGATGGCTCTTTGTCCATCAGAATTTTCCTCCAGCTTAACCCTGATGAGGTCCAGGATCACTTTTCCTTTGTTCTATGCCATTAGAATCCCAGAGTTGAAAGTGTTTTATTAATGATTTGCTAATCTTTAGGTGTCCTGATAAGATTATAGTTTGACAACCATACCTCTGACAGCAATAATTGAGATAAACAAACATCTATTTTCCGTTATCCCATTTATCCTATGTGTACTTACTAAATGATGACTCTGTGAAAGGTCCCATGAAAAAATTCAGGTGTTAGGGCTCAATTTATCAAAAAGCAAAAAATGAGTTATTGTCTATTGGCACATATCTCAATGCGATTGTTCTCAAGCAGGTAAGAAGATTTAGAAGTTCCTCCCCTATGCCAATGCCTTTGAAAGCTCGGTCTTATCAAACGGTAAAAATAGCAGCTACTAATTATTAAGCAGTTACTCTCTAGCAGACAGTGCAGTACAAAGTTGAATCTACTTTTTAAAATGTCTTTAATTTTTATAAAGACTTTAAAGGAATTGTCTCAGTATCGTTAATAAGAAACCTGACTTCTCCTGAGATCACATAACCAGTAAAGAGTGAAGTCGGGATTCTAAAAAAGAAATGTCTTATTCCAAAGCCTTTCTTATTTCACTTAAAATTTTTACATAATGTGAAAGAAATCATCCTTTAGCCCTTAAAAATTAATTGAGCCACTACTGTCGTTACCTCAACAAGTAGTTAAATCACCTACAAATAATGTTTCTTCTTGCTTCTCAGCAAAGATTTGGGTACAATATTCTGAATTTAGTTCTTCTAAAGAGGAAGGAATTAATGTTTTAGTATACATCTATGACACAGAAGACAGCATTTCACATTGACTCTCTCATTTATTTTTACCCAGACCTTGTAAGCTGCATATTATTATCTTCATTTACAGATTGGAAGCACAAGGTCAAATAAGTGATTCCCCATCAACCCGTAAGTTGCAAAGTCTGTGTCAAGAAGATGCAAGTAATTATAAAGTCAGTGTTCTTTCAACAGCATCCCACTGTGTGTTACTACAGCAAAGAAAGAGTCTCAATGATGATAAGAGGATAATCGTTCTTAGGATGTAACTTAACCTTCTGACATTTACCCACTGAAGTATAATTATGTCTTTGGCTTTTTAGTTAATTCTGAAGTGCTGACGGGAGTGGTCATTTTTGGTTACCTAAATTCTGAAACCCACATCCTGCTCCTTAAGGCAAATAACAGTGGCCCTATCACTTACTGGATACATTAATCCCCCCCCCCACACACACACACAAACACACAAACACAAATCTAAATCCAAATCAGTGGCCCTATCACTTACTGGATACATTAATCCCCCCCACACACACACACACAAACACACAAACACAAATCTAAATCCAAAATGGATCTCCTCAAGGAGACCAAAATCATATTGTTATAAATCAGAGAAAAATAAAGAGAATGAAGAGTTTTATTATACAAAAAGGACAATATAGAATAATGGAAATAATATGACCATCAAAATATCCATAGTGTTTTTCATTGAATTTGAGCAGATTCTTACACTTCTACAAAAGAGAAAAGGGCTAAAAGTCTCCAACAAAAAACAAAGCTATAATAAATATTGCTTCACGTAATAGTTAAGATAAAGTAATTAAGATTATAGATTTGATTTAAACACAAATACCCCGCTGGAACAGAAGAGAGAGCCTCCAGTAGACCCTGCATAAACACATATGGTACAAGACAGAGGTAGCATCACAAATCAGTGGGGAAAGAATTGAATAAGTTATGTTGAGATAACGATATACATATATGAAAAAAAGAAAATTGGATTTCTGTTTCATGTTATTCCTTTAAAAGTTTAGAAAAATTAGAGAATTATAAAAATTAAAATTCTCAAACTTTTAGGAGAAAATTTAAGAGATTATATGGCCTTAAGGTAGGGAGAGATTTCTTCAATAACCCCCCCCCCAAATACATCTCATAAAGGAAGAAAATGTTAAATAATACTACAGTAAATACAAAACTTATCAAAAGTCACCCAAAAAGAGTGGAAGAAAATGTCACAGATTGAGAGAAGATATAATTAGTCATTAAAATGATGAAGGATTATAATCCAAGGTATATGAAGAATTTCTACAACTCATAGATAAAAGGACAAATCATCTGTTAGAAAAAGGACAAAATATATGAATTACAATTCCATCAGATTAGCAGAAGAGAATTATATAAAATGTTGGCAGGGATATGGTATCTATTTATGCATTTTGATATGCTGCCAATGAAGTATAACTGGGCACAACTTTAGGGTGCAATTTGACAATATCAAATTAGGTTGAAAATGTGAATTTCCATGACTGGATAGTCACATTCTTCCATACATTCCTTTTTAAAAGTTATTTAAATTCAATTAGCCAACATATAGTACATTATTAGTTTCAGATGTAGAGTTCAATGATTCATCAGTTGTGTATAACACCCCGTGTTCATCACATCATGTGACCTCCTTAATGCCCATCACCCAGTTACTCCATCCTCCCACCCATCTCCCCTTCTGTGACCCTCAGTTTGTTTCCCAAAGTCAAGAGTCTCTCATGATTTGTCTTCTTCTCTGACTTCTTCCCATTCAGTTTTCCTCCCTTCCCCTATGATCCTCTGTGCTATTTCTTATATATTCCTTGGAGGCTCTCTTCTATGGAGACATATACAAAAATGTTTATAGGATACATACATATGTAGTAAAAAATTAAAGAAATGTAAGAAAATGATAAGCATCAGATACAGAATAATGGTTGCTTACTAGGAAGAGAGATGAAACTAGATAGAGGGATATACACACTGGATTCAATTCTAACTGCAGTATTTTATTGCTTAAACTGGGTGGTGAGTGCATGGATACTCATGACATTATTCTTTTACATTTTATGTCTGAATAATTTTTACATGAGAATAATTTGTAATATTTTTCAATTAAAGCACCCTAAATTGGAGGAAATATGAAAGAGAGGGAGAGGTTTGTCTTATAAAAGTGGCATGTCCTTGGGCAATGTCCCTTAATGTCCCTGAGCTTTGTGTTTTCTTTATAAAAAAATATTATTGTGTTTTCAAATAAGATAATAAATACACACAAAACTATAAAATGTTCTATACATAAGCACCAGATATGGCTTTTTCTTGGAAGAAATATTAGTCAGGAAATAGAATTTCCTTTGGGTCCAACAAGATAGGATTTCAGCTGTGAAAGTCCTAACTATTAAGGTGACGAAAGTGGGCTGTGCTCAGTCACCGTGGTGCACCCCTAGGGAAAAGTGTGTGTCAGGGTATGTGCATGTGTTTGTGACTGTACAAGTGCGTGGGTGTGTGGCTGTGTGAATGGGTTATAGTAGTGTGTGTATGAGTGAGTCATCAAATAGCCATCGTGGCTGGACCCCAAGTCTGCGACGGGCATGAAACAACCACTGCTAAACAAAACACTGGTGGAAAGAAGGTCTTTCTCAGACTGATACCCTGAGAAACTGCCAGACCATGAACTTAAGTCACAGAGCACAGGATTTGCCTTCCTTCCAGAGCAACAGGTGTCATAACTAGGAGTACTGATCTGCTAAAGCCATCAACAGGCTTCCAGCAAGACACTAGTATACCGCATTTGGCCAACAGATTGCTAATTTCCAATGGTGACACAAGTACCATGGTAACAACAGCAGCAGAGAATACTGCTACTCAGGAGAACCAACCAGATTTTCTTTATTTCCTTCCCATGAGGCAAGAATCACCAGGACTGAATGAACACTCCTGTAATTCTTGTTCTAAGCATATGAAGAGAGTAGGGTGGAGAGATGTAAAGAAGGAAAGACATTTTCTTAACAGTAGAATGGATAATCAGAAGTATTTAACTTAAACATTTAAAATGATGTGTTTTTACTTAATGCTCCAAGCCGAGAAAGTAGAAAATATTAGATATACACAGAAAATGTATTTATTATAGTTTGATACACAATGTTACAGGTGTATAATATAGTGACTGACTCAACAACTCTACATGTTATGCTATGCTCACCATAAGTGTAGCTGCCATCTGTCACCATACACCACTACAACAATATCATTCACTGTATGTCCTATGTTGTGCCTTTTATTGCCATGACTTCTTGAGTCCATAATTGGAAGCCTGTATCTCCCGCTCCCTTTCACCCATTTTGCCCATCCCCCCCAACACTTCACCTTTCTGATAACTATCAGTTTGTTCTCTATATTTATAGATCTGGTTCTGGTTTTTATTTATTCATTTGTATTTTAGATTCCACATATGAGTGAAATTATATGTATTTGTCCTTTTCTGTCTGACTTATTTCACTTAGCATAATAACCTCTAGGTCCATTCATGTTGTCATAAATGGCAAGCTCTCATCCTGTTTATGGTTGTGTAATATTCCATCGCTAATTCTTTATCCATTCATACATCAGTGGAGGACACTTGGGTTGCTTCTATATTTGCCTGTTGTAAATAATGCTGCAATAAACATTGGGTGCATCTATCTTTTCAAATTATTATCTTCATTTTCTTTTGGTAAATATCCACGAGTGGAATTATTGGATCATTTGGTATTTCTATTTTAAATTTTTTGAGGAACCTCAATACTGTTTTCCACTGGAGCTGTACCAATTCACATTCCCACCAACAGTGTACAGGGGTTTCTTTTTCTCCACATCCTCACCAGCACTTGTTATCTCTTGTATTTTTTTATGATAGCCATTCTGACAAGTGTAAGGGGATATCTCATTGTGGTTTTGATTTACATTTCCCTGATGACTAGTGAGGTTGAGCATCTTTTCATGTGTCTGTTGGCCATCTGTATGTCTTTTTTTTGGAAAAATGTCTATAAAGGCGCCCTGCCCAGATCACTTGTTTCTTGGTATTGAGTTTTATATGTTCTTTATGTAGCATTATATGTCAACTATACTCATATAGGTAAACTTAAATAAAATAAAATATAATAAGGCAACCTGTATCTAAAAAAATTAAAATGAAAAAATAAAAATGTATTCCTAAATATTATATTTTAATAGTATTTTAAATGTTTTTAAAGTTTATTTTCTAACTATTTATTTCTAGTATATAGAAATAAAATTGACTTTTGTGTGTTGGCCTTGTATCCTGAGACCTTGCTATATTTATTTATTAGTTTGTTAAATTATTTTAATTGATTTTGTAGGATTTCCCACATACATTATTGTGTCTTCTTTCAATAAAGACAATGTTGCTTCATTCTTTCCAATAAAAAAAAAGAAAGAAATGAATGGGTATTTATTATAATTTAATACTTGTTTTTCTCTTGCACTCACAAAAGGAGGTTAACATCTTTCTTCGTGGCAGTGTATTCACAGGTGTGCAGACATGCTTCAAGAGGTAAGGGGAAGCAAGCCGGCGAGTAACGGCTCCGTGCATCATGAGGGATATACAAGAGCAAGTTCCACAACAGCTCTGACGTTTTCAACTTGAAAATCCTTCAGCCGGAACATGAGGCTCTCAAGTGCTTCTGGACACCCTCTGACATCTTCTTTGAAAGTTGGAAAACTGAATTTTAATAAAAATACTGTAACACAAACTCTCTTAGACTTGTCCTCTAGTTTCCAAGTAATTATTTAGGAACAGTCTGGTAAAATTTGATATGCATTGCACTTGCATATGGAAGGAAGAATACTGGACTCCAAGCCTTAATACTTTCACATCACTTCATTCATTTCTTTATTTTCATAATTTACAGAAATTTGCTTACCCTCAGTCTTGGTTTTCTCACTGATCAAATGGACATATTAAAATTCCCTATCTTAGATCCTCACACAGAATGCAATGGGCATCAAGTGAGATAAATAGGCACAAAAATTCTGTGACGCAAAGGCAGGTGGTTTAATAATTTAACTGATTCACTCTAGTAGTATTTTTCAAATTCTGTTCTTTGGTTCTCTAGGTTACCGAGAAGAAGTGGACTCGTGGGCGAGAGAATGAGGAAGAGCAGATGGCAAGGAATCCATGTTGCACCTGCACTCGGTTGAAGTAACTCCACTTTTATCTTGTCTACATATTAGAATTATGAATAAGATTTAGTTACGTTAGTTTAATTTTACTATATTTAGTAAAAAAATACGGTTTTTCTTCTTTAAAAATATTTATAAACTATAACCATATAAAAGAGGGGAAAGAGGTGGGGACTCTCACTCAGAGAACAGACCAAAGGGGAAAAAAACCTCTATTCTAATACAACAACATAGCAAAGACAGGCAGTAAAAATAATAAATAATTGTGAATCAGTAAACTGGGATTCCACTTACCCCTTATACTATCAGCTAAGTCTGGGACCTTAAGCAAGTCAGTTAACCTGTGCGAACCTCAGTTTCCATACATGTAAGAAGGAAGTATTCTCTAGTTTCAAAATGATTAAATTTAGTCCTAGAAAAAATGATTTAAGGACTTTTAATACACCAATTAATTTCTCTTTAAATAATGATTAAATTCAGATGGTCTGAAGCCTTTTCAGTAACTTTGGCAGTGATATGAATTCTGAGCAGGTAATATAAAAGCTTTCTATTTAGCTCAGTTTCATAAATACTGAAGACCTACTATGGTGTAGGCACTGTGGTAGGCACTAGGAATACAAATAGTACACAATTAAGTCCTATATGTTTCCGCCAAATTAATCAGGGGCCAGGAAGAATCTCATTCAACCCATCGAAATTAAAATTTGGCTTTTCACAATGGCAAAGCCCCATCAAGAAACTAAATTGTTACAGCCCTAAACTGGGAATCAAAAGACTTTAGTGTTTTATCCAATTCTGTTACTCATTGCCTTTTGCAGACTGTTTACAGTATTTTAGGTCATGGTATGGACCCAGACTGATTATACTAAGTGCAACGGACAATCGTTGGAAAGTTTAAAGCAAAAGAGTGATGTGGTTTGATTTTTGCATTTAAAACAGAGAGTGTTATCTCTGCCTATGACAGAGTAGCTAATACCAGATTAACTCTCCCACCAGGAACAAATATAAAATGTGGGTTTTAAAAAAGAAAGAACTATACGAAGACATTAGAAAATGACCAAAATACTGGGATTCAAGGGGACAAAATTCCAGATAGAAGGAGAAACATTATAGGAAACCCAAAACTCAATAGGCAACTTCCCCTAGAGGCATTTGCCAAATCCTAAGTTGCACATTTGTGGGTGAGACACCAAGAAACCAAACAGAAAGCAACTGCAAAGAGACTAAAAAGCCAAGCAGATATTTCAGTATTTCTGTGGTTTGTAGTAGATAAAAATTAAAATTCAGGATGCTTCAAAGGAAGGGAACATTGTTGTATGTGTCTCCTCAATGTTCATATGTTAAACCCTATTCCCCAACGTGCTGGTATTAGGAGATTGAGTTTTGGGAAGGCAGTTTAGATGAGATTGTAAGGGTGGAGCCCTATGGATGGGATTGATGTACTTGTAAGAGTCAAGAAACAGCTGGCTCCAGGTCTCTACTCTCCCCCATGTAGGGATATAGAAAAAAAAAAAAAAAAAAAGACCATCTATGAACCAAGAAACAGCCTCCCTTCCCAGACAGCAAATCTCTCAGTGCGTTGATATTGGACTTCTATCCTCCTGGAACGTGAGAAATAAATGTTTGCTGTTTAATCACCCAGTCTATGATAATTTGTTCTAACAGCTCAAACTTACTAAGACAAATGCTAAGAGCCCTAGGCTTTCTACTGAAATCCCTGAAGAAATCTACTCTTAGAAGTAGAGTAAAATTGGAAATAGACCAATTTCTAATAGAGCAACATGACCTGGACCTACTTTAATTGTATCCTGGGAAAAAATATGAACTATTGGTGGACAAAGAGAAGATCATCTGGAACCTGTAAAATCCTTCATACATACTAACAATGATTCAATCAAAAACAACCAAGCATGCCAGGAGACGGGACCAAATAACTATAAATCCAGAAAAAAAGAACAAAAAACAATGGGAATAAATCAACATGTTATCCAGATGTTGGAGTTCTCAAGACAGACTTTTTTTTTTTAAATGTGATAAATATGTTGAAAGAAATACATGATGAGATGGAGAATTTCACAATAAAACATAACTCTATATTAAATCAAATGAAATCTTAGAATTAAAAATTACAAAAAATTGAAACAGGTAAATTTAACAACAGATACCAGCATTTGGGTTGGTAATGTTCCATTTTTAATCTAGATGCTAATTATTTGGGTGTACACTTAATATTAGCATACTTCACTATGTGTGCGTCATGTCATATCCCAATAAGTATATTTTTAGTTTATTTCTCTTGCTGTGTGGAAAACAGGCTGGGGAGGTGATGAAAGGGGTGGACAAAAGTAAAATCAGGAAATCCAGCTTAAAAGATATGTAGTTAGCTCCACAAAGAGATGATGGCATGGATTAGGTGGTAGTGATGGAGAAAGTGTTAAGTGAAAAAGGTTTGAAATGATGGTAATGAGACTGGTAATAGATTTTCAAGTTTGGAGAGTTTTTGGTTTTGGGTTTTTTTGGCATGTTAAGTTTGAGATGTCTGTGAAACATTTGCTATCTGGGCAATTGGACACACAGATATTAAGGTTAGAGTGAAGATCTTGGCTAAATGTATAAAGTAAGTTTTCAGTAAAAAAAATGGATTTAAGGAAAACCATAAGATCAAATAAAATTACATAGGGAGAGAATGTAAATGGAGAAAAGAAGAGGACCCACGTCTAAGCCCTGAAATGCACCAACATTTAGTATGTGGATGTAGGAACAGGGGACAGCAAAAGAACACTGAGCTCTCTGTTCTGTTCCACTGCTCTATGTGCCTGTTTATACCCCAGTACCATTCTGTTTCGATCACTATAGCTTTGTAATGTAATTTAAATCAGGAACTGTGATGCCTCCAGCTTTATTCTTCTCATCAAGATTACTTTGGGTATTCAGTATCTTCTGTGGTTCTATATACATTTAAGGGGTGCCATTGAAATTTTAACAGGGATTGCATCGAATCTGTAAATCACTTTGGGTAGTTTGGACATTTTAACAATATGAATTCTTCTATTTCATCAGCATGAGCTATCTTTCCATATATTTGTGTCTTCTTCAATTTTTTTCATCAATGTTTTATAGTTTTCAGTGTACAGATCTTTCATTTCCTTGGCTAAATTTATTCCTATTTTATTCTTATTAATGCTATTGTAAAAGGAATTTTTTCTTAATTTTTTTACCTAATTTGTTATTGGTATATAGAAACGCAACTCATTTTTGTATGTTGGTTTTGTGTCCTTAAAGTTTATTGAATTTCTTTATTAGTTCAAAGAGATTTTTGGTGGAGTCTTTAGGGCTTTTTATATGTAACATAATATCATGTCATCTGCAAATGAACACATTTTACTTCATTTCTGATTTGTGGCCTCTTATTTCTTTTCCTCGACTAATTGCTCTGGCCAGGACTATAAGTATAAGTATTGAGAATGGACATCACTGTTTCATTCCTGATCCGAGAGGAAAAGATTTTAGCCCTTCGCCATTGAGTATGATGCTAGCTGTGGGATTATCATATATGGCCTTTACTATATTGAAGTATATCCTTTAATTAAAAGTGGAACTACTATGTGATCCAGTGGTCCTACCTCTGGGTATTTATCCAAAGGAATTAGAATCAGGATCTCAAAGTGGACCTGCACTCTCATGTTCACTGCAGCATTATTCACAACAACCAAGAGGTAGAAGCAATCCAAATGCCCGTCTATAGGTGAAATAGCTGAAGAAAATGTGGTGTGTGTGTGTATTATATACATATCTATCTCTATATATATACATATCTATATATATACGTATATACATATGCATATATGTACACGTATATATACATATATGTATGTGTATATGTACGTGTACATATATGTATATATATAAAAGAATATTATTCAGCCTTAGAAAAGAAGGAAATCCTGCCGTTTACAGTGACACAGATGTCCCAGGAGAACATTATGCTAAGTGAAATAAGCCAGACACAGACAAATACTGTATAATCTCATGTACGTGTGGAAATATAAAATGGTCAAACTCATAGAAACAAAGACTAGAATGGTGGTTGTCAGGGGTTAGAAGGAAAGGAAATGGGGAGGTAATGGTCAAAAGGTACAAAGTTTCAGTTATGCAAAATAAATAACTTCTGGAGATCTTTTATACAGCATAGTGCCTATAGCTAACAATACTATATTGTTTATTTGTTAACAGGGTAGATCTTATGTGTGTTCTTACCACACACACAAAATAAAAATAATGAAGGAGGGGTACTTTGAGAAGCGATGAATATGTTTATGGACTTTGGGTGGTGATGATTTCATAAGTGTATACTTATCTGGAAATTCATTGAGTTTTATATATTAAATGTACAGCATTTTACATGTGAATCACACCTCAATAAAGTGTCTTAATTTAAAAAAAAAAATAAAAAATAAATCAATTAATTTTAAAAAAGATAACAGTGAAAAGGAATGGCCAGTGAGACAGAAGAAAAGCCAGGTGAATGTGGTGTCAAAGAAGCCAAGAGTGGAGAGTGCGTTCATTAGGAAAGAGTGACCAATTATATTGAATTATACTGAGAAACTGATTAACATACAGGCTCTGTTTGATTGAATGGAGTTCATGGTTGAATTTAATGAGACCATTTTAGCGGGTAATGGTGCAAAAACCTGAAAGAAGTGAATCAAAAAGCGAACACAAGGTGGGAAAGTATACACAACAAATAGGGACAATCCTTTCATTATGTGGAAGGGAGAAAGGAAATTGGGTGGTAGTTGTAAGAGGGTAAGAAGAATTGTTCTGTTTTCTTTAGAATACAGAATATATTAAAACATACTTCTGCTTTATAACAAAATGTTTGGAGAAAAAAATGAGTAAATGCATGAAGGCTGAAAGTGGAGGGGCAAGAAGGGTTTTTCTTTCATTTTGTCAGAAGGGAAATAATTGGGTGTAAATACACATAGGTTTAGGAGTTCAATGATGGAAAGATGATGGATTTTTTAGTTGAAGGCTTCTATTTTCTCATTAAAGTATAGAATTCTCATCGTTGTGGGGGCATAAATATTAAGGTTGAAAGAAAGAAGATATGAAATGGTCATCGTAGGGAATGAGGATGCAAATTTTTTGAGGAAATGAAGCAAAGGCGTTAGAAAGGGCTCCTTTGAGATGTATGAACATAGATTTACAGTGATTAGACATATCGAGCTTTGTTCTTTTCTCAAGCAAAGTTCAGTACTACAGGTATAAAACAGAGTATGGGAGCAGAAGGACTATTAGATTTAGCCATGGCTTAGATTTTCCCATAAGAGTCGTGTAAAAGAAAAGGGAGCCTTTTATCCTTCTTAGATGCCACAGCCTCTTAATCTAGAACACCAAAGAAATTTCTGTCGCCCATGGTGCAAAGAAGCCATAAGATGGGAAAGCTGAATGTGCGGTCACTTATCATGATTCTACTCTGACAAAACTGTCTTTTCCCAAGTAAAAATCTCTAGAAGTTCATTGAGTGGTTATCAAAATCTTGGAACATTTGGGTAAAGCAAACGGACTGCCAAGCTTTGGTAAGTCTTCTGTCAGATGAATTATTTAGGTCAATAAAATATTTAAGGGAGTCACAAATTGCAAAGTTACAGAAATGAAATATATTTTCCAGCCCTGAGTTAAAGAGGCAATTGTGGTCATACTCAAATCCTCAACTTTTTAAAATTCTGCTGACCCATTTTAACAATGTATTACAGAATAGAAATGTCCTTTAGAGAATCACTGACATTTGATGAAGATGGAAATTTCTCTTAGGAAGATCAATATTTGCAAATTATCAAAAAGAAAACACTGAATTTCTTGGTTAAAGATGTTGCTTGGTGAAATGTCTTTTTTACAATGTGCCTATGGAAAGGTTCAATAGTGTACATGATTTGCCTGTTGTGATATGAATTGGAAAAGTATAATTTTTTATGACACTTGTATCTATTGTATGCTGGTATACCATTCTTTTCTATATAATTCCCTGAAAGAAACCCATATGACATAAACACTTTAGATCTTTATCCTTGGAAAGAAGGAGGCATGTGTAAGCTGCTGGGGACCTGGTGTTTCTTGCAGTTCTGGGAAGTTGGGAAGGAGGAAATAAAGGTAGAAGGAGTTACCAGATCCAGCTGTTCCTAGAAGTACCTTCCCAACCCACTCCACCTGGCTCCATCCAGACCACTGAATCTGCCATGACTCATTACTGCCCTCTGTACTGGTAAAAACACACTCAACTGTATTGTTCTATAACAGTGCAAATTTAAACCAATATGGCAAAAAAAACTTTCATCGCCATTTAGCATATATGAAATGTGGCTCATAGGAGAGAGACTTATTTTTTCTTAAAATTCCTGTGTCTCTACATACGAATAAGTGTTGGTCCCTTCACAACACTTGTTTTGCAAGTAAGATATTCTAACAATGATCTCAATGTTATTTTGATGAGTTTATCAGGTTTTAGAGATGGTTTATCAGGCATCTTTGACTATCAGTCTCGTTGCTAGACACACTTAACTATTTCAAATCTTGTGTAGACCAGGAAGGATGGGCAGGTAGATCAACCACTAGACGAGTTGTGGACAGACTTGAGGCCACAGCTCCCACTGGGTCTACCCCTAGAATTTGCTTTGAGAATAAGTGAGCTATTTAAATTTCTGGGCCTCTAAGATTTTCTGTCTAGAAAGCAATGCGTTACTTTGGGGCCAAGATTCCTTCACAAGTTATAGAAGGAAGAAATGAAGAAGTTTCTGAAAGTCATCAAACTGTACACATCAGGCACAGTAATTCGTCAGCATCTCAAAATCTCTGAAAAAGATTTGTCCCAAGTTCCCCATTAAAATAACAAGTTTTCTTGCATATTGGTAAAAATAAGGTAGATCTATATCCCCTGTAACAGGAAGAACTTTGAGCTATATTGTTAAAATGAAAAAAGCAAACTAGCAAATAGTATGCATGGTAAAATAGATCATTTTAAAAGAGAAATGGGGGGCGCCTGGGTGGCACAGCGGTTAAGCGTCTGCCTTCGGCTCAGGGTGTGATCCCGGCGTTGTGGGATCGAGCCCCACATCAGGCTCCTCCGCTGGGAGCCTGCTTCTTCCTCTCCCACTCCTCCTGCTTGTGTTCCCCCTCTCACTGGCTGTCTCTCTCTCTGTCAAATAAACAAATAAAATCTTAAAATAAAATAAAATAAAATAAAATAAAATAAAATAGAAATGGACACTAAAAACAATTATGCAAAGTGATCTTCTTCAGGGAAGGGGCAGTGACTATCTTAGCCAGCTACATGTATACTGGGTCTTTCATAAACATTTGTAGAATAAATGCAATGTTAGGTTAGAGCTATAACCAAACTAGTATGAGGACACAGAAGCAGAAGGGTCCAGTTATCTCTGCTTGGGACATCCTACTGTTCATTCATATCCTTTATTATATCCTTTATAATAAACCAGTAAACATGTTTCCCTAGTTCTGTGAGCCATTTTAGCAAATTATTGAACCCAAGGAGGGGTGTGGGAGCCTCAATTTATAGCTGGCCTATCAGAAGTACAGATGATGACCTGGGACTTGTGAATGGTATATGAAGTGGGATCATTCTTGTAGGACTGAACCCTTACCCTGTGGGATCTGAGGTGTCAGAACTTAATTGAATTATAGGATGCTCAGAAGATGTTGCACAGGATTGCTTGATGTGTGGAACCGAATTAAAGCTTTAAGCTATTTCTTTAACACACTAGGAGCTGCTGAAGAGAGTAGCAGCTAAAGAGAATCATTTCACACACCACAGGAGTAACCCCTTCACTTCATTTCTAAATGAAGTATAAACTCCAACTCGGCATTCGAGGCTCCCATATATCTTCCTTAGTGTGGTCCCAGTATTGTTTTCCCATACCCTCTCTTCCAGTCAAATGCAGCTACTCTCCATGCATTTGCCTAGGATTTGGCCCTCTGTGCCTTTATTTACTCTAATCCCTCCACATAAAAAGACCAGTATCTCAACTCCACGTAGCCAAGTGCTATGTATCTTTCAAGGCTTAATTCAACCGATTTCATTTCAGAATCTCCAACCAAAATATAATCTATCCCCCTCTAAAATTGTACGTAATTGTATTACTCTCTTAGCCTTTTAATTTTATTCTTTGCATTTTATGTATAAGCATGTTCCACCTTCCTTCCAGGACTCTAATTAAGCCTTCTGAATATATCCTGCACCTAATAAAGGTCAATAAATATTTGTTGAATAAATAATAACTGCAGTTGTAACAGAAAGGTAAAATAGGAAACTTCTTCCCTCTGTTTCAGCTGAGCAGTCTAGGCTAGTGTTTCTCGAAAGTTACTGTAAATGTAAATCACCTGGGGACCAGATCAGAATGCAGATTCTGATTCAGTGGGCCCGAGATGGGATTTGAGATTCAGCATTCCTACAAGCCACACGTGAGGATGCTATTGGTACCTGCACCACCCTTGGCACATCAGTCTATTGACTAGGTGCCAACGATTCCCACATTCCAATGTGGGACCCAAAAGCAGAGAAGGTTGCTTAACACTAGTTAAGTTACATGGAGCAAAAAATGCCCCTCTGGGGTGCAAGAAAGGTTAGAGTGGTCACGAGTGGGATTTGGAGGACATACTTACACAGTCACCTCAAAGTGTGATACGAAATGCTAACTTCTGAGTTCTGTTGGCCTTAAAGTTAAGCCAGTGATAAAACCTTCACTTGAAAGGTGATGGTGTTAAGCAGGTCCTCCAAGAAACAGATGTCAAGATGAAATTGATTAGCCACATAAAGATTTATTAGGAGCAACATTTGTTAGGGAAAATAAAGAGGGAAACAGGAGAAGCTAGGAGAGCTGTCAGATGGAGATGCAGAACTGACCCTTGACCATGGGTGACGGAGACAGAAAAGGAAGTTTGGGAGGAAGTGTCTTAGACAGCAGTGTAGTTCTGAGAACTCGGGAGAGACTTTGGAGAGTCCTTATGTCAAAGTCACCTGTCAGAAGAGTCCTGTCACCCAGCAAGCAGGTCTGCCTTTGCATCTCTGCCCTGCCCTGTGATTGGCTGGCATAGCCAACAGGAAGGATGGCCTCAGCAGAAATGCAGTAATGAATTTCAGAGCACAGCAGCTGGGGCTATAGGTCACCTATGTCCCTCACAGTCAGAGACCCGGGAGGTGAATTCTTGTAACTTCTAGAGTAGTTATGCAGATTTTTAATTTACTTACTTGTTTTAGCAATGAGAACTTGAACTGAGAAAACAGCATTCTGAGAATGAACCACGGCTCATCCGGTCATTTTCAGAAGGTGTTACTGAACTACTGCTGGACGATGTATTTATAAAGCTGAATGTGACTGCTTCTCTTCATCAGAATTGAAAAAGTTCTATTAATATGGGCATACATTCAACAGCAGCAAGGGGCAGTCCCACTGAGTCTAGAATATATCTAAATTATATCAGGTATAATCTGAATAGGGATGTCCAAGGACTCTCAGATCATGCTGAGTCAGGTCATTGCAGCAACCTCTGTAGCATTTGATAATTATTTACTGATTTGAACAATATCTCAACATAAAAACTCATTTAGAAACAAAAGATGTTCTCATTAAACTGTTTATTTTGAGAGAGCATCATTAATATCCAGCTTGGCAAAGGTTATGACCCATGCCTTTTATTAGTTGTTAATCATCAGATTACACCTTCACATGAAGGCAAAAAACAATTCGAGAAAACTGATGCAGGGGCGCCTGGGTGGCACAGCGGTTAAGCGTCTGCCTTTGGCTCAGGGCGTGATCCCGGCGTTATGGGATCGAGCCCCACATCAGGCTCCTCCTCTATGAGCCTGCTTCTTCCTCTCCCACTCCCCCTGCTTGTGTTCCCTCTCTCGCTGGCTGTCTCTGTCTCTGTCAAATAAATAAATAGTTAAAAAAAAAAAAAAAGAAAAGAAAACTGATGCAAAGCAAACACAACTAGTATAACCATTTAGCCATATCTATGTGAACGGATATAAAACTAAAAGGCTCTAGGGAAAGTGAAAAATTAATTCATTTTATCCGTGCAATAAGAAATAAATAATTGAAACACATTTCACTGACTCAACTGTTTGTTTGGAAACTGCCTTTGATTGTATTGTCAAAACAGCCAAGATTGACATCTTTTTTAAAGACATTTTACTCACAATTTTTAGCATCCTGTAAACATAGCTTTGGGGATGAGTAATAGCAGCATGAGTATAAGCTGGAGTACAACTGGCAACCAAGAATGGCTGCCACGTAAGAACAGAATCCTAGGGAGCCCACGGTCACACGGCATGAATGAGCAGAGGGGGAAAGGAACCGGGACACTTTAATCGCAGGAGCTAGGGGGTTCTTCCAAGATCATTTCATCTTTCTCAGAGTGGAAGACATTGTCAGATACTTATTCTCTAAGCAAAGAAAATATTTTCCTATGTTTCTCATAGAATAGTTGGAAATTTAAAAGCCGTTTTCATTGAGGTCTCCAAAGAAGTAATGTCAAAATCTGTATTCATAAAAATCTGTGATGATATTATAGGTAAATATGCCCCCATTATATGTTTCTTTTTCATTCAAACTCAATTAGCTAACATATAGTACATCATTAGTTTCTGATGTAGCGTTCAATGATTCATCAGTTGCCTATAACACCCAGGGCTCATCGCATCACATTACATCTTATATATACTTCCGTTTGCAGTATATTTATTTTTTACATGTTATATATTATTTAAATATCTATCCCCAATAGCCTTCCTTTTTTAAAAGATTTATTCATTTATTTTAGAGAGAGAGAGAACAGGGGGGAAGGACAGAGGGAAATGGAGGGAGAGAGTCTCAAGCAGACTCCCCAGTGAGCATGGAGCCTGCCTTAGGCTCGAAGCTACAACCCTGAGATCATGACCCGAGCTTAAGTCAAGAGGACGCTTAACTTTCTGAGCCACACAGGCACCCCTTCCCAATAGACTTCTAAATATACTGAAGGAATTCAGCACCTCTTTTCCACTTTACATCACTAGCAACTAGCAGTGTTCTTGGTAATTAAGAGAAAGGATTTTTCTGGGTTCAAATCTTGGCTTCAACACTAAATGTGTTTCCTTGAGCAAGTTTGTAAACCTCTTCAAGACACAGTTTAAAAGAGGGATTATAACACTCTCTCACTGTGTTGGTGTGAACATAAATGGAATAATGTATGTAAAGATTTAGATAGTACCAAATACAGCTATTATAAAATGCTGATAGTTTATCATTATAATTTTTTTAATTACAGGAGGCACTCTACAAATATTTTTTGAATGAATGTTTTATGACCCTATCAGCCCAGTAATAGTCCCTCATTTTAAAGATTATAGAGGTTTACAATAAGCATAAATGACGTTAAATTCTTGAATCCATGTTATCATACGCTACCATCCCTCAATCATTTGTTCAGGTAACATCCTAAACTGTACAGCCTCAGGGAAAGGCTTTCAGGGATCTCAGGTCCTGCCAGTGAGGCAAGCAAATCACAGCCAAGGCCTCAAAGGGTGGCAATTCGGGCGGAAGAAATTTAAAGACATAGCAATAGCAACCCTCCTCCTTCCCCAGTTTCTAAGAGAGAGGCTCTACATCCAAATTCCTATCTCAAAGGTACAGTAAGTTTGCATCCAATACACACCAATATTGATTTCAAATTTCTGATAAGCGAAGAAAGAAACATGGATGTATAATAAGCAAGGCTTGCCAATGATGAGAGCACTAAAAATTAAGGAATAATCTCAACAGGAAAATGCTAGTAGAAGAAACCAAGGCAAATGGAACATCTTAAGTGCTTTGCATCAAAAACACAATAAAATTATGCCTCCTGAAAAGCCTATCCACTGAAAAGCTTAAAATAAATAAAGGTTTCAGAAAGGGGACAAGTTACAAATATTCAAACATCGATAGCTTCTCTACATACCAGCAATATCCAGAAAAAATACTGAAGAGACTAGAAAAGATACTGGAAAAAATTCCCCATTTAAAGGAGCAATAAAACTATAAAGTCTATAGAAATAGACATATCAATAGAGGAACTACATTTAAAACCTACAAAGATTTATACAGAGATAGAAAATCGACCTCAAATAAATGTAAAAATACAGAATGGTAGAGATGAGAGGATTAACCATTATAAATATATCAACTCTTCCCAAATTAATCCATAAATTTAAAGCAGCTCCAATATAAATTGCAATGGATTATTTAGAACCTATAAAAAGATTCTAAAATTCATCTGGAAGAAGCAATGGGAAACATAGTCAAGAAAAAAATGGTATTGAGGCTGTACAAGGACAGAACTAGAGAGAGATTTTACCTGAGAGAGTTAAGGTAAGAATTGCTGGACAGACACATCACGGGAGGGCCTTTAGGGGGAAAAGGAAATTCTACGTGCTGGAGGGACAAGTGCACATTCTACACAGAAATACAGAGGCGGGATCCAATCAGTCGCACAAAGCAAGAGTTCAGAGTGAGTCAGACGTCAGAAAAGACCCAGTGAGAAGGACTATGGGAGGCTTCTGGGGCAAGCCCTATTGGCCTTCGTGGAAGCTGTGTGATTCTTGGGCATTTGGGGATGACTGTTAGAGCTGACAGAACTGAGGCTAAGCAGGCACCAGCAGCATTCTCACAGCCCTGTACAGAGGCTCCCAATTCTGAGTACCTACCAGTCTACCCACCAGTATGCACTAGGCCCCCACCCACATGTGCCAGTTACATCACACACTCTCCGTCATGGAGGGCCAGAACCAGCCTGGTGCTTCCCAGAGCGGGTGCACCTGCCTAAGTCCTAGGCAGCTTAGCCCCACGATGGCAGCTTCCAGGCTGAAAGCCTCTCCACAAGGAGCCACCAAAAGCTGTATCACCCACCATCTCTATAGACTACCACTATCTAGATGGAAAAAGGGAGGCTGTAACTCCTACCTTCAGATTTTTTTTCAAATATTTCAATATTTGGAAGTGCACAGAATAAACTTCTTGATGACTGGCCAGATATTGTGTTAGGAGCATGAACTTGACCAGAGGGTATGGGTTTGAGTTCCAACTCTACAAATTTCTAAACATGGATGGTGACAATTTGTCTAAGCCCATCTTGGGCAAACTGGGGTTAATATCTTGCAAGAATGCTATAAGGATCATAACCAAACATAAAAAGCATTTGGAAGCATGCTTATTATATAAAGTTCTGTAAAAGCGTTTTCTTATTTTAAACAGGGCACTTAGTACTGGGTAGACAGAGCTTCTAGTCCCTTCATCATAAGCCTTTTTGACAACAGTTCTTTTTCTACAGAAATGGCAGCATCCTAACTGACAAATGATGAATGACAAATCATTTTTTCAAAACAGTATCTAAGGAAATCTTCCAGAATGGCCTACAAGGCCCCAAGAGAAGGCCCATCTAGCATGTGTTCTGGTCCTGCAATCCTGAACTGGTTCTATTTTCAGTGAGCTGATTCCCTTTAGCTAGCGCAAAATTATCACTTGACATTTGCAGGTGATACATATCCTCAGAGAAAGAATTTTAACCAATGTCAGACTTCTCCTGTACACCAGCAAAGGAAACACATGTGTGCCCCGGGCTGTTTGTGTCTGGGCCAAAGCCCTTCCCAGTAATACAGGTCAGAACTCTGCTGTGCTCCATGCTCTCTCTCCTGCGTTCCATTCAGGACTGAAGCACTGCATTTAGGAGTCCTACTGCCTGTGATAGCCCCACTCCCACAGGATCAGAAAGGATGTGGGAAAGGCAGACATTTTAAAGAGGCATAGGAGAAGGGTGGAGTGATGCTTCTGAGAATGTTCAAGGGCATGGAGGTGCGGTATATAGTGCAACCATACCGCCAAGTCCAGAACCAGCTTTCTGGAACTTCCATGATGTTTCTCTCCCTAGCTATGTCCCAAAGCCAGGGGGGGTCAATCTTGAATTGTCTCTTTTTTACTGGTATGAAATTAGTTCCTTCTTCTCTTCCCCCAGCACTGAAGAATGACAAGTTAATTACTCATGAAGAAAATGTATAAATCCTCATTTTTTAATTTGCAGTATGAGTGCTCAGTTATTTCCACTCTCTATATGCTTAGAAATTAAAAAATAAAAGAGAGGGGCGCCTGGGTGGCTCAGACGATTAAGCCTCTGACTCTTGGTTTTGGCTCAGGTCGTGATTTCATGGGTCCCGGAATCAAGCCCTGTGTTGGGCTCCACACTCAGCATGGAGTCTGCTTGAGGGTTCTCTCTCTCCCTCTCCCTCTCCCTCTCCCTCTCCCTCTGCTCCTCTCTCCATTCGTGCGCNNCACTCTTTCTCTCTAAACTAAATAAATCTTAAAAAAAAAAAAAGAGTAAAAGAGAAACTGAGGAAATTTATTCACTCTCAACCCATGATCCTAACACTTCTGTCAAATTTAACTGTAACAGAATATTTTGGAGGAAGGAAGTAGCATGCACTGGTATGAGCCAAAGTCCAGGAGTGGTTAAGCCTCTTTGTAGCTGAGCTCTGACTTAACGACAATATCAGCAACACCACAAAACAACAATTGGATTTTGTGAGAAAAAATTCAAATTCCAATGAATCAGCACAACACCCTACCCATTTAAAAGCATTTCTTGTTTGGAACCACATCCACAGTCACATTTTGGCCAGTGCCATCGAAGAATGTTATGCTCCCTCCACAGTCAGGACCACATGTCCCACTTTTTCTCTGCCCAACTTTTCCAAAGAGTGGAAGACTGACTTCCCTCAAACTGAACAGGTAAGGAAAGGGGTGGGCCTAGATTCTAAGAATTAGGGGTGGGAGAGTAGAGGGTTTTAGTGTTGAATAAAGAAAAGAAAAAAGGAGCTTACATTTGCTTCTACAGTGATGCCTGCCGTGTGTGTGTGTGTGTGTGTGTGTGTGTGTGTGAGAAGGACAATTCATTAGAAGCCAATTTTAAGGCCATTTTAAAATCCAGAGATGTAATATTCTGGATCCTAAGCTACATAGGTTTCATCTTTATACATTTTATTAGTGTCTTTAGAACAATAGATGTATTCTTAAATAGTGGATGCAATTTTAAGTCAACGAAATTACATTCTTTCCATTTCGCCTATGTTTTGACTCATTTTGTGATAAATACCATTGGAAATTATCTCTAAGCTCACTCTCTCTCAATATCCAAGTTCCAGAATTGATTATAGTCAGAGATTATTTGATAATTTCCCCAGTCGGGGGAGTCCCTGGTACAGATGAAGGATTTGGGCCCTTAAGAAAATGAGCTTGAAGGATATGAAACAGAAAGTTCTTTTTAATTCAGCTTCTTAGGTGCTGGCACTAACCTATAATAATACTCCCTTGTGCCTAGACAGGGCTCTGCCTAAAGCAACTGCTCTGTAGGCGTCTCTCAGGGGTAGGTGAAGTAGTCGGGCACACGAAACTCACTTGCGGTGTTAACCGTCATCAAACGAATTTAAGTCTGTGGCCTGCACTGCTGTCAGCTTGAGGGAATCTTTGACAATCTGTATACACTAGTTAGCATATGCTTATTACAGAGAAATATGGAAACAAAAATTATCACAAATATTATAATAAGGATAGAACAAAGGGGATAAGAATGACGTGGAAAACTCATGGTTGCGTATTCCAACTTAATACAGAAGATAACGATCTCATAAATAGAGCTTTGCAAAAATGCAAAGGAATTTGATAAGATAACGAGCTCCCTGACACCACGAGTGCTCAAGTACAGACTAGAAATCCATCTGTCAGATCTGATGAACTAGAGGATTTCCATGGGCTCTCTAAACTGTAAGATTCTTTGATTCTGTTAAAAAAATATGATTTCTTCCTCTTTCCCCAAAGCTTAGCACATGCTAAGACAACTGATCCACCTCCAGAAGTTAGAATTAACATTTAGCACAGAGACAACCAGACTTGAAACCTGTTCTACTGTCTGGAGCAGAATTTATAAAAATAGTGCTTGAAATGGGAGCGATAAGAAAAATATATCAGAGGAGGTGAATGACACTTGTCTGAATCAGGTAAGTTCAATTTACGTTGCTAGGAGAAAAGGAAATAATGCTTTCAGCAACTGACAAGCACTGAGAGAGAAAATTAGAGCTCCTATGGTACATGTGAAGTCAATGGTAAGGTTTCAAATCTACAACAAAGAAGACAATTTCCATGGCAGCATACTGCTGCATTTAAACAGATTTATGATTCCTTTCTGCACCTTTTTAACCTCGCTTTCTCTCCTTTGAACTCTCATTTTAGGGAGGTTGCAAAACAAACACAACAGCTGCGAAGAGATTTACGTTCTTTCGATGGAGGCCTAGCAAACCCATCTCATCTCCAGGCCCTTTGATTAACGTTTTGAGTGGCCTAGCAACCTTGATTTTATCATTTTCCTAATAAATTTTTGGTTATGCTACGTGGCCCTTGAGGAGATAAGAAGCGCCATTTCTGAGACTCTTAGACATGAATCTCTTAAAAAATGGGTGTTTTTTTTTTTTTGATGTTCCATTCTTCCTCCACACAGATCTCTTAAAACAAATCATCTTATTTGAACAAGCAGCATACGAAGGTTTCTTTTTCTCCACATCTTCACCAACACTTACTTCTTTTCTGATTCCAGCCATTATGACAAGTGTAAGGTGACATCCCACTCTGGTTGCGATTTGCATTTGCCTGATGATTAATGATGGTGAGCATATATCTTTTAACAATCTGTATGTCTTTTATGGAAAAATGTTTATTCAGGTCCTCTGCCCATTTTTTAAATTTGATTATTTGTTCTTTCTGATGCTGAGTTATGTAAGTTCTTCCTATATTTTGGATATTAACTCCTTATCAGGTTATTATTTGCAAATATTTTCTCCCATTCAGTAGGTGGCCTTTTTGTTTTGTTAATGGTTCCTTTGCTGTGCAAAAACTTTTTGTTTGGGATGCAAAAACAAAAACAAAAGAGAGAGAGAGAGAGCACTAACTACTCTCCAGAGCTCTCCAACAATAGTTTCATATTTCTTTTTAAGCATTTTTAATTATGCAGACAGAAAAGCGCACTGCACAAAATAAAATATGGAATTGACAAGTTACCATAGCATGAATACCCATGTATCCCTCACATGGGTCAGTAATAGAATATTGCCAGCACTCTTGAAACTCTTGTGCCTCGTTTAAATTACCAGCTCAAAGGTAATTAGCATCCAGACTTCTGTGTTAATCACTTCCTTTTCTTTTTAGTGTTACTACATGAGCTGTTAATCCTAAATCCTATAATTTAGATTACTTTTTGAACTCCTGTAAATGAAACCAAACAGTCATGTATTCTTTTGAGATTGGCATTTTTTTCCTCTCAAAGCTATGTTTATGAAATTCATCCTACTTGTTTGGATAGTTGCTTTTCATTCATTTTCATTACCATAGAACAAGTTTTCTTAACCTTGGCAGGACTGACATCTTGGGCCAGATGTTTCTTTGTTATGAGGGACTATTCTGTGCATTGTGGGACATTTAGCAGCATCCCTAGCCTCTATTCACTGAATACCAATGGCATTCCCCCCAACACTTGGTTGTGACAATCAAAAATATCTCTAGACATCACTAAATGTCCTCTGGGGGTCCAAACTACACCCTGTTGAGAACCATTGCTATACAGTGTTTCACTGTATGACTATACCATAATTTATCCATTCTACTATTGGTGAGCATTGGGCTGTTTCCAGTTTAAAGTTATTATAAATGGTACTGTTCCAAATATTCTTATTCATGTCTATGACTTTAAATGTACTTAGTCATATCTAACAGCAGAATTATGAGATCATAGGGTACAAGTCTTTTAACTTTGATAGATTAGGCCTAATTTCATGTATTACGTTTTTAGTTCTTGATTTTCCATTTGGTCCCTTTCCTAATATTATCTGTTACTTTGTTATAGTCTCCAGTTCTCAGTCTTGCCTTTTATTTTCTTGAACATAAAAACACATCTAAATCTATGTCTAATAACTCCAATATCTAAAATTATAATGAGTATGTTTTACTTTGCTGATTTGTTTTCACCTATTGGTTCATATTGTCTTGTTTCCTCATGTGCCTGGTTATTTTTTACTGCGTGCTAAACATTGCATTTTTAAAAGATGTAGAAATAATTTGAGGCCAAGGATGGTATATCTTCTTTTAGAGAATACTTTTGTTTTTGTTAGGCATCTGGGCGCTGGCAATCCAGAATCTTCTTAATCCAAATTCAGTGACTGTGATAATCGGAAGCATAGATATAGTTCTGTGGAAGTCTGTCCTGAGCCAAATTCTGAGGGATCCCAACCTAAGGCTGAGGACCTAAACGGGGGTCCCTCCTTATAAAACACGAAACTCCAGTTTTTGTATCCCTAGCTTTGGGAGCCTGGCAAAAGTGCAGTTAAACTTCACCTTGGGCTGATTCTTCTGAAATTAGCAAATGTACCATGAGAAAATGGCCCCAAATTTTGGGCACATTTCTGCGGATTTTTGTCTCCCTTGGGATCTTAGCCCTGTAAATCTCCACTACCTGGTTAGTTCTCGAATATCTTTAAACAAATTTTCCCGGATTTTCTATTTGTGCTTATAGGGAGAATTAATCCAAATTACTAATCCACCAAAAATAGTAGCAGAAATCTCCGTAACTGACATCCAAATGTCTACTTATACTAACAATTTAGGCAAACTGAACTGTTTAGATTTCTAAGAAATAAATCAATTTTTAATAAATTTATCTATAAAAGAATATACCTCCCACACATCAAAATTACCCCTATATAATCATGTCCTTCTATTATTCAAAAGTATCACTATTTTTAGATCCAAAATAAGGCATCATCTTTTCTTAATTCTTGCAAATGTGATATTGAAACCCAAAGACCTGATTTTAAGTAACAAAAAGAGTGATCAAATGGTAATAGCATCTCATGTTTATGAGGGGAGAGGATTTCTTCCAAAAGAGAAGATAATGGGTTCCTTATTATACGACCTGAATGTGCTGCATATGGTTATGAGTACTACCTTATTAAATATACATTATATATATTTGAAGTAGATGTTTTTAAAAATTTTAGAGAGAGAGCATGTGAGTGGGGGAAGAGGGAGGAGAAGAAGAGGGAGAGGGAGAAGGAGAGAAGCAGACTCCCCGCTGAGCAGGAAGCTGGAGGCGGGGTTCTATCTCATGACCCTGAGATCATGACCTGAGCTAGATGCTGAACTGACTGAGCCATCCAGGTGCCCCTGAAGTAGGCAAATATTACCACTCTTTTACTAACAAGAAAACTAAAGTTCAGGGAAGTCAAATAGTACCCAAGGTCACATGCCTAAAAGATAACAATGGCAGCAGAGAGGACAGGTTCAGACTCAGGACCCCTCAAGGTAGAAAATTAGGTGGAAAACAATCTAGACATGAGACTGGGAATCTGTAAGGCCAGAAATCAATAGTTAAAGTGAAATACTTAATTAAAGAAAAAGGGAAAATGGGTATGCCTCCATCCACATTCATTACTTCTGGGTTAGAAAGATGATTCATGAACCCTTAAAATGTGATGGCAAAGGGATCTCTGAGAGATGGAAAGCTCATTCATTCTGCCACATATGAGGAGCTTAGGTCCATCTGACTAAATGGAATAGGATAATGGAATACACAGAGTACATGAACAAAGAAAAAAGGTGATGAGGGGGAAAAATTACAAGGCTAATTTAGGTAATGATTTCTTATTTAGCAACTTGACTTGTAATTATTGCTATTAAATTTAATAAGATACTCTGAAAACAATAAAGCAGAAATATTTGTGCCAGTTACAGAACTGGATGTTTTAAGATTAAGTCTTACTGAAGAAACAATTCGCAAATAAGAATATACATTAAAAATACACCATAAGAAAATGTTTAATAATCTGTTTTAAGAATGCGTATTTTGCATCTTCTAAGCAAGGTATTCAGTGAGAAATAGCCTCTGCCTGCTGGGCAATCTTTCCTCTTCTTTCTCTCCCTTTATCACCAAGGCTAAGATGCATGAATATAGGAAGAAAAAGACTCATGGTCTTTTCAGAATGATCCTGGACTTATTGGCTAAAGACAAAGTCTGAGACCAAGTTTAATCCCAACTAGGCATGTGACCTTGATAAATCATTCATCTCTCAGATGTTGTTTTCTTATGCATATGTATAGGGATAAAATGTCCATTCTACACATTAGAAACATGTATTAAAATAATTTGTAAAGATCAAGATGCAAAGTAAATTTGTACAATCACTTATCTAAATCACTCTACCCGTAAGTTCAATGTTCATAGAAAGAAAGCAAGTAGAAATGTCTGCTCAGCTACAACCATCTCTCTCCCCTCCATCCCTACTTCACAGCAAAAAATATCCTCACACAGATTTGACCTAAAACAGAACATAGTAGTGAAGTTACAGTTAAGTGTGCATTTGTGTGTGTGTTCCAGTGGGAGGTAATGACAGCAATTTCAATTCCTAGTTTCTTAATATTGAAGCAAACTCATTATGAATTAAAAATAGAGACTTTCCCCCTCACTTTGGCAGCCTCCTGGGCACCTGGTAGAAAACTGAACTACTTCTATTTCTATGACTCAGTAAATGTGGTATTTTCCAGGGAAGTGTAAACATTGAAAAAAATAAATATTTTCTACATTCATAAATGAAAGAAGAGGAAGTATTTCAAAGGAAATGAAATTAAGTGCAAGAATCTGAGCGAGCAAGTGGAAAGAGCTACCTTAAACTTTAGAAGACCACACTCCAAACCAGGCTCTGCCAGGAACTAGCCATGTGACTCTGAGAAAACTACTAAGCACACTTACCTATAATATGAAGCCTTAATTGGATGGTTTCTAAATTCCTCTTCAGGTTTTAGATTTAAAAATAATTACGATTTGCATGTTCATGTAGCTAATATTTGGAAATTGTTGTCTTATGATATTATATCTGGAGACAATAGTTATACGGAGAATAGTTTTCGATATGGCATACATGAGACCATGAATGAAATATACAGTGATGCATCTTTTAAGTGATTACATTACCCACGAGTTATTTGAAATAATAAATTACAGGACAATTGGCCAGACTGATCGTCCAATGGCTGCTGAACACTCCCAACAGTGCTACCCATCATTTACGGAAAGCTGACTAAACCTGAGATGCTGTGCCAAGCAGTTCATGCATACCCATAATCCTTTCATTACTCTGTGAGTGGCATTAAGACATTGACAGATGAGGAAACTGAGTCTCCAGCCACCAATAGATGTTGGAGCAGAGGTCTACCTGCCTCCAACTACACAATACTGATGATACTAAAATATTACAACCTCAACAAGACAGGCCTTTGAGGTGATCAATTCTTAAAGAACTGTGAATAGGAAGAGGCTGTGGATCTCCTGCAGTTTAAATCGTTGGCAAGCTCTTAAGGTTTGGTTAGTAAATTCATTATTCAGTTATATAATTACACCTACGAGTAGTAGAATGTTCTTTTATACAGATCAGCCTGAAAGACTTGAAAGCGTACATTACTCAAGAGAAATGAGGACAAAGCTCTCTTGTTCAGAGTTCCTAGATAATTCAAATCCCTTCTCAATTTACCTCTGCCTACCCCAAGCTGAACTTTCCATTAAAATCACTGCAGTATGAAAAAAGAAAATGTATTGGCTGGAAAGACAGGGAGAATAAAAAGACCTTGTGTTGTCTATGCAAATCAAGACCCATGTAATAGTGACATCGCAGTCACCCAAACTGTTCGGGTGGCAGGCACAGTTTCCCCCTTCTCATGCTCTATTGACTCCATTTAAAAGATGGCTGTAAAGTACCGCCTCAAGTGTTATCAAGGGTTTTTCTACACATTCTGATGGAGACTTCACCTTGCCCTGGATTTGTGTTTACCATCAACTTTTTTTTTTTTTTCTACACATAGACTAGGAGGCAAAATACCTAGAGTGTGGTGGGGAGTACAGATATTCAAAAAGGGATCTGCCAGGCTTTTTCTGGGCTTGGGTTTTGACATGCTTGAAATAACAACTGAAATTGCAGACTACATTATCCCAGAACAAATGTACCTCCACCCTCTCCTTCCACAGATCAGTCAAAAATGAGCCAGGCTCCTGGTCAGGTCAGGCTCCTGGTTCCACTCTGAGAACAGGAAAACTGGGAGATACAAAGTCCATGATAGAAGTGATAAGGAAAGAAAGGTGAGGGTCAAATTGTGCAAAAGGGAAGAAAGACTCTTCAAATCATAACAAAAGCAAGACCCAGGTCATCTTATATAAGCGGGTACAGTGAAATGGGTTTGCTTGGCAAGGCAAGACGTGGGAGGAGAAGGGCAACCGAGTCAGGAGCCAGAAAAACTGCAAGCAGTAGAGAATGTGTGACCAGGAATAGGTCAGAGCAAAAGCTGGTAAACTTTTTCTGTAATCTGTAATATTTATAATATTTTATAAAAAATATTTATAATATTTTAGGCTTTGCAGGCCATACGGTCTCTGATTCAACTACTCAACTCTGCCATTACAACAGCTATAAAAAAAACATGAAAATAAATGAGTTCGGCTGTGTTTTTATTAAATCTTATGCATGTACACTGAAATTTGAGTTTTATATAATTTTCACGTTACAAAATATTGCTTTTCTTTTGATTTTTGTTTTCATCCATTTTATTTTATTTTGTTAAGATTTATTTATTTTAGAGAGACAGAGAGTGTGCAAGCGGGGGGAAGGGGAAGAGAGAATCTCAAGCAGACTGCTCTGAGCATGGAGCCCAATGCAGGGCTGGATCTCATGACTCTGAGATCAGGACCTGCGCTGAAACCAAGAGGTGGACGCTTAACTGACTGAGCCACCCAGGAGCCCCTGATTTTATCCACTTTTTAAAAATGATTTATCTTATTTATTTTAGAAAGAGAGAGAGAGCATGCAGTGGGGAGGGGAAGAGGGAGAGGAAGAGAAAGACACAAGCAGGCTCCATGCTGAGCACAGAGCCCAACACAGGGCTCAATCTCATGACCCTAAGATTAGACCTGAGCCGAAACCAAGAGTCAGATGCTCAACCCACTGAGCACCCAGGAGGCTCTGTTTTCATCCATTTTAAAATGTAAAAAACATTCTTAGGTCATGGGCCCAACAAGAGGCAGCAGGCCACATCTGGTCCACGGGGCACTGCTCCCTGTTCAGCATAAGCCATTCAGAATTGACAGTACAGAGTGCCTTGGCGTGCTTCAAAGGAACAGTTACCAGGTGGTTGTAGAAAAACAAATTGACAATCTGATTTATGAGAAAAAAACATTTTAAACAAAAATACCAATAAAAAAATAGTAGCAATAAGCGCTACTTATATACATCTTACTACGTTCCAAGCACTGTTCTTTATATGTTAAATATGTCATAAAGTAGGAACTATTATTATTATTCCCATTTTATAGCAAGAAAACTTACTCAATAAATACAAGGGTATTAAGATGGCTATTGCTACCCATAAGCCTTTATCTGTAATTCTAAAATCCGAAGTGTTTAGGAATAGAAAAAAATACTCCGTTGTTTAATAGAGGCTGTGGCCTCAGACCCAGCTGAAGTTGCTCCTGGAGGTTCAAAAGATTCTTATGTTCCAAACATATGTGGTCCACAGATGCCCAATGCTGAAATGTGCATCTGTTCTAAAGGCATATTCTCTCTTAAAGTATGAACTGATTCTCTTAAATGATAGTGTGGTCTAGTAAAAAGAAAACTAGATTCAGAGATCGGAGTCTTTGAGGCTAATCAATCCTGTTACTACTCATTACTTGGGAGCTTAGGAAATTTTGCTTCACCCTTCCTGAGCCTCATTTTCCTCATCTTGACCAGCAGTTATAAATGCGCATGCTCACCAGGCCAGACAAGACGAGCTGTGGGAAAAACAGGGTGGCAGTAACTCCAGCAAATTGGGAAGTACAGGCTCTGACCTTTGCTATGAGAACATGCGTGACTTGGATCTTCTTAACATTTCTTTTGAGAAGACCCCAACACCAGATTTTTATGTGAAACAACCTCAAGTGAAAAAAAATATACGCAGGCCAACAAAACAGATCTGTCAGTGAAATGTGATGTCCATGCTGCAAGCCTCAAGTGACTGGTGAGCTGAAACAATGCCTTTTCCTCCACTGACGCTCCCAGGTCCTTTCCCTTGTGGTTTCACCTGCAGCTGGATGTGACCCACCCGTCTCTAAACCTTTAACAACTTACATATTCCACTTAGTCAGCTGTTGGCATGGGTTGCCTTCCATTTTCAGGTATCGCTTCCTATTGTCATGTCTTTTATCCTTAACTAGATTATAAGATCCTTGAGGGTCCTTGAGGGTGGCAATGTATCTCTGAATTTCTGTAACAACTGGCACAGCGCCTTGAACACAGCAAGGGCTTAATGAAAACATTTGGGTTGATGTTAAAACAGGCTATAAATAGCTAAGGCTAAATAAGAACAGCCCCAAGTCTGAGTTACGTGGATTCCCCACTGCTCGTGGGAGACACTGGTAAAATCAGCTACTAGGGGCTTTGGAACCTAGCCACCCTAAGCCAGAAAGCCAGCATCTTTGCTTCAGGCTATATGACCTTGAGCTTATCACATCATCTCTCTGAGAATCAACTTCCTCATTTGTAAGTTGGAAGGTTAATGACACTTCTGTGGGTTCAATGAAATAATGTATAAAGTACACAGCATGGAACAGATGTCTGTAACTATTAATTTTCTTACTTGCTTATGTGGCCAAGGAAAGGAAAAGATTCTTACAGAAGACTGAAGACTACTCCTATGACTCTTTACCATCTACGGAAAAACAGGTCCAACAGTTGCTGTGAGTTAGGTACCCTCCTGGTAGCTCAAGGTACCATCTAACTTCACAGTGTTATCTGTGTGACTTCACATCAGCGATGATCTTCTGAGTCGCCTTGAAGAATCATTCTTTTCTATCAAAGCGATAAAAATACCTCTGCAAGTGCAAGGCCTGTGACAAGAAGATATTCACAGTTTCAAAGAAGAAAAAGTTTGAGGCAAAACTGGCAAAGCATAAAGCCGTGCGTGTTTTTCAATATATGCATCAGATAGTTTAATCAAGGATGTGGTCCCCAGCATTATTTTTGCAGTAAGCAATAAATTTGTAAAATAAACAGTCCATTAGGAAAATATATGCCGTAGTTCAGTATTCATAGACACATTTGTGATGTGATTAATGTCTATCCATGCGGGCTGCATGAACAGAAGACAGCCAGTAACTGATAAAAAGGAGACGGTAAACAGGACTCCTAAAATGTCATAGGCTGTTAACCACAGGGTCTCAACACAGAAAGGGACTTTAATAGCCACCTGTTCCACCTCTTATCTCTGCAACTTCTTGAGGGTCATCCTAGAGCTGCTTATATGCTTACAACCCGACGGAGAACTTGCTCGTCCCATGATAACCTTTGTCATATCAAGAGGAATAAAGCTGAGACAAGGTCGGCTTCCTTAGAACTTCTTCATCTTGTCCCCTAGTCTGCTCTTACAGATATACAGGCTACTTTAACGTGTAAGCACCCACCCTTGCATGAACATACACTGTATATCCCAGTGTGTTCTGGAAATTACTTAAGATGTGAAGATGATACAGAGCAAATCTAGTACCATTTTTTACATGTGGTCATCTTGATGGCAAAACCCATGTGGTGTGCCTTACTCTAGAATGCCTAAGACAGACCTAATGCCTTGAGCATAATGACCTCTCCATGTTATTATTCACTAACCATTTGCCCATAAATTATGGGATCAAAACTGTAGGGGGCAAATTTTCAGTTCTGATAATTCTAGAACTCCTAACTGAAATTTAGTGACTACTTCAGATATAGTAATTCATGTATTCATTCATGGCTATGTGCAGCGTAAGCTTTGTCATTTCTGAAAAGAAAATTATATATTTAGTATGGTTGGCCTGTGATAATTATAAGAGCAAGCCCAGTTATTCTTACAACCATGATGTGAAGACAACACTTTCTCCAGCGACTTTCAACAGACTTCTTGTCAACAGCCAGATAATAAATACGACAGGCTTTGCTGGCCATATGGTCTCTGTCACAACGACTCAATTCTGCCATTGCAGAGTGAAAGAAGCCACAAACAATATGGAAACAACCGGTCATGGCTGTGTCCCAAATAAAGCTTTATTCACAAAAACAGGTAGGTGCCTGCATTTAGCCCCTAGGTACAGCATGTTAGAGCGGGAAGAACACTGGCCCAGGAGTTAGGTGAAGGGAGTTTTAGCTGTGGTCCTTCCTCTGGCTACCAGGTGAAGGCCGGCAATCACTTCACCACTTTGGGCTTGAGACTTTATCTCTAAATGGAGCATATTAAATGACTTTTTGTTGAGCTTCAATTTCAAAATATCTACGAGCCATTTGTCAAAAACTCTCAAAGAGTCCTGGCTATTGCATTATTCAGGTTGCACAGCAACTACATTCAGAATGGTTTATCTAGGCTTTCCTTTAGACTGCCTAAATGAAGATAAACTCCAAATGGATGAAAGACCTCCATGTAAGACAGGAATCCATCAAAATCACAGAGGAGAACATAGGTAATAACCTCTTTGACATCGGCCACAGCAACTTCTTTCAAAACATGTCTCCGAAGACAAGGAAAACAAAAGCAAAAATGAACTTTTGGGACTTCATCAAGATAAAAAGCTTCTGCACAGCAAAGGAAACAGTCAACAAAACAAAGAGGCAACCCACAGAATGGGAGGAGATACTTGCAAATGATACTACAGATAAAGGGCTGGTATCCAAGATCTATAAAGAACTTCTCAAACTCAACACCCAAAAAACAAATAATCAAGTCAAAAAATGGGCAGAAGACATGAACAGACACTTTTCTAAAGAAGACATATGAATGACTAACAGACATACGAAAAAATGTTCAACATCACTAGCCATCAGGGAAATTCAAATCAAAACCACATTGAGATACCACCTTACACGTTAGAATGGCAAAAATTGACAAGGCAGGAAACAACAAATGTTGGAGAGGTTGTGGAGGAAGGGGAACCCTCTTACACTAATGGAAGGAATGCAAGTTGGTACAGCCACTTTGGAAAACAGTATGGAGGTCCCTCAAAAAGTTAAAAATAGAGCTACCCTCTGGCCCAGCAATCGCACTACTGGGTATTTACCAAAAAGATACAGATGTAGTGAAAAGAAGGGCCATATGAACCCCAATGTTCATAGCGGCAATGTCCACAATAGCCAAACTGTGGAAGGAGCTGAGATGCCCTTCAACAGATGAATGGATAAAGAAGATGTGGTCGAAATACACAATAGACTATTACTCAGCCATCAGAAAGGATGATTACCCAACATTTGCATCAACATGGATGGAACTGGAGGAGATTATGCTAAGTGAAATAAGTCAAGCAGAGAAAGACAATTATCATATGGACTCACTTATTTGTGGAACATAAGGAATGGCAGGGAGGACATTAGGAGAAGGAAGGGAAAAATGAAGGGGGGGAAATCAGAGGGGGAGATGAATGATGAGAGACTATGGACTCCGGGAAATAATCTGAGGGTTTTAGAGGGGAGAGGAGTGGGGAAATGGGTTTGCCCGGTGATGGGTATTAAGGAGGGCACATATTGCATGGAGCTCTGGGCATTATACGTAAACAATCAATCATGGAACACTACATCAAAAACTAATGATGTATGGTATGGTGACTAACATAACATAAGAAAAAAAAAAAAAAAGACTGCCTAAATGAGCTCCTGAAGGCCCTCCCCCAGCATATCAGTCACTGCTGTAGGTAACAGGAGGGCAAAGGAAATTTCTACGCCTCCTCCCCCCGGGAAAGTAACAAAGACTGCCTCTTGCAGCCTCATAAGAACCTCAATCTGGGGATAGCAGGTTTAGCAAGCATCGATTACGCGTTCTTTATGTGCAATTTAACTGAACATCCTGTATTTCATGTGGCAACATTACTCCAATTCCTTAATTCGAGAAAGGAGTCAGACTGTAGGTACTTGCACAGATGTAGTTTTACATGTATTCATTCTATTTTGTCTCATAGAACTCCACCTGTTAGGAGCAGGGAGCATTATTGCCATTGTAATCAAGAAAAAGCAAATGTGCAAAGACTTATGAATTATCCAAGCTCAAAGGGTTAGCAACAGATAAGTCTGGCTATCCCCTAGTAACACCAGACATACACAAACACTGAATTCATTGTGAAATTACTATCAGATTCCATAGACATGCTTGTCAAAAGTATAAAACTTCAGTTTCTCCTTTGTCTCATTTTGTGTACACGGTTTACGGCTATTTCCTAATACAATATTCAAATGAATCCTCACTGGGCCAAACTTCACTTGTCACGGCATGACTTATTGACTGAAATAATGAATTCTCCTTCTGCGAGAAAGGACAATTTTTTAATCAATTGAAGAAAGTCAAATAGTTAACAATTTTATAACACATTAATTAAATCTGAGCATAGAGAACCCAAAATTAAGTGTGGAGTGTGTCGTCCTAAAAGCAATTTAACATATACTTTTTCTCTCAGAAGATAGAGTAAATGATGGAACGGCATTTTCAATATGGCACTGATATAAATATTCAATAATGTTTATGCGAAGACAATCCAATTTTCCTTGAGGTAAAAGTAATTACTTGAGACAATATCACTTTTAGGAATACTCAGACCCGATTAAGAGAATAGTCATCAAATTGAATTAAACAGGGGTATGGGGAAGAATTACTTCTTAATAATAGAAACTCATTTACCTTGGGAAATATCAGCATCAGTCTGGATTATAGGCTTAACAAGACTGTCAAAAGAGGGGCGCCTCGGTGGTTCAGTCAATGAAGTGTCTGAGTCATGATTTCGGCTCAGGCTGTAATCTCATGGGTTGTGGAATCAAGCCCCGTGTGGGGCTCCACGCTTAGCGGGGAGTCTGCTTGAGATTCTCTCCCTCTCCCTTTGCCCCTCCCCCATTCTCTCTCTCCCTCTCTCTCAAATAAACTTAAGAAAAATAAAAGATGGAGGAGTAGGGGGCCCTAAGTTCATCTCGTCCGTGGAATTCAGCCAGATAGATACCAAATCATTCTGAACACCTGCAAAATCAATTGGAGAGCTGAGAAAAGAAATGTTGCAATTCTACAAATAGAAAAGTGACCACTTCTTGGAAGGTGGGAGGTGCAGAAGCTTAAATCTGGGGCAATATATCAGAGGGTAGGGAAGCAGGGAGGGAGCTGGCTTAAGGAGACTACCTCAAAGTATTTTAAGCAGCAGAGTGCAAAATTAGAACTTTGAGAAGTCTGCTACAGTAGGGGACATTCCTGGCTTCAAGGTGCTCAGATGGCAAAGGAAGGTGGAATTCCAGGTGGGACAATGTGGTCTCAGGATCCCTACGGCCACAAGAAGAGTGGGGGGTGCCTGAGTGAGGCAGAGTTCTCAGGCATTGGAGCAGGGAAGTTGGCTGAAAACAGTGAGTCTAGGTCTCGGCTTTATGCTTGGTGTTGCCATAAACCGTAAACCGTTACATCGTCCGGCGACCGCCCTCTGAGCAGGAGGCCAGCAAAAGGCAGAATCACTGGGAGCACCCCTTCCTCCCCCAGGAGAAACAGTGCAGCTCCATACTGCAGGAGTCTGTAAAATTTGGAGACTTGAAACTCAGTTACATGCCTAACATAAAAATGTCTGGGCACAGACTGGGTGAACACAGAGTTCCTACTGAATCCAAGGAGACAAGAGTGATTGACTGCTTTTCTGTGAGGGCTCACCAAAGAGTAGGGGGTGTGAAACTTTCAGCTCTGGGGCTAAAGAGCAGGCACTGCCATTTTCATCCTGTCCTTCAGGGAGGAAAACAGAGCTGGTGCAATCCTGAGCCGCTTACCCTGAGCCTGGCTCCTGGGCAAGGGAGGCATATTTCCACAAGTGCAAGGGCATCTGAGAATCAGTGCACAGGCCCCTCCCCCAGAAGACCAGCAGGAACAACTTGCTAGCACCAAGTTTACCAATCATAGAGAACTGCAAATCTTCAACTCTTGGGCAAAACAGTATATAGCATTTGTGAGATTTTTTTTAATTCTTTAGTCTTTCAGTTTTATTTTGTTCAGCCATTTTCTAATTTTTTCAATTCGTTTTTATTGTTTTACTTTTTACATATGTATTTGGTTTCCTTTCATGGACTATTATTTTATTTTACTTTTATTTTTGTATTTATTTTGTATATATTTTGTATACATTATATATATATGTGTGTGTGTGTGTGTATTTATATATATATATATTATATATATATAATATATACAAATTTTTCTTCCTTTCCTATTTTGGGATCTAGCTTCTTTTAACAAGCAGACCAAAATACACTCAGGATCTTTGTTTTGTTTCTTGTTTGATTTTTTCCTATTTTGTTTTGTTTTTGTCTTCTGGTTTGTTTGTTTTTTCTGTTGTTGTTGTTATTGTTGTCTTTTCTCTCTCTTCTATTCTTTTCTGGACATAATGATGAGACAGAGAAATTTGCCCCATAAGAAAGAACAAGAGGTAGTACTCACTGCCAGGGATTTAATCAATATGGATATAGTAAGATGTCTAAACTAGAATTTAAAACAAAGTATATAAAGATACCAGCTGGGTTTGAAAAAACCACAGAAGACACTAGAGAATCTCTTACTGTAGAAATAAAAGAACTACAATCTAATCAGGCCAAAATTAAAAATGCTATTACTGAGATGCAGTCACAAATTGAGGCTCTAACAGCGAGGATAAATGAGGCAGAAGACAGAGTCAGGGATAGAGAAGACAAAATGATGGAAAATAAGGAAGCTGAAAAGAAGAGAGGAAAGACAACTACTGGATCACAAAGAGTCACTTTGAGAGCCCAGCAATTCCATAAAGTGAAATAATATCCCAATAATAGGGACCCCAGAAAAAGAAGAGGGAGGTAGAAGGTTTATTTGAACAAATTATAGCTGAGAACTTCCCTAACCTGGGAAGGAAACAGGCATTCAAGTCCAGGAGGCACAGAGAACACCCACAAAATCAATAAAAAAAGGTCAACACCTGGACATATAATAGTAAAGCCTGCAAATTTCAGAAATAAAGACAAACTCCTGAAAGAAGCTCAGGACAAGAGGTCCTTAATCTACAAGGGTAGAAGCATAACTGGCAGCAGACCTGTCCACAGAGACCTGGCAGGCCAGAAAGGACTGGCATGATATATTCAATATGCTAAATGGGAAAAATATGCAGCCAAGAATACTTTATACAGCAAGGATGTCATTCAAATAGAAGGAGAGAGAGAATTTCCAGGACAAACAAAAAATAAAAGAATTTGTGAACACTGAGCCAGTCCTGTAAGAAATATTAAAGGGGGGGTGCCTGGGTGGCACAGCGGTTAAGCGTCTGCCTTCGGCTCAGGGCGTGATCCCAGCGTTCTGGGATCGAGCCCCACATCAGGCTCCTCCACTATGAGCCTGCTTCTTCCTCTCCCACTCCCCCTGCTTGTGTTCCCTCTCTCGCTGGCTATCTCTATCTCTGTCAAACAAATAAATAAAATCTTAAAAAGAGAAAAGGAAAATAAATATTAAAGGGGATCTTTGAGTGAAAAGAGAACCCAAAAGTAACAAAGACCAGAAAGAAACAGAGGCAATCTACAGAAACAGCAAATTTATAGGTAATACAATGGCACTAAATTCATATCTTTCAATAATTACTCTGAATGTAAATGGGCTAAATGCTCCAATCAAAAGACACAGGGTATCATGTTGGATAAAAAAAAAAAAAAAACAAGACCCACTGATATGTCATCTACAAGAGACTCATTTTAGACCCAAAGACACCTCCAGATTGAAAGTGAGGGGGTAGAAAGCAATTTATCATTCCAAAGGACATCAAAAGAAAGCTGGAGTAGAAATCCTTATACCAGACAAACTAGATTTTAAACCAAAGACTGTAATAAGAGATGAAGAAGGACATTATATCATAATAAAAAGGTCCATCCAACAAGAAGATCTAACAATTGTAAATACTTATGCCCCTAACTTGGGAGCAGCCAAAAATATAAACCAATTAATAACAAAATTAAAGAAACACATTGATAATAATGCAATAATAGTAGGGGACTTTTAACACACCACTCCCAGCAAAGGACTGATCATCAAAGCAGAAGACCTACAAGGAAACCGGGGCTTTGAATGACACACTGGACAAGATGGACTTAATAGATACATTCAGAGCATTTCATCCATAGCAACAGAATACACATTCTTCTTGAGTGAATATGGAATGTTTCCATAACAGATCACATACTGGGTCACCAATCAGGTCTCAACCAGTACAAAAAGATTGAGATAATACCATGCATATTTTCAGACCACAATGCTTTAAAGCTTGAACTCCATCACAAGAAAAAATTGGAAGGAACACAAATACATGGAGGTTAAAGAGCATGCTATTAAAGAATGAGTGGGTCCACCAGGAAATTAAAGAAGAATTTTAAAAAATACATGGAAGCAAATAAAAATGAAAGCATGACAGTTCAGAACCTCTGGGACACAGCAAAGGTGGTCCTAAGAGGGAAGTACATAGCAATATAGGCCTTTCTCAAAAAATAAGAAAAGCCTCAAATACACAAGCTAACCTTATACCTAACGAAGCTGGAAAAAAGAACAGCAAATCAAGCCTAAATCCAGCAGAAGAAGAGAACTATTAAATATTAGAGCAGAAATCAGTCATATTGAAGTAAAAAAAAAAAAAAAAGAACAGATCAATGAAACTAGGAGCTGGTTCTTTGAAAGAATTAATAAGATTGATAAACCCTTAGCCAGACTTTAAAAAAGGAAAAGAGAAAGGACCCAAATAAATAAAATCAAGAATGAAAAAGGAGAGATCACAATACCACCAAAGAAATACAAATAATTTTAAGAGAATATTATGGACGATTGTATGCCAACAAATTAGGCAATCTGGAAGAAATGGATAAATTCCTAGAAACATATAAACTAACAAAACTGAAACAGGAAGAAATAGAAAACCTGAACAGACACATAATCAGCAATGAAATTGAATCAGTAATTAAAAATCTCCCAAAAAACAAGAGTCCGGGGTTGGATGGCCTCCCAGTGGAATTCTACCAAGCGTTTAAAGAAGAATTAATACCTGTTCTTCTGAAACTGTTTCAAAAAATAGAAATGGTAGGAAAACTTCCAAACTCATTCTATGAGGCCAGCATTACTTTGATCCGAAAACCAAAGACCCTACCAAAAAGGAGAATTATAAACCAATATCCCTGATGAACATGCTTGCAAAAATTCTCACCAAGATACTAGCCAATAGGATCAAACAGTACATTAAAAGCATTATTCACCACAACCAAGTGGAATTTATTCCTGGGCTGCAAGGGTGGTTCAACATCTGCAAATCAATCAATGTGATACACTACATAAATAAAAGGACAAGAACCACATGATCCTCTCAATAGATGCAGAAAAAGCCTTTAACAAAATAGAGCATCCTTTCTTGATAAAAACTCTACACACTGTAGGGATAGAAGGAACATACCTCAGTATCATAAAAGCCGTATATGAAAAACCCACAGCGAATATTACCCTCAACTGGGAAAAACTGAGAGCTATTCTGTTAAGGTCAGGAATACAACAGGGATGTCCACTCTCACCACTGTTGTTCAGCGCAGTACTGGAAGTCCTAGCCTCCACAATCGGACAATAGAAAGAAATAAAAGACATCCAAATTAGCAAAGAAAAAAATTTTCGGGGCGCCTGGGTGGCACAGTGGTTGAGCGTCTGCCTTCGGCTCAGGGCGTGATCCCGGCGTTATGGGATCGAGCCCCACATCAGGCTCCTCCACTATGAGCCTGCTTCTTCCTCTCCCACTCCCCCTGCTTGTGTTCCCTCTCTCGCTGGCTGTCTCTATCTCTGTCAAATAAATAAATAAAATCTTTAAAAAAAAAAAATTTTCATCTTTGCTGTTGATATGGTACTCTATGTAGAAAACCCAAAAGACTCCAACCAAAAATTGCTAGAAATGATGTAGGAATTCAGCAAAGTGGCAGGATATAAAATCAATGCACAGAAACCAGTTGCATTTCTATAGACTAACAATGAGGCAGAATAAAGAGAAATCAAGGAATCAATTCTATTTACTATTGCACCAAAAACCATAAGATACCTAGGAATAAACCTAACCAAAAAGGGAAAGGATCTGTACTCTGAAAACTATAGAACACTTATGAAAGAAATTGAGAAAGGCAAAAAGAAATGGAAAATATTCCATGCTCATAGATTGGAAGAACAAATATTGTTAAAATGTCTATACTACCCAAAGCAATCTACACATTCAAAGCAATCCCTATCAAAATACCATCAACCTTTTTCACAGAGCTGGAACAAACAATCTAAAGTTTGTATGGAAATAGAAAAGACTCCAAATAACCAAAATAATGCTGAAAAAGAAAACCAAAGCTGGGAAGCCAAAGCGTCACAATTTCCGACTTCAAGCTGTATTACAGAGCTGTAATCATCAAGACAGTATGGTACTGGCACATACATCAATGGAACAGAATAAAGAACCTAGAAATGGACCCTCAACTCTATGGTCAACTAATCTTTGATAAAACAGGAAAAATTATCCAATGGAAAAATAACAGTCTCTTCAATAAATGCTGTTAGGAAAATTGGACAGCCACATGCAGAAGAATGAAACCTGACCACTTTCTTACACCATACATAAAAATAAACTCAAATGGATTAAAGAACTAAATGTGAGACAGCAATCCATCAAAATCCTAGAGGAGAATGCAGACAGCAACCTCTTTCACCTCAGCCGCAGCAACTTCTTGCTAGATATGTCTCCAAAGGCAAGACAAAAGTAAAAATGAACTATTGGGACTTCATCAAGATAAAAAGCTTTTTCACAGCAAAGGAAACAGTCAACAAAACTAAAAGACAAATGACAATGGGAGAAGATATTTGCAAATGTCTTATCAGATAAAGGGCTAGTATCCAAGATCTATAATGAACTTATCAAACTCAACATCCAAAAAAACAAAAAATCCAGTCAAGAAATGAACAGAAGACATGAACAGGCATTTCTCCAAAGAAGACCCACAAATGGCCCACAGACACATGAAAAAATGTTCAACATCACTCGGCATCAGGGAAATACAAATCAAAACCACAATAAGATACACCTTACACCGGTCACAATGGCTATAATGAACAAGTCAGGAAATGACAGATGTGGGCGAGGATGTGGAGAAAGGGGAACCCTCTTATACTGTTGGTGGGAATGCAAACTGGTGCAGCCACTCTAGAAAACGAATGGGGTTCCTCAAAAAGTTAAAAATAGAGCTACCCTCCAACCCAGCAATTGTACAACTAGATATTTATCCAAAGGATACAAACATAGTGATTCAAAGGGTCACATGCACCCAATGTTTATGGCATCAATATCCACAGTAGTCAAACTATGGAAAGAGCCCAGATGTGAATCGACAGATAAATGGATAAAGAAGATGTGGTGTGTGTGTGTGTGTGTGTGTGTGTGTGTGTGTGTGTGTATAACGGAACATTACTCAACCATCCAAAAGAATGAAATCTTGCCATTTGCAATGACATGGATAGAACTAGAGGGTATTATGCTAAGCAAAATAAGTCAGGCAGAGAAAGACAAATACCAATGATTTCATTCATATGTGGAATTTAAGTAGCAAAACAGATGAACATAGGGGAAGGTAAGGAAAAATAAAATAAGATGAAAATTGAGAGGGAGGCAAACCGTAAGAGATGCTAAACTCTAGGAGACAAGCCAAGGGTGCTGGAGGGGAGGTGGGTGGGGCAAAGGGATAACTGGGCGACGGGCATTAAGGGGGGCATTTGAAGTAATGAGCACTGGGTGTTATATGCAACCGATAAATCACTAAAATTTATCTCTGAAACCAGTAATAAAAAAATACTGTCAAAATGAGCAAGCATTAAATGGAGTGAGTATGGTAACACCTTGAATTAGCATAGCAAAATCTATTCTTCCCAGATTTAAAATAACTGAATGCAAAGTTCTATATTCCTCTTCAAAATTAATGCATAGATTCCAGAGATTAAATACAGATATTTCTGTGGGAGAGGCTCTACTTCTGGAATACTGTGCTGGACAGTATCGGATGTTCTGACCCTAACAGGTCTAGGGCTTCTTTTCCCATTTCTTAATTTTGAGTGTTCAAATACTCCCCCATTGGCCTCAGTTCTAGTTTCCACTTATCAGAGGAAAGAAATGACCTGTTGATTTGGTCATTAACTTCCTGGAAATGAAGGTATAGAGAGTGATATCCCCTCAGAATCTCAAATCTAGTACAGTGGGCCTCTGTTTCTGCTGAGGGCTGTGGGTGTGAAGTCAGGAAGCTGAATGAGATCCTTGGCCCGCAGCACCTCTCTCTGTGGCTACTTAACACAATCAGTGTGCAGATAACACCTCATTTGAACAGGAACTTCCAAGCGCAGAAAAAATATTTGAAGACTTGGTACAAGATGAGCTGGTTCTAAACAAACATAAATCCCAATGCTGCTAGGAAAGGATCACAAAAGACTAACTCAGATTCATTTAGTCATCAGAGGAAGGGAAAGAAATTAATTTTTATCCAGTACCTATTATGTACTAGGCTGTTGTCTGTTGTGACAGGAGATAGGAAATCCTTACATAGAACCTTAATAAATCTACTACTTTCTTATTAAATTAGATGACCTGTGAATACCTTTTATTGATACTAACCAAAAAAACAGGAATAAACTATTGCCAAAGGGGTTTTTGGACTGGTTTAAGGGGTTTTTTGGCCTTTTTTTTTTTCTATGTAGTTGAGACAGATTTAAGTAGCATTAAAGTTATAATTAGAGATAAGGAAATTCAGATCTTTAGAACTTTACATGGGTGTTTGTGCAAATCGTAAAATTTGTGGGTATGGTTAACTAATCATTGAAGAGAAAATAATTAATTTCAAACTATGTTTGCTTTTTTCCCTTCGGCTAGTATTATAATCACTTAATATGACTTCCCTTATTGGAAGTCAATATATCATTCAGTGACAGGTGTGGTAGAGAGTAGTTGAAATTGATTGATTTTCTCTTCCTAGGCACATAGGAAGAGCACATTTCCTAGTCTCATTTGCAATTAGCTTGGGGCCTTGGGATTAGCTCTGGCCAATGAATGGATTGGCTCCTAAAAGTTTCTCCTAAAAGCCCTTGACTTTTTCTCGCTAACTGGAAGCAAAGGACTCCTAGATGGTCAATGCTAAAGAAAATGCCCAGATACCTGTGTCCAACTTGCAAGACAGCCTCCAAATTAATATTGAGCTGTCATGTGAACAAGAAAAAAACCTTTACATAAAGCCACTGAAATGTCGGCACTGTTTGTTACAGCAGCTTACCAGCATTACCTGGACATGGAGGAAGGGGCTCACTCAAGTCCGATATTCTGAGTCAGCCTAGCATGGCTCATCCTTACAGAAAAACAGTCTTAGATCGAAAAGGGACCAGTGAAGATATGGGGAACAGTGAGGTTTGGCTGCATAAATCATGTAACGCAGATAAAGCAAAACAGAAAGTGGTGTTGGGAACCTAGGAAAGCCAAGACTATTGAACAATCAAAGGCAGAAACAGCAGAGGACTAGGGAGAGCTGGAGAACATATCTTGGAGCTGCGTCCTTGTTAGGTAGGCCACCCACAGGGAGGAGAGCCCCCTAAGGATTTTGCTGACCGTACCTGGTGTTGAGCCCTCTGATCCAGGCTAGAAGGTGAGCTCCTGCATGGCCAGGCCAATTGACATGCACACTGCAGTCAGTCCGGAGCTTAGAAAAAGACACTGTGGTTTGCACATCTAACTTGGAGGCCTAACTATTAGCTCAGAATTCCAAAGGTACTATGAAATTGGAGTGAATGAATCATAAACCCTGGCTGTTTTCTATAATAAGAGTAGTATTAGTCAGCTAGACATCCCTGCAGAATGAATTTATTTATTTACATATTTCACTTCTCAAACATTCGCACCCCTCGCCAATTTTGACAACTAAATATAAGACTTCCTTCAGTGAAAGCTTTTAAGCCTGGTGATGGCCTACAATGGCAAATCAAAACCTCTAAGGTTCTGGCAAGCACATCCAGAGACATGGGGACTCTTTAGCTACAGCCTGTTTCCTGAAGGTAAATTAAATGGTACCTCTGGCTGTTCCTATTTAACCACTTCTAACAAGATTTTTAGGGATGGTTCCTGCTGATAGACTGAGTGCAGAGGCACAAGAAGCACAGGAAATAAGAGAGGGAAGGGAAGGATGTGAGTAAATATGTATTTGGAGGATTTCCATTTAATTCCTCTGAATGAGCTTCTGGTTCATGCTAGCATCATCTCTTGGGAAATCAGCCACACTGAATGTGTTTCACTGTTCCCACCTGCATATTGAATGATACTATGCAGTCTCCAGACTAATCCATTCTCTGCTGATCCGAACTAAGCAGAGCACAATGGAAATTTGAGGCGTTGACCTGCCAGCCCCCTACACTAAACTCTAAAGGGAGGAGAAGTCTCACCACGGTCTCCTTAAATGAACTATGGACATTTTATTGAAGCTTCAAGGATGTGATCATTTCTTTAAAATCTTGTTAGCAACAAACTGACCACATTTATGTCAAGCCAGTAGGTCTACTTATAGGCAGAAATAACGGAAGTGAAATTATGGCAAGACTGTGGAGCCATGGATCTCTGTGTCACCATGAAATAGCCCTGTGACCTTGAGAGAGCATCCCTAAATAATTCTCTNTCCCTTACCTTTATAAGCTAAGCATCTATTGTGAGAGCAATTTCACCCAAGTTAGACCAAAAAGTGTCATATATCTTAAGAATCTAAAGGAAGGAGGGAAACTGAGGCAGGGAGATGGTGAGAAGTTAGACATAAAAGCTATCAGGTCCTCTCCATCCAGCTCCTTTTGCACCTGGCTCTGGATTGGATCTCAGAAATTCATGGAAGACAACAATGATTGTAATTTCTATTAAACTTCTATTGCCCTTTGCTCCCCATAAAATCTCTTATTTTCAGATTGTAGTACTTATTTGTCTGCCACCCCTTTCCCCTTCTCCTTGATGACAGAGAAAAGAAAGCATGCCCCATGTCTTGGTATCCCTGTTATCTGTAGTGGACCCCATTAGCATTTTTCTGCATGCACACACACAAAATGTTTGCAGAACTCAACAGAAGCATAGAATTTCTTCCACATACTTAATACGAGGAGTGGTCATTTTGTGAAGGTCAAGTTATTCTTATAGCATTTACTAGGTACCTAGAGTTCATTTGTGAAAGATTCCCGTTAGATGTTATTTTCATTTATGCTACTGCCAGAAAAAAATATATGAGTTTGCTCCCATACACTCCTATTTCCTGAATCCAGGAAGATGAAAACGAGTGATGGGAAAATAAGTAGGGATGTTTTAAAAAAGCAAAACAAACAATAAAGAACAAACAATAAAGCACCTATCCTTGACTGACAGCTGATGGCTTCTAAGAGGAATCTAAAATAAAAGTGAGAGACAGACAGCATCTGCTTTGGCATATACCTTCAGTACCTCCCTCCTCCCCCTGGGTGCCCTGTGCAAATTCAGCAAGACCTCTAACTGCTTAAAACCTTCCCCCATCACCTTTCCTTCCCCTTATGAAGGCCCATACCTCCTACTCATCCTCATGTTTGTCTTCTTTTGAAATTACGTTTCCCCTAAATCAAAACTCTCATTTTCTTTAGGCATCTCAGCCAGGTTAGAATGAAAGCTAATTAAGCTAATTCACATTAAGTTTATGACTAATCATTTCCCCATATACTCTTTAACCTACTCAGGAATGTTTTCTTATTAACTCTAATTGGTGAAATTTCAGTCACTGTGGAGGAGATATTTTGGGATAGGAAGGCATCCTCTCTTTTTCAGGAAGGGGAAAACTAAAAACTGCAGATTTTCTCTTAATCCATCCCCACCACAATTCCTCATGCCTATCCCTGATAGGAATAAATGTGTGTGTGTACGTGTGTGTGTGTGTGTGTGTGTGTATTCCTTCTCTCCCTCTTACCAACTTCCTGAATCAAAACCAGTGAGCTTTCCTAATTTTAATTTTGTCTCTTTTAAGGAGGTTGGGGTAAAACAATTGGGATGTCTAACCTTATACCAAACTACATCAGGACCTCCTTGTCTCAGTTCCCAATATTTGTAGTTGTTAGTAGTTATAAAAGTAGTTCTCTAATTTTATGGTGGATCAGAATCACCTGAAGTTCTTGTTAAAACACAGATGGAAAACAAAACAAAACAAAAAACACAGATTGCCAGAATCTCTAAATCAGTATGTTTGGGTGGGGACAAAATTTTGCATTTCTAACAGGCTCCCTCCTAATGCTGGTGGTCCAAGGACAACATGTTAAGAACCACCACCTTTTACCAAACTTCCCTTCCACATGGAAGGGAAAGAACAGTCCAAAAGGAGGAAGGGCATATTCAACAACATAAAGGTGTGAAAGAGCACAAATCATTTGAAATAGTGGCATTTTGCTTTCTCTGCAGTTTGAGTTTCAGGGAAAGTAGAAAGCAAATGCAGTTGAGGGCCAAGAGTGAAGAACCATATCATTTTAGGAAACGTGTGACCTCTAAGTTGTTAGGAGAGTAGCAAAAGAATGGAAACTGTTAAAAGGTGTATGGAGTCATTTTGAGTCATTCCCCATCTTGACATAAACTAAGAATCAAGTTACTATAAAACAAATGTGAGCTAAATTCTTAGGGGGTTGTGTGTGTGTGTGTGTGTGTGTGTGTGTGTGTGTGTGTTTTAATTTACACATGTCCATGCCCCTGATTTCACTGACAACTGTGGTAGGAGGGAATAATGAGAAGGTCTCTTCCTCATTCACTTCTCACTCCCTTCTAACTTCCTTCTTGATTCTTCCTTCCTCCAAGGCATTCTAGAACCATACTTGGGCTGTATTCATGCTGAGCAAGGCCATTGTGCATGAAAAATTTTGTGGAATGAAATTCTTTTACATTCTCTTGCCCCCATGTTGGGGCACTCATACACTCCTTTCTTCACTATCTTGCTCCCCTTATTCTTTCCCATTTATGCATGCTTAAGGGGCTTTCTGTATCATTCTGCTAATAAGGGAGGTAAGACTGCAAGATCTGGACTTGGACGCAGAGGACTGTATACTTCCCCTGAGGCCCTTGGTCTGGTCTTTGTGCTTCAACCCAGCTTTATCAGAGAGAGATCTGGCATGAAGGGAAATTAGGCAGTGGTCCAGTTAGTGGGAAAAAAATATCTCTTGTCTAGGGTAAAAGTAAGCAAGGTTCTTAGAGCAAAAAGAAAGTGTTTTCTCTGTTTATACAACCTAAGTGTACTTGGTAGAGTATTATTTTTCTTCCAGCAACCTGGATTCTGAGGGAACAGAATCATCAGTCACCATTTTAGATTGAGTTCTCTCAAAATCAGACCGTGAAGCAGGCTGTAAGTGCCAGCATTTTATTTGGGAGGCAGTCCCAAAATAAGGAAAGGGAGGGCTGGGAAGGTGAGAAAGGGAAAGGAAAAAAGCCAACACGGGAAAGCTTGCCCCAAAGGGAACTGGGCTTCATCCCTGCTGGGAGCTCCAGGCAATGGTCTGGAGCACACCTCAGAGTTGTCCCACCACAGCGCACAGACGTTGGGGGACGTATTTGCCAACTCCCTCTAGTCGTTCGTGAAGGGCTGCTCCCAAGAAGCAAACACCTTCATATTTCTAGCTTGTCCTCAGATGGACCATATATGCTCCTTCAACCAAAGACATTGTACAGAAGCTGATGGAAGTTGTCCTGTGGGAGAAGGAGAGCACCCACAGCTCTCCTACAGTTATTCTGTAGATTTCACCTCTTCCCTCATTTAGTTGTCCTAAAATTCCTTGGTGTCAGTTATACATTGTACTTACTGGAAGCAAAGAAAATATTTCAGTTTCATATCCTTTCAGTTTCTGTTGGTGTCACTTTAATTCTGTTCCATCCTGTTATTTGATTGACTCTATCAATGTTTCCCTATAAAATGTATATAGGAATAAGTTCATCCTGAAAAATCAAATACCACCTAATACAAAGATGTCCTAACAGCCTTGAAAATTAATTCTATAAAACAATTAACTCAGAGAAGTATGCTTAGCACTTTCCAAATGTTTCCTGAGAGTAAGAAAAAAAAAAATCAAATATCTCCATTTGCATGTTGTCTAGACATGGTTACAGACTAAAACACCTCAGCTGATCATCTCGAAGCACCAAATAAATCTCTGTCATCAATACAACAATAGTTCTTGTGTGTTTTGTAGCAGTACATATCAAAAGAAGTACACACGAAAAATAAAATCTTAAGAAATTTATTTCCCCAAAGTAAACATTTACCAAACTATAACTGAATGTTTAGTTTGGTATAACTTTGCTAGAGAAATGACAGAATAAAAAGGACAAAACATAATAATCAGGTTGGTAAGGACCAATTCCTAAGAAGCTAATTTAGTATTCAAGAAAAGCCAAATATACAGAAATGTGATTTTGCCATTTGTCTTTTGTTCACACACTACCAATGATGTGTTCTCACCAACTTAGAAGCAAGGCATGACTATTTTGTTAAATAAATTAATGAGATGGTATTCTCTTTTAATGAATTTAATCAAGTTAATTTGCCTTTGTAAGGAGAGTGATTCTTGTAATGTAGCATGTAGCAAAACCAAGTTCTACCCCTAAAATAATTCCTGTTTATCTGTAGACTGTAATTATAAAACAAGAAAATAAATAAAACAACCCAGTGATTTTCATCAAACAGTACAGGCCAGTTGGTTCCGATGTTGCAATAGTTGATCCAAATCACTGGGCAGCAGACATCATGAGCATTAAAGGAAAATAAAAGTGAACTGTGCAAAAGTTAATTGAGTTTATGCCTACCATTCATCAAGAGCCGCAAGATAAAATAAAAACCAAAAAATAAATATCTTCATGAAAATCTCATTTGGACTCTCATCTACTTGGCACCATATAAAAGGAAAATACATATCTGAAATAAATAATTGAAATTGTGATATGACTTTATGATTGAAAATAGTTTACTTATAACACTGTAAAACTGGCAGAGTAAATGGAAAGTTAATAAGGAAGAAAATCTGTCAAATCTGGATCATGCATCCATATTTAAATTAAAAAGAATGAATGGATCGATACTGAACATCCAGTTTAATGACTTAGCTTCTTGATTCTGCAAAAGTGTAACGACTTTTAAAATACAAAGCCTTAGATTCATAATGTTTAAATCTATCCATAAAACTCTGCACCAAATTGCACAATTAAATATGTAACGGGTCCAGTCCTAAGAGAAGCATTGTGATAGGAAAATACAGAGACAAATCTGTCATGGTCATTGGCATCCAGGAGCTTACAGTTTAAGAGGGAGTGATTGACAAGAGTAAAAGAGTGGGTGGGTACTCTGAGGGAAGTATCTATAAGGGAAGTGGAGATGCGAAGAAGGGAGCCATCAACTCATAGGTGGACAAGAAAGCACATGTTTCTGAAAGCTTTATAAAGAATGTGACATTAAAGTCAAATGTTCCTGTGGGGTTCCTATTTGCATTTTTGTACCAATCAGTCAGAAATTTCTAAAACACAGTCCAGCTTAAGGATGAGAGAGTTTTAAGAGTCAACTGGATTCCCAAATTTCATTTTTGTATCCTTTTATTTAGTCAGTAACCACTTCACTAAGCATCCTATCTCTATCACTGGATAACTATAACATTGAATAAGCAATTATATGGAAGACATTGTCCTAGATGGTAAGTGAAAGCAAAGAGAGAGAGAGAGAGAGAGAGAAGAAGGAAGGAAGGAAGGAAGGAAGGAAGGAAGGAAGGAAGGAAGGAAGGAAGGAAGGAAGGAAGTGGTGATAGAACATAACCTTTACAATCCAAGAAAGGAAATGACTCATAAAGTGAATTTAGCATGTAAGTAGCTAAATGTCAAAATTTAAGATAGACCTTAACAAACAGAAAAGCATCCCTTCTTTTTGGATAGTACATCACACCACCGTTAACATGTCGTTTATCATCTCTCAGTATCTGTTGTTGATCAACCAATAAGCTGGTTTTAAAGTTCTAACAGAAAAAAAAAAAGAAAGAAATAGAATAGAAAGCCAGCAAAAGTTAAATCATGGAGTACACAGCTACCTGGTCAGCAACAAACCTTTCCAAATACTGAGATATAAACCAAAGCCTCTACAGTTAACAGACTGGGATACAGCCCATAGATGAAACCGAATGTGGGGGGAGTCCCAATACATATAAAAATTTAGTATGGTATACTATAAAGATGTCAACTCAATCCATTAAGTAAAAAATACATACACACTCTTAAATAATTAGTATTGGGACACTGAATAGTGATTTGAAAAATGATGAAACTGGATCACTTCTTTATACCACACACCAGAATAAACACTAAATGGACCCAAAATATAAATGAAATGCATGAAATCTTAAAACTACCAGAAGAAAACATGAATCTATTCCTTTAGAACCTGGGTATGAGGAAAACTTTTCTAACCATGATTGAAATCCAGATGCAATAAAAGATTGATAAATGTGAATAAGTATGAAATCCTGACATTAAAAAAAGCACAATAAGCAAAATAAAGAAAAGTAAAAAAACTGAAAGAAAATATTTGCAACGTATATTACAGCTAAAGAACTAAAAGTCAACATAAGAAATACTCTTAAAAATCGAAGGAAAAAGCCAATAGGAAAAAAAAAAAGACAAAAACTATGAATAGGCAGTTTACAAAAACAGACATACAAATAAGTCTTAAATATGTAAAAAGATGCTTGTGTTTATTCACAATAAGAGAGATGCAAATTTAAATGACATTGAAATGCAAATTAAATGACAATGAAATAAGTCATACCTGTGGATTGGCAAAAATTATGTTTGACAGCACACCCTGATGGCAAGGCTCTGACAAAAGGGGCATCCTCATATGTCACTGGTGAAAAATCATGGTTAAGGCTTCACCTACAGACTTGCATTTTCAATGATAAGTTCACGATTTATCAATGACCAAATAACCCCTTTCACCAGTGACAGCACTACTCTCCCTGGAGAGACAAGGTTCAATAGGGACGAAGTGCTAGAAACATTCCATTACCCAGAATTGTGCCCAGCAACAGACCCCTTTGACTGATGGCATCAAATAATTCATATGAAGCCAGATGTCTTGTGTGCGTTTGAGAACGTTTGTTCCATAGACTCTTCCAGAATGTGGCCTCAAGTTAAAACTCCCAACTATGAGAAAGTCAGAGTTAATCCCCCTGCTGGTTAGCAATGTCATGGGAGATTTTGCATAGCAACTCCTGGGAGCATGGGGGGGACTCTTATGAACATGTTGAAAAAGAGACTTCCTATGAAAGTTCAAGTCACCACGACTTCTGGTGCCAGAATTAGAGAATTAGCCTGATTTCTTCTCTGTTCTTACTCACATTTCCTCGGAAGTAGCAGACTAATTCGGAAATGAAAGCCAAGTTAGAATTTAGTCCCTAAAAAACACTAAAATGCATTTTAGGAAGATAAAAGAATCAAAAAGCAAACCAATAATGATACCAATAAAATCTAAAATGTAGGCAATCATCTCTGATTTCTGAATAAGGAAAATCTTCTACACTTAAAATGAAGATATGATAAAGGAAAATATTAACATATTACCATATAACATATACAACTTACAGATGCCAAAAATAAACAACCGAATAGCAAACGTTTAGTTAGGAAAATATTTGCCCCAAATATAACGGAATAATATCTTTCCTACGTAAACAATAAGAAAACAGTAGAAGGACATAAAATTCTCAAAAGAGAAAATATAAATGCCAAATGTAAAGAGAAATTTTCGCCTTCCTCAGGATGCAACTTAAAAACGCAAATAAAAGCAAAGTACCCTTCATTCACCTGCCCAATTTACAAAGGACTCGATATAATAGTAGCTAATGCTACATAGTGCTTATCCTATACCAGCTACTCATCTAAGCGTGTTGCCTATACTAAGTCATTTCATCCTCACAACAACCCTGTTTGGTAAGTAATATTGTTTCATCATTCCCACTGAACAAATGAAGAAAGTGAGGCACGGATACGTTAAGTAACTTGTCCAAAGTCACACAACTCGTAAGTCAGAGAACTGGCTTATGATTGACATTCAAGTCAAGCCAGTTTATCTCCAGACACGTGTTCTTAACCACTATGCTAGGCTGCCTCAGGTTGATGGAAATGGTGTGTTCATGTATACTCATTCATTGCTGGTTAGAGGTTAAGAAATTTTGTGCGTATTTATCAAAAGTCTTAAAAATTATTTTTAGACTTTGTCTCAATATTCAGACCTCTAAGAATCCATTCTAAAGAAATAATATTTCTAATGAAACAGCTTTATGCACAGAGAAGCTCATGACAGCATTATTTATAATCACCCAAAGAAAATAGGAAACAACCAAAATGCCAAACACTGTAAGACTGTTTAAATTAAAAACAAAACAAAAAACACAAACAACAAAAAAAGAATGATTTATAGAAGCAATGGAATATTTGACAGCCAATAAAAATGACATTTATTAAGAGTTTTCATGATATGAAAAATATTTATGATATAATGCCCAACAAAATGCAGAATGTAAAATTGCATGTCTCCTGTTATCTTCTTTAGATTTAAAAATACAGAAATTTATTTATTCAAATAAGCAAAAGAGACAAAATTCCCTGCTGTGATGAAGCTAATTTTCTAGGAGAGCAGGCAAACATTGAACATAGCAAGAAAATGGATTATACAGTGAATTAGAAGGTTAGGTACAATTGAATTTTTTTTTGAATTATTTTTTAAAGGGAAGAACAGAGCAACGGGAAATGGTTCCAGGTTGGTACACGCAGGTCACAAAATTAAATAGAGGAAAGCCTCCCTGAAAGCAAGATTTGAGCAAAGACTTAGAGGAGGTGGAAGGGTTAGCCAAGGGAATACCTGGAGGAAGAGCATTCCAGGCTGCAGCACCGCCAGCACAAAGGCTCCCCAGCACGCTCAGTCAGTACATGAGACAACCTGGAAACGAATGGCTCTGAAATCAGGACTTGACCAATGACAACCAAGGAGCCGATGAACAAACACCCCCAGATTCCCTGCCGTTCAGTGAGGTAACTCTGAGGCAAGTTCTACATCAGTGCCTAGATCCATGTTTCTCAGATATCAATTAGGACATATGAATCACCTGGAGTCTCCGTTCAAATGCAGATTCCGACCCAGTAGGTCTGGAGTAGAGTCTGAGGTTCTCACTCTAACAAACTCCCGGGTGGTGCCGATGCTACTCGCTCCGTAGCCCATGCATTAAGCAGTGAGGCTCTGAAGTTATTCAGAGGGGTCGGATCCATTTGACCACAGCAGTAGCACGCCCTTTATCGGCTTCCTTCCCATCTCTGACCCATTTCCTCTCTTCCATATGGTGTGAACCTGGCATCACTTTTAAAATAAACTCATTGCATGCACTTTGTCTTAAGGTGTGAGAAGACAAGCCTATAATCATACCCTGAGGCAGTAGTGCCCCAGGTGAACTAGAGGAAGAACCCAGTATGGCTGAAACAGAGCGAGGGAGGGGCTCAGCAGCAGGGAAAGAGTTCGGAGAGGTAATGGGGAAAGACGACATTGGGCCACTGTAGGGATATTGGTCTGACCCAGAGTAAAACAAGGGGCCATTGCAGAGTTTTTAGCAGAAGATGACACGACATACTCTAAGATTAAGAGCCTCATCCTGGCTACTAGTAAGGGTCGAAGGCAGAAGCAATGAGGTCAGTTTGGAGGCCACTGTCGTAACCCAGGGCTGAGATGCTGGAGGCACACAGTAGGGGCAAGAATGGCTGGCAGGGGATATGTGAGAAGGAGTCAGATTCTAGACTAAATTCTAGTTAGATTCTAGTAGTCAAATAACAGTAGCATCCTAACAGTCTAGAGTTTGGGAAAGAGGTCTGCAGTCAGAGATAAAGGAGGCTGTCATCAGCATATACGTGGCATTTAAAATCAGTGAACTGAATGGGATGCTTAAAAAGCAAGTGTAAGTAGAAAAAAAAAAAAAAAAAAAGAGTCCAAGAACTGAGCCCTGAAACTCTTTAACCACAGAAGTCCTGGAAGGCAATGTGCTCAAAGTCAACAGTAGCGGTGTCTGTGGGGAGGGATTCTAGGTGGTGATTAGTTTTTCTTACTGTCATTAGTTCGACTTCAGTGTGATGTCTATGGAGCCAAAGACCGGAGGGACACACAGTATCCAGTGCCATGCCATTCTAGCTCATGGTGGCTCTGCCAGTCGGGAATACTACTGGAAAGAATACAGAATTTCAACAATACAAAACAGCAATAAAGTTAAATGAGATTTCAAACGTATCACATATGTGTGTGAAATATTCGATGGCATACAAAGAAAAGTGTTTTGGGCTAGATGGGAAAACATTAAAATGTATTAAGAGAATCAAGCAAGTGTGAAACCGAAGCAAGCCATGAAGAGAATTATAAAGGAGCTCAACAGGGGTAGACGGAAATATTACATAACAATAGTCTGAGCCCAGGAGATGACAATGTCCTCTAAAGGACACGGAGTCTCTGTTATTATAGCAACTATTACAAGCAAGTCAGCGTGTAGGTAAGGGACACAGGGAGAATCAAATACTGCATCCAGGCCCCAAATTGCCCACTGATTTGTAATCTCAACTGGGCTTAAAAAGATGGAGATGATAAATCAAATCCATAATTAGACAAAAATGTGTTAAGTTTAGGAAAATGTAAAAATGGAAACAATCTGTCTGTATTTAGTAAACTATTAAAAATATTTAAAACCATTTAATTTATTAAGCTAACATATAAGCCTCAGGATTCTAAATTTAAACATAATTAATCTTTGAATTGTGATCTTAGTTATTCAAAGAGAATTTAGTTAAGTTTCCTTTTTTTTTTTTAAGATTTTTATTTATTTACTTGAGAAAGAGACAGAGAGAGTGAGAAAGCGTGAGCTAGAGGGGGAGCATAGGGAGAGGGAGCAGCAGACTCCCCGCTGAGAGCAGAGCCTGACTAGAAGCTCCATCCCAGACCCGGACATCATGATCTCAGCAGAAACCAAGAGTCAGACACTTAACCAACTGAGCTACCCAGGTGCCCCAAGAATTTAGTTCAGTTTCTAAACATTATTGGGATGTGTAAGAGAACTTAATATTCACCTTATTTATGTTTAACTTATTGTCTTTTAAAGAACTACTTAATCACTTGGGAAGGGTCTGTTTATCAGTCAATTAAAATGCTCAAAGAGAAAACTAAATATTTTAATGTATAAGTGAAATTTCAAACATTTACAATTATATAGTTAATCTCATTTGTAAATGGAGATAACATTAATTCAAAACCTCCTTGATTTTAACAAGTGATTGTTAAAATTTTACTACATCTACAATTAGAATAAGATATATGGGTTACTGCAAAAGCACAAGAAAACTATGTTTTAAAAAATTTGTAACTAATGAATCGAATATTAGTTTTAAAACAATACATGTAAATAGAATTTTCTTGCTCAAAAGTTGTCCTCAAACACACACACACACACACACACACACACACACACACACACAAACTGGCTCACTTTTATACTTCCCATTTTTTGGTAAAAGAATAGAGATTCACTTGCATTTGTCAAATTTTATACAATAAATGTATATGAATTTATTGGGGAAAAAAATTAATAGGACACACAAAAAAACACAAGTGAAACAAATTGCTGGGTGTACTCCCCAAAAATACTTTTGCAAGTGGTGATGTGAGGTGTTATAAGACCAGAACAAAAGAAGAACTTCCAAAGTTTACCTCTGAATTTCTATAACCACACAAACTTGGAAAAACTCCAATGACTCAGATCAGAAGATCCTGGGTACAGTAAAGAGAATCAGTAAGCTAATGAACCTTCTGCCCTTACCTTACTTGGGTCACCAGAAGCAGACCACTCCACCCCCATGAAAAGCAGAACTGGCAAGAAATTGAGCCCGGTGTGAAGACTAAATGCGATGTATTTTATATTGCTCGGGCTAACCAAAGGAGCTAGCATTCAGCAGAGGCCTGTCCTAGTACTCTCCGTGCTTTCCATTTAAAGATTTTATTTATTTATTTGACAGATAGAGACAGCCAGCGAGAGAGGGAACACAAGCAGGGGGAGTGGGAGAGGAAGAAGCAGGCTCCTAGCGGAAGAGCCTGATGTGGGGCTCGATCCCATAAGACCAGGATCACACCCTGAGCTGAAGACAGACGCTTAACTGCTGTGCCACCCAGGCGCCCCCGTGCTTTCCATTTAAAAGCGTCCTAAGCCTGGAATGCTTCTTGAAAGAGAAATCGCTGGCTCAAGTTTAACATCACCTTTTCCAGCTATTTTGAGTACTGGCGGCTCTTTTTAGCATTCACATAATTTTTCAGGTTTTCCTTTCAATAGTAGTTGTACTTTTAGACACTGCAGTGAGGTGGATAAAAGTGTTTTATAGCCAAAAAGACCAAGGTGTTCCACTCTGAGTTTCTTCATGATGTACTCCAGGCAAGTAGTTTAAACTCTCTATTCCCTGTCTTCCTCAGCTATAAAATGAAGGTTACGATTGTATTTTCCTCATTGGATCATTGCACAAATACATATATATTTTTACATATATATATATATACACAAAATATATATCAATGCTTGCCATTGGGTAAGCAATAAGAAAATGTTAATAATTATTTTGCTATTTCAGCATCAATTGATTGTAGCAATAGCAACTTTTAATTCAATTATACATTGAAATGAGTTTCTAATTTATTAATTTATTAATTATGATAGCATCTACATACATTGGAAATATAGTAGCAGGATTGTCTGTTTGATAGAGTAACCACTAACCTGACTTTTAACATTAGAAATTAGTTTGGACTGTTTTTGGATGAAGTGTTCACTTTAAAAGATGGCTGTCCAATTTATACAAGACATCCCCGTGATTTCCCCTGTAAGTGTTCTAACACTCACTTAGCATTTAGAGACAAATAGTTAGGGTTCAAAGTTTCTTCGGGAATGAATAAAAGACTGAAGGTAGGTAGAGACAAGTGTTCCTGGAAAGGAAAGGGGTTGTGCTCTGGAGACAAACCTCTCCACTTGGCTTGCAAGCCCCTAGCATGGCAATAATTCTTCGCAAACTCAAGTCCCAGATGGCCAGCCTACAAAATCGCTGAAGTATTACTACCCAAACTGCCTTTTAAGATAGAGGAATTTATGACCACATAGTCATCTTTTCAATATCTTTCTGGCAGCCAATGGCTTCATCTAAAAATGTAAACCTTGCTCTCTTTGATTTAACACCTTTCCTCTGTGTGAAACCTCTCTGTGTGCTGCTCGGGCTCTTGGAGTCTTATCTGTCGTCCTGAACTCTCCCCACTTCCTGGCATAACACTCTCCTACATTTTCATTTGTGTTGCTGACACAAATGAATGGATGATGAAAACTTTCTCATCGCCTGCAGAAATCAGCTTCTACATTCCCGAGTGATGGGCGCACAGGAATTTCTCTGTAAAGGAAGTCAGAGCTTGAGTCCCCTCCCTAGTTTGTCACCTTTGTCAGGTACAAGCACCCAGCTTAAAGTGTTTGGAGTAAGGGAGTGGAATCTGAAGAGGGCTCCCCACACAGAGGTATCTCTTAATTGGAGATAATGAGTTCCTCTGAAGTCAGTTAATTAGCAGTAAGTGTCTCTAAGTTCTCACCATCATCACCCTGGCATACGGTTTATTTTATTATACAAATAATATATGCTGATGATTAAAAAAAGAAAAAAAAAACCCGTATGGATATATTTCACAAATAGGGCGACATACCATGCTGTCTGCATCTTGGAGTTTTTTCACCTTAATATATCTCAAGCATCTAGATATTTCTCATGCTTTACAAGGTCAGGAGACTAATCCATTGTCTGAATACATTAGTTTTAACAAGTCTCCTTTGATGGATCTTTAACCTACATACTGTGTTTCATATGACACTGAATGTTTAGGTTATATGCTGTCACATGTGACAATGGATGTTTAGGTTGTAGAGTGTGTTACATAAGACAACGTGGAGACAAAGTCTTACACGTGTATATCCAAAGCATCATTCATAAAAGGAAAAAACAATGCAAGAAAGGCTAATTTACTTAAAACTTTGGTAGATATTGCCGAATTGTCCTTGAAAGTGGTTGTACCAATTTATACTCTTCTGTGGGGGTACTTTGAAGGGTTTGTTTCAGACTTCTGGAACACAGTAAAGTGTAGGTTATGGAGTTAGGTCAATTGAATTTTTTCCCACCTTGGTTCTCTCGCTCTATGATCTCCCTCCCTGTTTGAAATTTTGTTACGATGTGTACAGTGGAGTGGCACTCAACATGGAAGTAGGTTCTGAAGTCAGTGTCTAAGGTGGAAAGCCTCTGTTGTCAAATCACCTTTGAAAACATCTTAAATAATTCACAGAATATAGCGTGTATACTTTTGTGTCAACAAATTTGTGCATTCAAGGGGCACCTGCGTGGCTCTGTCAGTAAAGCATCTGCCTTCGGCTCAGGTCATGTTCCCCAGGGTCCTGGGATCAAGCCCCATGTCGGGCTCTCTGCTCAGCGGGGAGTCTGCTTCTCCCTCTCCCTCTGCCTCTCCTGGTCCCCACTCGTGCTCTCTCTCTCTCTCCCAAATAAATAAATAAAATCTTTTAAAACATGTATTCAAAATGATAAAATGTAATGTGCAATGCAAATCAGATAATTGTATAAAGGAGAATTTCACATCATTGTATTCTTAAAGATAAATCATTTTTGGTTCAAGGAGATACTGGCATTATACAGGAACTTTAGAATGACTAAATAATTTTGTTCCTCTCTTGTATTAATCTAAGTGCCTGCAGGAAACAAAATTAATGCCAGTGGTCCAAACGAAGAAGAAAAGGACCAATTATAGATAGAGAGCTGGGTTAAGGGCACAAAAAGGGGATAGTAGGGTCCTAGAGTCTAGATACTATGGGAAATGGTTACTGTGCCTAGGGCTTAATTAAGGACGAAGGGGAGGAAACAGTGTGCCCTGTGTTCAGGGAGAGCCCAGTGCAGTGGGAGAGCCCAGTGCTTGCGGAGAGCTGCTGTGATGGCTAACACAGCCATGAACCAGAGAGACACGACTAGCCAGAGCTAAGGCACTTAAGCAGAAAGTGAGAAGAGATACCCTGACCTCCTTTCCCTTTTTCCATCTGACCTTGTGCAAACCTGACCAGAAGCCTGCTGGCAAAGGAGACTGGATGCAGTAGACACAGGTCAGCCTCCTGGGGCAGAGAGCAAGCCAGAGAAGTCCACTCAGGGGCAAAAGCTCTTTGAATGAATTGGCAAGAAGCATCACTGACACTATTTTAATTTCTCTCTCCCCCCGCCTCCCTCCCTTCCTCCTCCCTCTCACCCTCCCCATGGAGTGGAACTAATTCAATGACCCTATGATGACATGGCTCTGTATATTACAGGGGATTTTACTAGAGAGCTCATTCCTGTTAGATGCTTTTTCTAGCCCACAAAAACAAACAATAAAAGGACATATAGGTTACACGGGTTCAAGCAGCTCAGTGTGAGTGCTTTCATGAAGTTGAAGTTTGGGTCAACTTCCTAAAGATGCTGGTTCCCTCTCCCATCACTCAATGTGCTGACCCACCATCCCCCCAGAAAGACCCAGACATGTAATATCTGGGTTTTAAGATTTTCTCATCTGTGAAACAAGGGGATTAGATTAGTTTTCCAAGCTGGCTGGTCTTCAGAAACTTAGGGAATCCTAGTGGCAATATAAACCCCCAGGTCCTTCTCCAGACCCCTTAAATCAGAATCCTCAGGAGCGAGAGCTTGGAACCTTTGTATGTAAAATACACCCAGGTGATGTTGGCACACATCTGGGCTTGGGAACAACTGTACCCAAAATCTGCAAGACCCAGTCTAGCCATTCCAGCCCCAAAATTCAGTGACAATGACATAAAGTTAGAACAGTGATCCAAAGAATCATTTTTCATATCACTTAATAGAGTAAATTAGGAATTGAGATAGATCAAAAGTAATGAGGTTTCTCTAAACTCATTCAAGATGTTTTAACATTTCCCTCTATTTTTATTTTTTGTATCTTCAGATTTTCATTCTAATATTGGTAAATAGAAGTATATTGAGCATTTTGCATTTGTATTTCTATAAATTAGGTAGCAGGCTCTGAGGCAATTAGTCATTCATTGCTCCTATGCTATCATTAAGGGAGCAGCTGTTTGACTACCGGCATCCTTCTATTGCAGTTCAGCATGCAGTTTTACTACTGAATGAGGAGAACCAGTTTCTAAGAAGTTCTTAGCACAATGACTGTGTGACCTGGGACCAAAAAAACAAAAACAAAAACAAATCAAAAAACAAAAAACAAAATACTTGACGTCTAGACTCTCATTTCCCTCAAATGTTAAAGGACAGAACTGGCCTAAATGATTGAAAAGGCTCCTGATAGCCTAGAAACCCATGAATCTAAGAAATGCCACATTAAGTCCACATGCCTTCCTTCGTTTTCTGCTGTTGGACTTTATTTTTTTTTAAAGATTTTATTTATTTATTTGACAGAGAGAGAGACAGCCAGCGAGAGAGGGAACACAAGCAGGGGGAGTGGAAGAGGAAGAAGCAGGCTCATAGCGGAGGAGCCTGATGTGGGGCTCGATCCCATAACGCCGGGATCACGCCCTGAGCCGAAAGCAGACGCTTAACCGCTGTGCCACCCAGGCACCCCCTGTTGTTGGACTTTAAAACAGTGATTCTGAGTTGCCAAAACATCGGATACCTTGTGCCACGGGGAATATGACAAACAATTCTCTAAAAGTTATTTACCCTTCAAACCTGAGTAATCATCCCCCAATGCAATGGGGAAGGACAACAGGGTGGACAAAGTTTCTCTGAGGAGTTCTCTTCTAGGCTTGACCAAGCATTCCTCATGTTTATTCAGTCTTGTAATCAAACTGTTTTCTTATCAATGTGATTTGATTTACCTTGACATGGAAATGACTCCCTTCCCCACAAACTACTTTTCTCTCTAAATCATTTATACTCACGTTGAACAATGCCAGAGAAATCAAAGCCACCAACAGAATCAAATTACAGAAACAAATGAATACATTCATAAGTCAATAATACTACTCAGCACAATCATCGGACCCTGAACCATAAATTTGATGTAACTCTTCCTCAGGCTTTAAGACATATAGAGTCTTTTCCATAAGAAAAGGAAATCCTTCTAATCAATACTTCACTAATTGTTTAAGTTGCGGGCAGAAAATGAGTTACCCAAGCAGCAGGCCGTAAGGATCAACTACCCATGTAAAAATTCAGTGTTGTAACAAGGAAAATTTAGGACGAAGTTCATGAATGATGTGCAAAAATTAGGTTTGTTTAAATTTTTCTTTTAAACATAATGTGACCATGGGAGGCAGAGAACATATTTGACTGTGATCATGGTTAATTTTACGTAGCCAGATCAGAGCTTTACTGTATTTGATCCTTATTTCTATATTGTCTATAAAAGTCACCAATAAACACCATTTGTCCAGAAAGCTGTACATTAGGTCATTATGCACACATGCACATTCACATAGGGACACACACTTGCGTGCCTCCCAAAGAAGTGGCAGAAAGAATGCTGTTTCTTTCTATTTCTTTCGATCAGTCCTTCCACCTCAAAATGTAGAACCTTCAAACTGTTCAAAGATGATTTCGTTCAAGCCCAGCCTTATGTGTGCTTAGTTGCTAAAATGGTATGACTTCAGGATATCTGGACAAGCTCCGCGATCCAAAAGCTATACCCAACCTGTTTGCTACTGCCTAAAATGCTTCCATCAGCAGAAAAACCTGTCATTGTGTAACAGAAAAGGCATAAAAATGCAAACACTCCCGGGAGATGCAGCTTATTAACTGAAAATCAATAACAATAAATATCAGAGTCATTGTACAAAGGAAAGTTGAGAAGGGCAGGAGAGGATGAAGCAAAGAGCAGGTGCCCACAGGACACTTAATCATGAGAAGGCACATCCCACTGCCAGCCCAGGAGATTGGGGTGGGAAGGTGGGGAGGCCGGGGGGAAGTGGATGATGGAAGCCCTGCTGACTTCTACACAATTTTGCCCTAATGTTTTTCGATGAATACGGAAGTGGATTTGCTCACTTAGTACTGTCACTAACAATAATTTCTAACCCAATTCACCTCACTGCCCTGAGATCAGTTTTAAAGCCCCTCAAACCTAAGCATTCTTACTGTGATTAGTTAGGCCTTTTTTGTAAGTACCTTTATATTGTTCCTAAGAGGTTGGGCAGTAATGAAGCGCAGATATTCAAACCCTGGTTCTGCTGAAGGTGAGTCAGCTAGGTAAGTGACATTCAGCTCAACGGGCCAAGGCTCTGTCATCCCATTGATAAAATGAAAATATAAATAGTCTTGACCTCGGGTCTTGGTTTGGGTTCCCCCAGTAGAGGCTGGGGCAAAGACATGAGGAGAGGAAGTTTCTTTGGGAGGTGATCTGGAAGCAGGAATGAGGAGCAGGGAGAATGACACAGAGGAGAAGGACACACACCAACATAAGGGTGCGTTACTGAGGCTGCCGCTGCAGACGGTAGGAACTCAACTCCTTCCAGAGGTGTCGTCTCCTACAGAGTGGAGGTGTGTGACGTTTACCTAATCACCACTGAACACCCTTGCTGAGGGTTGCTGAGGGAATCTCTGAGCGTGAGGGGGACTTCAAGGCAGAACTCTGAAAGAATGAAGGCACCGGCTCAGGTGGAAGGCCATCCGTGAAGGATGAGGCTGAGCTTCCATGGGGCGGTCCGCCACAGCCACGGCTGAAATCAGAGGAAGGATCAGAAGGGTGACCCGGAGTTCCAGAGACATCTTTCCCGCTGCACCTCTCAAGCGTGTGTGAGACTTCAATTGAGTAAGTGCACACAAAGTGCTTACCTCTCATACATACTTTGGGTTGAATAAATGTCAGTTATTATTTTTAATGTTATGACTCATTTTTATCTTCTAAGCTTATTAGTGGTATTACCTAATAGCTATGAATTAAATAATAATTACTAATTAAAGAGTAATTGTCATTAGCCATCTAGTTATAAATTATCTTTTCTGTGTCTACTCTTCTATGATGCCCCCCACAGAATACATTCAGGTACATGCTAATCAGTATTTTTTTAAATAAACGATGTAATCATAATATTTGGTGATAAGCCACAATGCTTCTCACAACAGTTAGCTGAAGAAATAACGTTGAATTGACCTGAATGAGACTCAAGGAAAGAATCTAATGTCTTTGTATCCTGTGTTTTCTCTCTTCCCAGGGCCCTAATCTTGAGCTCATTGCACTTCTAAGCACTCAATAAACGTTGATGGACTTACTTGGTTGTCTACGTTGAAGCTGCCCCAAGGCAAAGCAGTTAGCAAGCCAGGGAGTTCAGGCAGTTGCATGTTTTTGTGTTTCATGAAAACATCAATAACTCGCTATTAATATTGCGTGGAGCAGCTTGTGCCCAGAGTCTTTCAAGGATTCAAACCACAAAAATAATCACATAATTGATCACTTTCCAAAATGCATTCTGGATGGTAACTTCAGCTCAGTTAAAAAATACATAAGAAGGTAATTGTAGCATTTAACTTCTGGCTCATGTTTCTCAGAAATTATTGAAGATCAGAGAAAGAAGTCTTTATGCTTCTTAGGTAGATTACCTCTTGGTTCAGCTGAAAGTTCACCTTAGTTTTGTTTTATTATCACACAGAGATACTCTTATGATCTCTTCACTTTCTCAGTGAGGAAAGTGAGTCACAGAGAGATGACACAACTTAAGATTGCACAATTGTAGGCTGACGCCAGAGCCCATGCTCCTAACCACGATGCTCCCCTGTCTCATTGCTGGTGGGCACCCTAAGAGATGCCAGGGTACACGGCACAGCCCCTGTTTCCTGTGAGCTTATAGCCTCATGTGAGGGGGACAGTAAGCAAACAGGCATCTTCAACATAATGGGTTCACTGGTCATTTGGACTTTGTCATAAAAGTAACTACAATGACTTCTTTTTGTAGTTTTGCAGATTTTTATGTATCTCTGGATGCAGAGAGATGACAATTTGGGGGAGGGGGCAGGAGTAACAGGACAAAGAAATGGGAAGACTAGTTAGGAAGCTCTAACATAGTCCACACAAAAGATGGTGGTTGCTAGAACGAGGATGGAGACAATGGAGACCAAAAGAACTGTATTTAAGAGATAATTATGTGGCAAAAATGTCAGGGCTTGTGAAATGATGGATTCAAACTCAAAGTCCTTAGCAGAAGCTTCCCATCAGCCAGTTCTGAGTCACGTGCTCAAGCCAAGGTTGCCGGGCATGGGGAGAAGGAAGTTCCAGCTTCCTTCAGCTTCTGATACAGGGCACTCCTTCCCCTCCAAGGGCTCACACACTCAGGAACACAAATAAGAAAGGAATTCGGATTATGGGTGGCCAGAAAAGAAGCAAATGTCCACTACTGTATGACAAGGAAGGAGCCAAAGAGGAGGACCCTCTGACCTGAGCAAACAAGAGGATCGTGGTGTCATTTATTGAGACAGGAAACCCAGGAGGAGAAGCAGGATTAGGAGACAGAGGAAGAAAAGAGTTCAGTGCCAGGCATGAGGCTTGAGAGATATCCTATTTGATGGAAGTCCTACAACTCATATAGTAATCCTTTTCATAGCTTTCCATGGTTACTAAGAAAAGAAATCCCCAAGTGACCCACAAGACTCAGAAAAATCTGACCTCTGATTACTATACCAGATTCGTGTCGCACCATTGGCTGCCTTGCTTGATGTATGTCAGCCATACCTGGCTTTCTTTAGATTCCTCAAATATGTCAAGCCATTTGCTGCCTTAGAACCCTGGCCCATGCTATTTCCTCTGCCTGGAATGCTCTTTTTCCTTCCTCTTAGTTTAGTTCAGTATATTTAATCTTTAGATCTCAGCTCAAGTATCATTTACTATAGGAAGTCTTCTCTAACCTCCAAACTAGAATACGCTCTCTTAACAAAATGATATATTTGTGTAAATTTTTGAATTTAAATTCATATGCTCTCTTAACAAAATGATATATTTGTGTAAATTTTTGAATTTAAATTCATCTTGCCCACTTAACAAAGACCAAATAAGATTTGTCACCACTTTATCCCAATGCCCAGCCAGGCAATTTTATATTTACTCAAGAATGAGTTCACTAGTGGGTGAATTAATGATAGAAAGAATGAATGTATATAATCGACTAGGCTTGGTGAGTTAGCCCACAGACACTGATTTAGAACCATCAGCACACAGATGGGAACTCAAGCCAAAGGAGCAAATGGAATCACTCAAGAAAGGATGAAGGCAGAAGAGCACTTAGGATCTATTAACTACTATCCATTAAGCATTTTTTTTTTTAAGATTTTATTTATTTATTTGGCAGAGACAGAGACAGCCAGCGAGAGAGGGAACACAAGCAGGGGGAGTGGGAGAGGAAGAAGCAGGCTCATAGCTGAAGAGCCTGATGTGGGGCTCGATCCCATAACGCCGGGATCACGCCCTGAGCTGAAGGCAGGCGCTTAACCGCTGTGTCACCCAGGCGCCCCCCATTAAGCATTTCTTAATGTGATTCATGGATCGTCCTGCATTGGAACCAACTAGAGATTGGACCAAATAACTTACATTTTTAAGCAAGTACTTCTGGGTGATTTTTATGCATTCTAAAATCTGAGAATAACTAAATTTAGGAACCAGTGGAGAAATACCTTGACATAGCCCCACAAGTTTTTACAGACCAGATGCTCTAACGTCTAGGAGGAAAAAGCACAAATGTGTGCAAGTAGCTAAGAACGTGTTGTTGTGCAAAGAGTACCACAGTAGGATACAGAAGTCCTGGGTTGACACCTGGTCCCATCACTTGCTGGTTTTACAATCTATATAACTACTGCTAATTACCTTGAGGTGAGAGACTTGAGGAAGTTGGCTATAGTCTATTTCACTGATATTTTATAAGAATTAAACATATGTGATAGTTAACTTTTAAAAATATTAGAATTGCTTTATGAGTTTAGAAAATGCAAAAGGAATGTCGACCAACTTGGGAATTTCCTTTCGGTTCTCCTTAGAAAGTAAATATCATGTCAAGCATTCAGTGAATTCACATTTTCTGTGTGTGTGTGGCTGTCCGTGAGAGTGTGTATATCTTTAACTACAATCACTAAAGAACAGAAATAGGCAACTCGAACTACAGGCTTTCCACAAGACATCACTAAGCATCAGAAAAGGCATTAAGAAAAGGGGAAGCTTAGGGGCGCCTGGGTGGCACAGTGGTTAATCGTCTGCCTTCGGCTCAGGGCGTGATCCCGGCGTTATGGGATCGAGTCCCACATCAGGCTCTTCCGCTAGGAGCCTGCTTCTTCCTCTCCCACTCCCCCTGCTTGTGTTCCCTCTCTCGCTGGCTGTCTCTCTCTGTCGAATAAATAAATAAAATCTTTAAAAAAAAAAAAAAAAAGGGGGAAGCTTAACCTGCATCTCTGAGAAATAAGATCATATTCAATCTGTCATTTATTGTTGCCACTTACATACAGTCAACAATTTCTTTTACCACAAGTTACACAGAAATGACACCTGGATAATCACGTTGCCTGTAACAATATTATGTGCAATGGGAGAATGATCGGATAGCGTGAGTGCTAGCCTATGATTTGAGAGAACAGTTTGTAATTATAGGTCTGCTGACAAATCAGTGCTGTCAGGTAACTCAACATTTTGCTACCTCAGGTCTCCATCTTAGACAGTGGAATACCAACATTTAATTTCCAAAATCCTAAACTAGGCTGGCAGTAGGTAAGCACATAGAATCTGGAAGATAAACACCTAATTCTAAATCCTGGTTCTGACACTTTTTAAATTTTTTTTCCTCCCCTTAATTAAGTCACCCTGTCTCTGCTTCTCATTTATAAAATGGAGATAATAGCACCCACCTAATAGGGTTATTTTGAGGATTATATGACTATAGTGTAAAATATTGAGAATCATGTCTGGCAGACAACAAAGGACTCGATAAATGTTATTCATTATTAAGCTACCTGCCTTACAGGGTTCTTAAGAAAATATGTGTGTGCGTGTGCGTCAATACTACATTTTAAAAATATGCCCACACAAACATCAAATTTCATACTTCAAAATAAGTACTATCCTTTTTAAAGTAGTAACCATTCTTGAACTGGGGAAAAAGTGAGGGATAAATTGAGGACAGTGAGGATTGTTGGAAGGAGTAGGGAGAGATAAATTTATTCTAAATAAAATGACATACTCAATATATTTTTAGGACCCTTTGGGTTTGCCTACAGAGTCATAGCACAGTTGTTTGAACCTGCTGAATGGTAGCCACTTTATCCTCTGAAGACTTCTTTTATTTTGGGGATTAGCTAAGAGCCAGCATGATCCAAGTTTGATGAATGAAATAGACAAGATTCTGTAACATGCTTTCCTTTAAAAAGGAGAAGCAGCAGCATATTATAAGTTGAAACAAGACATAATTAAAAAGTCCATTAATGCATTTAGTTCTAGCTGGTCTTGTAGTAAATGGAGGCAAATTAAGCTAATACCTTAAACATGAGAAATAGTTCTATTTGGGATCAGGGTATCCCAGCAACCAGGGACTCGGCCTCAAGTCATTCTGCCCACAAATGGCTTTGGATGCCCCAGAACAATCAGGTTAAAAAAACAACAACAACAAAAAAAACAAAAAACAAAAAAAAAAAACTCTCTTAGAGACTCATTCCTGACCTTGGACCTTAGTTCAGGTAACTAATCACTTCCTGATAACTTGTCTAGTATATCAGTCCCTCTGGGATTTGCTTTTCTCTTCAGAGAAAAACATCACATTCCAGGATGTTTAGAACCTTCTCTTCTCCCTAATCCCTAGTCCCTAACCAAGCAACCAAGCCCCTATCAGCAAAAAGCAACTTCCTGCTCACCTCAGCCTTCAATACTCTTTGCTCCCAGCAGTTCTCTACCTCCTGTACGGACACACAGAGTTACCGGCAGATGGTTTATTAGTCACCCATTCTCCAAAATATTATCTCCAGGTGACAGATTTTCTCTGCCACATTGGACTTCCTCCCCTCACTTGCTCCTGAGCTTCAGATCCCGAATGACCTCAACGGTGCATCTATTCCAGGTCCTAGCATCTCCCATTTTAATCTAATCAATAACAACTGCGTCTCACATCAGCTTCAGAGTTTATTTCTTTCCATGCAGGAAGTGCACAAATGAGTCACAATTTCTATAGGATATACCTCTCTTTTTGAACTTGCAGGAAGAACATGGACAATGAAATTAGCAGAAACAAAGAAAAACCTATTGATCTGAGATGTTGCCATAAAACTCTTTAATCTCTGGAATTTGGAAATTTGTGCCGCAGTCTCTTAATACAATCTGGAAATCACCACAATTCATTGTCAGTTAATATTTTCTTGAAAAATGTGTTCTGTTTTTAGCTTTTCCACAAAGATAAGGATTCCAGGTACATAGTTTGGGAGCCATTAATAATTATAAATAAACAAAATCTTTGAACTCTACATTTTTATTGTTACTCTTAGTAGATGGCTTTTGTGTATCCTTGTGAATTTCTTCCCTGTCTTCTATCGAATTTTCATTCCTTAAAAACTACTGTTATTAGCACCTTTTTACTCCTAATAAAGTCTTTTAATGTGACAAATGTCACCCTTTCAGATTTCTAAACTTCCTAAAAATGTGATACTACCTCCTAGCACAAATCATTATTACCCATTTTGTGTTAACACAGGTCACTACTACAGCAGCTAACACAAAAACTGGCTGACCATGAAGCACATGGGCCATGCCCTTTCATGATAACACTTGCCCACGACTGCAACGGGGTGTCACAGAAATAGCATCAGGCTCTGGATTCTGTCAGATGTACATCAGCTTCGAGCAACACTCTTATTAGCTGTATGACCTAGATCTGCTTTTGCTTCTCTGAGACTCAGTCATCTCATTTTTAAAGTGTGGAGATTAGATATAGATATAGGTATAGATAGGTATAATATATGTGACTATATATAATACCTTCCCAAGATTATAGTGAGAATTAAGTACGTCCTTAAAATTTCTAAAACTGAACCTGTTAGGAAGGCATTAAGCATGTATTGGTTTTCTACTCTCTTAGTTCTAGCTCACGCCAGAATATACTTTGAAACCTTTAGCTTTACTTAAAAGAATAAAAACAAAAACAGAAAGAAGAAAGAAAGAAAGAAAGAAAGAAAGAAAGAAAGAAAGAAAGAAAGAAAGAAAAAAAACAAAAAAAAAAAAAGAAAGAAAAAAACAAAAGAAAAGAAAATTTTTGGCTCCATTTGGAACTGATCTCCTTATACACACCACCATTATTATCTGTCTCCCTTCTAATGTTCTTTGAGTTCCAATCCTGTATCCTAGAAGGATGGAGAAGAATTACCCCCAGTGCATTTGGGCTTTATGTCTAGCAAGAAGTAGAGATGCCAGCTGTTTCTGATGCCTCTAGGGGCCCTTGGCCACTTCACTCTTCACAGGTCTCCTTTCTAGATCATAGTTTATTTCAAAAACTGAAACAATCACTTTATATTATAGATTATTCTAAAGTATTAAAAAGCAAATAATACTAAACAAAGTTTATTGCTATGCATTGTATTTTAATGGAACATTTGATAAACAGGTTGCCTTCCACTATGACCAGTACTGTTATGCTTACTTTGAGTAAAGATGCACTACGACCTCTACTAATACTACTAACAACAATAATAATGAAACAAACTTCAAACCTGCAAAAACAGATAAAATGCGGGATATGTAGGATGATGGGAATTTACAGGTAGGCAAAATATGCATTGAATGGTTTCTACAGCAAAATCTCCTAGAATCTTTGGGGCGCCTGGGTGGCACAGCGGTTGGGCGTCTGCCTTCGGCTCAGGGCATGATCCCGGCGATCTGGGATCGAGCCCCACATCAGGCTCTTCTGCTACGAGCCTGCTTCTTCCTCTCCCACTCCCCCTGCTTGTGTTCCCTCCCTCGCTGGCTGTCTCTATCTCTGTCGAATAAATAAATAAAATCTTTTAAAAAAGAATCTCCTAGAACCTTTGATATAGATAATTGCTAAAATTTTCAGTTTACTCACACCTTTCAAGGAATACATCTATTGCTTTCCTATGCTTTAATGTGTAGATACTATCATCATTTTTTCATTAAGTGTAATAACCTACTGCTCCGGAGAACTAGGAAATCATCCTGTATTTGTTTTTAAGTTGTGGAAATTATTCCTGCGTTTCCTTAAACTGATTCTGTCTCTTCTACTTTGAAAAGAAGAAGAGCTAAAACAAGTCTATGTGGGCAGGTGAAATATTTGCTACACGGTGTTGAGTAGCACTCTTTAAATGTGTTCTGATGGTCATCTGAATCAGAAGCACCCACGGAACAGATTACAAAAGGCAGACCCCATCCTTCCTGACCTGGACCCTAACGTTAGAGAGGCACCTCTTGATAGATTTGGGCCAGCAAAGCCCCAGAACTTCGCTGAAATATTTCTTCTTCTTCAACATGAAACCTGGAATTTAAGTAAATTCAAACACATTTTTGCAGATGCATAGGTTACATCATCATGGAAAGAAGAGGTAGCCTTCTCACAGATGTTATTGAGCCAAAGAGGGAAAAGTCATGTTTTCATTCTCGATCATGCTTTGCCTATTGTATTCTGCTAAAATATGTATAATTTTAAAATGTCCTTTTGATTGAAAGAAAAAAAAACACCTGAAGTGTATTTTAATTTTATGAGTTCTCCACCATATGTGGAACTAGGTAGCCCAGAAACATAGGGAGTGGGTTAGCATATATTTATCTAATCAACAAAAATTTACTGAGTATTTACTCTAGGCCACTGACCTAGGCTTTAGCATTACAATAGCAACAGAAACAAACATTCACTCATTGACTCCACCAGCTAGTCTAGTAGCAGAGATCTATAATAACCAAATAATTATATACACAAATATAAATTTACAGTTATGATAGGTGCTATGAATTGGCCTAGAATTCCTGAGATCCTAACTCGCCAAAGCTGGAGGAAATCCATTGACTGAGTAATTATAACATCTAGGTATTTATACAAGTTATCTCATTTGTTCAAAGGCAGCTAATAAGTCTGCATTGTTTGTGGGTTTTTAAGAAACTTCACTGTTCAGTGGTAGGGCACTGAGTCAATAAATTATGCAATAACTATAGTGGAAATCTTTGTGTCACTGAAAATAATACAGCAGGTAATCACATAATAAGATCTTTCAAATATATATTACATGGAAAAAGCAAGGTACAGAACAACATGAATATATGAAATGTAATACCATTTATGTTAAATTTAAAAAGAAAGGAAATGTATGTGTGTTTATAGAGGGTCAGAAACAAATTTTCTTTCTCTGAAGAATAGAAGTTGTTAATTTTACTTTTCACTTTGTATTTTCTGGATTTTATTTTAGCGTGTGTGTGTGTGTGTGTGTGTGTGTGTGTGTGTGTGTTTTACAAGGGCACATATAATTCATCAATAACAATACAGTTTTGGATAAAGATCCATGGGCCCCAGTACGGAACCACAAAATCAAAACATTCAGTGACAGGATCCTAATAATTAATAATTTTACAACAACTCTTGTTGGGAACAATAACAAGTACTACAAAAGCTCCCCAGATGATTCTAACAATCGGCCAGATTAGGAACCACTGGTCTAATGTAATGAAGTCTCAACTTTAGGAAAATCTTTTACATTCAATTTCATTTCTTTGCTGGAAGCCAAAATATTTCCACAAATTTTACAACTACTAGAACACAAAATGTACACCATGGTAAAAATATCATTAATTATGCTAATTACAGAAGTCACAGTCTCTTTCAGAATCTAGAGACAGTCTGGGAATGGCATTTCAAAACAAAACAAGATTTTTGTTCTGCTAAAGAAAATTTACTTCAAACTGATGTTAGACTCTAATTCCAGGTCAAGTATCCTCAGACTTCAAATACATCATCCATAGAGCTGCTATTGTACAGTATTTATTGGGCTCTACAAACCTTGATTTATAAGATGTATCAGGAACTTGAAGCAGGAAAGCTGAGAATGAACTATTTTATATCAAAACCTCAGTGCCTTTTGTATTATTACTGTTTTTTAAAGAAAATCCTTTAGTTATAATAAACCTGTGGCTAATGCTGTCCCTTTTTCATCATGTTTTTATCCACCTTAAACATGAATAAAGAATCTCTGAAGTGAGTAAGCATATGGCTGTTCTAAATACCAAAGTAACCATCTAGACCTAGATCTCGAGATCCACCCCTTACTATCTGTAAGACACTGAGTAAGTTATACAAGTTTTCAGCATCTCAGTTTCCTCACCTGTAAAATCGAATAATCACGGAATCAAATTCATAGTGGTATTGTAAGAAGTAAAAATAAAAACAGAGAGACTGCCCGGACAATATCTGGTATGTAGTAGGGCTCAATAACAGGCTTTTACTAATTCAAAAAGATAGATGTACCCCTCTGCTTATTTATAATAGTTATTTATAATAGTCAGGAAATGGAAGCAATCTAAGGTCCATCGATTGATGACTGGATAAGGAAGATGTGGGGTGTGTGTTGGCGCACGCACACACGAATATTATGCAGCCATGAAAAAGGATGAGGTCTTGCCGTTTGTGACAATAAGGACAGACCTAGAGGCTATTGTGCTACGTGAAATAAGTCAGACTGAGAAAGAAAAATACCACAGGATTCCACTCTTAAGGGGAATCTTAAAAAAAAAAAAACAACAACGAATAAACGAACAAACAAAAAGTAGAACCAGACCTACAAATACAGAGAACAAACTGATGTTCACCAGAGGGGAGAGGGATGGAGGAAAAGACAAATGGGTGAAGGGGAGTGTGAGATATTGGCTTCCAGTTGCGGAATGAATAAATCATGGAAATAAAAGGCACAGCATAGGGAACATAGTCAATGGTACTGTAAGAACATTGTAGGGTGATAGATGGTAGCTACACTTGTGGTGAGTATAGCATAATGTATAGGCTTGTCAAATCATTATGCTGTACACCAAAACTGATGTAAGATTGTGTGTCAATTATACTCAAATTTAAAAATTTACAATAATAATAATAATAATAATAATAATCTTTTATTTCTTTTTTTTTTAAGATTTTATTTATTTATTCGACAGAGATAGAGACAGCCAGCGAGAGAGGGAACACAAGCAGGGGGAGTGGGAGAGGAAGAAGCAGGCTCCTAGCGGAGGAGCCTGATGTGGGGCTTGATTCCATAACACCGGGATCACGCCCTGAGCCGAAGGCAGACGCTTAACCGCTGTGCCACCCAGGCGCCCCAATAATCTTTTATTTCTAACCATACTTTTGAACTCTCAAAAGATAAAGTCATAATCTTAGCAATTAAGGCCACACTTTAGATTTCAACTTAACTTTGAAGCTTGGTTTGTTTGCTTTATTTAGTATCCTGTTCCCCTTGATTCAGGCTTTAATCCAACACACATTAACTCAGTGCCAACTCCATATAAAGCACTGATCTAGGCACAGTGCAAATGAAGAAAAGAAGACAAAGCTCTCATCTCCAGATTACTTTAGAAGACCAAATGAGAAAGGTGCACAAACTGTCATTATGTAAGGTGGAAGCCAGTGCCATAAGAGGCAAGTATCTGGGAATTCAGAAGAGACGATAGTTAATTCCAGTAAACGGGTGGTGTGGGGCTGGAGGTGGGGGATCCGAGGCACTATCATGGTGTGGGGTTCAGGCCAGCTACACAAAAGTCACCACTCAGCAGGGCTCAGCAACAAGGGAAGAATATGACCCCATGGAGTTTCTGGCTACACACGCTCCAAAATCTCTTTCCCACTGGCATGCTATTCGGGGTGAAGGTTCTCAAAAACAATATGACCAAATATCCATATGTATAAACATTGTGGTCTTCAGAATTCCTCTATACCAGGATGCTGAAGACAAAAGTTGAAATAATTTACGAGTTTATAATTCCATAAAGCTCTATCGGGGAAACAGCATCCCACAGAGTTTTACAGCAAGAGCTCTACAGTCTAATCTTGCCAGATTACTAATGGAAAAGAGCACTGCTACCTAATGATGACTAGGTAGTCATGGAGAGAAAAATCTGTTGGCATCTGCCCAAAGCCCAGTAAGCAGATGGCCTTGGGCACAAAAAAAATCCATCATGACGATTCACACCTCATTGGGATGCTCTGAGCAGTGAAGGGGCCTGAAAAATGCCCTTCTTTGGCTGCCCTTCCTCCTGAGGCATATTGGTGGCACAGGAGGGAGACAACTGACTGACTCCTGCCAAAGGGAGAAAAGATGGCCTTTAAAATCTAGGCTACTGCAGCCTCCTGGGTAGTCAATCTGGTGCCTTTCAAGCAACCAAAGAGCATCTTAAGGATGTGTGTCTGATTTCCTCTAGGATAGATGATCCCCAACAGATTCCATTCAAAGCTGGCTCAAGGATAACAAGCCAAGCTCCAAGATGGTGGAGGGGTCTAGGTCCTCAGTAGCCCAGGCTAGTATGTCAGGAATATGGTACGATGTTGCTTTACCTATTTTGAGATTCTTAAATTGGTGACGTGTAGTTAACCAAGTGTATTTCTGTTCTCTAAGCGTAAGTGTCACTGGATGATTAAGGTTGTTAACTACCTGAAGGGTCAATACCAATAGAAATCTATTTTGCAGACGCTTGCTAATTTGGAATTTTTAAAAGTTAATGAAGATTGATTTTTTTTTCCTGAAACATAGTTTTGTAATTTTTATAATACCGCCTAGTATTTCAGGTACTTTAACCAGTTGGCATTAAAATATCTATTACATCACAACAGACACACGTGCACACACACTGGTTAGTCTTAATATGCTCTTGAGTAGACTTCTTTGAATCTACAGCAAATAAAATAAATAAAATACAATGCCAAACTGCTGGCCTTTATCCCAAGAAACTATTAACTGAGTTTTAGTAACAAGGATATCTAACCATTAAACATCACTCTTAAATAAGATAGCTATTATTCTAATATGAATTATTATTTGCATAAAATTTTGACTACTCTGCACTTTCACATTGGTTTTAAATATAGTTGAGAATTACCTCCTGAAAACAGCAACAAAGTCACAGCTAATGCACCCAAGATCCCTTTGACTTAGGTGGTTCTTTAATTACATAGGGTATGTTGTTTTATATAGACAGACTTTTTTTTAGAGCAGATAATCTTAATTGTTATTTCAATTACCTTAGGGTCCGAAATACTTTAACAATAAAGTTTTCTGATTATTCAAGAATCCACCCATATCAACGAGAAAATGACCAGTTTGGAGGAATGTCTGATCACAATTTTGTTCAGACAAAGATGATATAAACAGCTACTGGCTGCAGAAATTTTTATATTATTTCATAATGGCAAGTACCAGGTGATCACATAAATATATACCTTTATGGAATATTATGTAAATACTTCAGTTAAAGATTACCATGCCATAAATAAGGAAAGCTTTAAAATATATAATTCATTACAACTGAGATAATATCAAACTATCCCAGAGATATAAAGTGATAAGCATGCAAATAAAATAAATGATAAGGGATCAGGTAAGTGTGGGTGAAGTTTAATTGAAAATAAAAAGTAAAAAAAAAAAAAGTTTCATTTTTAAGTGGCTAATTTTCACGTGTGTGATCCAAAATTGTTCCCCTAGAAAATCAAGTAAAATTGTTAAATAAGGTAACTCTTTTCATTTTCATAAGGGGAGAGAGACTTCCAATCTACTCTTTAAAGGGGAACTTGACTCTACTCAATATTGACTCCCACTCAAAGAGTGACTCATGACCATTCAGGCACGGCCTAGGGTTTTGGCTGTATCGTACTCCCTCGGCTTCATCGATAGGCAGTGAGGGAGACAGTGGTCCTCCATGGGACTGGTTAGGGTTGGCTGTGCAAACCCACCTCTTCCTACTGCCAGGCTCCAAACTATAGATTTGATGGGAAAGGGAGTGGTAAGTCTGGGGGTCCATCTTTCCTAATTCTTTAAGATTAACTACACCATTCTCCTCACCCCTATAAACCGAATAGAACCAAAGAATAATCCCAGGCTGCTCTTTGAATTTACTCACCCTTTTTTTCATGACTGATGCCACAAAGTTGGTTAATATGAAATGGGGTTTGTACCAATGCTAGCAGAGAAATCTTGATCCACAGACTGTAGGGCTCCTTTTAGTATGACCTACTTGAAAACACCTTGATTTTAAATCATCAAGCCCAGCTTGTTGGGGGAGCAGAGTAAAATAATACCCTTCTCAAAATAAACATGCAAATTTCTCACAAATACATTCTCTTTCTCAAGAGTAAACACAGAACATGCTCTAAAGAAGCACCACCAAATGTTAAAATACAACTAGCTCAAAGTGTAGCATGTAAACATGAGTACCTCCAGCCAGGATCTTCTCTTCCAATTCTGCCATTTGCTTCTTATAGGCTTTTAAAGCCGCTTCCTTGAAAGAGGGACGGATTCTCTTTGGCTTTGTGATTTCCACTGGCTGTTCAGGGATGTTTTGGTTTTCATCTTCTCTTATTTCCATTTCAGCTGATATTTCATTTAATGGTTCCAATCCCCCTTCACTAACCACATCATCTGCCTGCCCATCATAACCCTCATCTTGTGGGGTTTCATAGGGTGTTTCATATGAAGGGTGATCATATACCTGCATTTGTTCGTCTGTTTCAGTCATACTAGTCCTGTTTTCTAGCTTAGCAAGGACTTGTTCCATCACTTCAACATAATCTGTCTCATTATCAGCCACTGGCTCACTATAGTCCTCCTCATCCTCTGCTTTGTAGTAAAAAGGCTCTGTGTAGACATCAGAGTCAAGGGTGGTACTTGATTCATTTGCGGTTGATTGGGATAATGTCCGAAATCTCCCCATTAAGGAAGAGCCGCTGTCTTCATACCCACTGAGACTCTGTGTGCTTTTGTTCCATACCACTTCCAAGGCTGATTTAGCCCTCTGTAATGTAGATCCAAATTTTGGGAAGCTGAAAGCCTTATCAGAAAGGTCAATGCTTAATCGACTATGCCAAGATTTGGGTGGGGCATCCTCTGAGTCATCACTTTGCAATTCACTTTGACTTCGATACATCATGGGCAATTGGTTTTGATTTTGGTACAGCTCATTAGAATTAGCTTCCTGATAAGAATCATATTGGCCAACCCACTGGCCTTGTGGTTCATTATCCAACCCAGGGCACGGAGACGAGTTGTCATCTTGCGTGAAATCATAGGTCTCAGAGTCATCCTGAAGGTCACTGGGGCACTTTCCCAAGTCTTCTAGGTCTTTATTGTAAATATCTAGTTGTTGATCAGATAGACTGTTTGTGTCATAGTCAAAAGCTTCCTGGGTGGATGAATCCAACCCTAAGTCAGCTCCTTGCTCTGCTTGACTCCATTCCTTCCACGGAGAAAGATCCTCATGTAAAGAGAGCTGAGACTCACTGTAATGACTTTGGTCCCCAGATGCACACGCCATGCCATTACTCATTCCACTATCCACAGTTTCTGTGTTCTCAATTTCACTCTGCCCTTGGACACCCTGAACAGCCCCATTCGAATGTTGATCCTGCAGACTGTCATACAAGGTGGGTGTGCCCTCCTGTTTCCTCTGCCAAAGTTCCCGGTCTGAAGATGACAGGAGGGAGCTTCCATTAGTTCTAGTGAAAAACTGATTTTCTGAAAAATCCTCTGAGTAAGACTGACACAATTTGGAAAAATCTGATTCAGAACGACTAAGTTTAGCAGTAAAAAAATCACTCTGTGAATGCCAGAGGGGTGTAGCAACTGCATAATGGGTTGTAGCTTGTTTTTCCAAATTATCTGATTCTGGCAATTGTGAGGAAATTTTATCATAATCGGATTTATTTGAAATTCTGCTGCTACTAGCAATTTTATTCTTGGCTCTAGCATTGTGTGATTTTGAACTTGACTTGGAAGTACTTCCTTTTGTTGGAAACTCTAACTTGGAAAGCACAGCATAACTGTTTCTATTGAGGTCAGATTCCAGCTCTCCATCACTGTCATCAGGTGACTGCCAATTGTTCTTGCTTTTGGGCTCTGGAGTAGACAGCTTTATATCCATGCTCTCATATGTCTGGGAGGACGGTATCCCTCTCTCTTTTCTTTCTCTTATGTCATGAGTAAGAATATCTGTTGAGATTCCAATTCCTGTTCCTTTGAGTTTGTAGGATTTTTTTAAGACAGAGTCCCTTTGCTGAGGGGTTTCAAAGTATACAAGTATGGGTCGAGGCTTTGCATTTGGGCAGTCCCTCTGGTGCCCCATCCTTTGAGCAAATTCAATTTTAATAGCATTTGGTGCATCTGAGAAACCCATTTTATCTATTAGAATTTGGTATACCACACTTTCAACGTATTCAAATCTTTCTTCAGGCACATTTAGAAATCTCAGGCTTGCCTTACTACCCACATGACCTAAGTGTTTAATATAATCATGGATGTCTCTGGTTTCCCTTCGCGACTGGACAAACCCTGTGCGTAGCTGTTCAATTTCACTCTGTACAACCTCTACGCTGCTGGAGATCTCATCGATGGAATGCTTGAGAGCATTGACATGCCCTCGTAGTTCAGAAAGTTCTGTTTCAATCTGACTTATACCCTGAAGTTCCTTAAAGATCATTTCCATGACATCATGTGTTTGGCTAATGCACCCAGAGGAACTGAATCCTGGCTCCAGGGCATTTGTCTTTGGGTTTCGTGCAGTTCTGTCCAAAGATTTACTTCTTATTCCCCAGGTTTTCTTCATTGTGCTCAACTCTGAATCTGATGAGACACACTCCTGACTCTTTTTCCATTTTCTCAGTTTGCGTAACGCTCCTAGTTTCAAGCTATGTAGAGTGCGTTCTCCATCAGAGCTGCCCTCAGAGGGGGCCAGGCTGCTTGAACTCTTTCTATTGCGTCTAACTGGCATTGTGTGTGTTGATTGTGCCTGGTTTTCTGTACTACTCCTTAGTTCATTGAGTGATTCTGAATAGGAACTCTCAATTGAAGATAACTCTTGAAGCCGATCCTCATTATCACTGCTGGTTACATTAATATTCTTTTGTAGGCCATTGGCAATAGCTACTCGGTAACTGAATGTTGGTGAAAGGGAAAACTCTTTATCAGCCTCCTCTTCTTCAGTGGATAAGTTGCGAGTAGTTGAACACTTTGCAATCTTCTTTACAGTGCTTTTTAAGGTATTAGAAAATTTGGGGGTTTTGGTCTGGCCAGCAGTAGGAAAGTCTTGATCCTTTTTCTGCTGACGATTCTCTTTTTTTTTGGTTGTATTTCCCAATTTCTTTGTAAACATTCCTTTGCAAAGCTTATGTATGTAAGGTAAAATCAGGCTCTTGAAAAGATTAGCCACCATGGAGAGCAATTAGTGCAAGCTTTTCTGCCCCAAAGAAGTAAGCAAGGTATCGGGATGAAAATCTGTAAATCCAAGGCAAGCATCTCTGCTCAGATGTTCTGTGAATTATTGAAAATAACAGGCAGGGCAGCCATGGCTCTGCTGCAATGTCAATGTCCTGTGAAAACCAGAAGCAAAGCTCCATTCATGAAAGACATTCTCTCCCGGCAAAGGGGTTTCATGAATCTCTCTCATTTCCACATAACTTCATAGAGTGTCTAAAAGAAAGGAGGGTTAAAATGAAAATCAGAATTCAGTTCTAGATTTATCCCATTTCTAACATTTTTCAGAAGTACTCAAGATTCAGTGTGAAAAATTGCAGAGCGGGGCAGGAGAATATCTGAATTTCAGTATGTAGTTGCTTTTAAAATAACTATAAAGCAAATACATACCAATAATTATGTTTAAATTACATTTTTCTTCCTAAATCATTTATGGGTGGACACAACTGAACTGAATAAATGAGCTGAAATAGTAATAAAAGGTAATAATGGTTATTTAGGAAAGGCTATGTAAATAATAGGCAAATTTAAAAAGCTATATTGACAACATGACATTATCATTTCGACTTTATTTCCTTTCCTAAAAGTATATTTATTTACACAAACATAAGCATAAGCATTCAAAATTTCTCCACTCCTAGACATTCAAAATTCAACAAATTAATATTATTCATGTATGTAAGATCTTTTCTTATTCAAATAACATTTCCCTTTTCTAGGTATTCAATGACTGGGAATGTCTTAAATAATAAAGTCATCCAAGTGAGAAATATTTCATTTGATGAGATAAATACCAAGAGAAAATATATTAGAAAATGCAGATAATATATCCAAGTTTTGAGAGGACATGACTTGAAAGAGTTGAGCCATCCCAATCAACTGGTATAGCCTTATGGCAGATGGCAGGAAACCCATCCCCAGGCTAGAGCTATGACTGGAGATTGAGTTCCAAATTACAAAGGAAATTGTGCCACAGATAAGATGTGCCTACAGATAACCAAAAACTGGTCAGATATAATTCATCCAATGATTTGGTATTTTATGATGCAGGTGACCACACCAGTAATAAGCTTTATGATGGTTAGTTTCTCAAATTGCATGAAGCAGAAGAAGAAAAGGGAGAAGGAAGAGAAGAAAGTTTACATTCGTTTTCCTGGTTCACGAGCATCATGCCTTGTATGTGGTAGGTATTCAAATAAAATTTTATGGAAGTGAACTTAAGTATTTTACAGTTGAAAGATGCCACCGTGATGGTAACAGCCAAAAGCCTTTGCTGACGTTGAACTACATATTTGCATAGGTAAATAATCGAAGTAATTCTTTAAAGAGGACGTCAGAAACTGCATATGGTTTTAGGAGCTGGCTGACTTTATAAGCTCCCTCTGCTTGGAAATCTGCCATTTTTACTTCACTCACATTCTTTAGGAACTCGGGGGAAAACATACTCTGGCCAGGAGCCAAGCTTCACAAGAAACAGGGCAATGTAAGTGAGAAAGGGGAGCATAAAAATGGAGGAGAGAAAGAGACAGATTCTAAAGCAGTCCTTATCTTCAGGGTTTCATAAACTGTTAGAGTCTAATTCCTCTTATCTAAAACAACTTGGTATTCATTCATTCATCATTACAAGCCAGGACCTGTTCTCTACTAATATAAATGGCAAAAAATAGACTCCTGAATTAAATTTAAAAAATACTGTACCCCTAGACAATCTCTCCTTGCGGAGAGAAGAATTTAGAAAGTTAAGTGACAGTGAGGAAAGGAAATTATTTTAAAACCAACTTTCACACAATAAACTTTGTACTAATCACACAACCCAAGATCCTGAGTCTATCAAACTTCAAAACAAATACTTCTTGTTTAAATGAGAGCAACAATTTTGCCAATGCCTCTGATGTTTCATGAAATTGTTGTATATTTCTTGACCTGCATTATTTGTTCAGAACCATTGTTCTAGGCAATAACTGTTGGCAAAATTTTGAGCAGGAAAGTTCAAACTGAATTGAAGTCCTGCCTCAAAACAACATGAACCCAGGGGCCTGTGTCCACTGTTGGACCTACAAACTCACCTGCTCTACATTCCAGCTACGCAGAGTGACTTGTTATTCGCTAAGGGCTCTATGCTCTTTCACGCCTCAGGAACTTTCCTGTTCTCTACCTAGAATATCATTTATAGCTCACCCACCCTGTCTGTAAAAATTGTATTTAAACTCCAGAATCATTTGTCCTGTGAAGACCTCACCAACCACCACACTGAGCTTTTCTCTCTCCTTGCCACACTCTCTCACAACCCAGTTCATAGGCAATTAGAGCTTTCTGTATAACAATCATTTCTTTCATCATCCATGATATCTTCTTTATGGATAAAAACTATAACTTGTCTCAGCATACATGATAAGCTCTCAATAAATATTTACTGAAGGATTGGCTTCAGGGTACAAAGTTCCAGTTACACAAGATGAATAAATCCTAGAGATCCCCTATATAGTATAGTGCTAATAGTTAATAATATTGTATTATACCCTTAAAATTTTTGCCAAGAGGGTAGATCTTAAGTTAAATATTCATATCACAAAATAGTAATAAGAAAAAGGTGGGTGGAAACTTTTGGAGATGATAGATATGTTTATGGCATGGACTTTGGTGATGGTTTCACAGATGTATACTTTATTTTTTTTAAAAGATTTTATTTATTTATTTGACAGAGAGAAAGACAGCCAGCAAGAGAGTGAACACAAGCAGGCAGAGTGGGAGAGGAAGAAGCAGGCTCCCAGCGGAGGAGCCCGATGTGGGGCTCGATCCCAGGACTCCGGGATCACGCCCTGAGCCGAAGGCAGACGCTTAACGACTGAGCCACCCAGGCGCCCCGACTTTAAACTAATTTTAAGAAAAAAGAATTGGCTTCCACTTCAGCCACTTACTAAATATCTTCATCTGGTTGCCCACAATTAAACTCCATCTAACCTGGTCATTTTCTTGAATTATTAATCTCAATTATTATCAACATAATTATCCACTTCCTCAGGACGTATACCCAGGAGTCATTCTAGTTTCCATATGATCCATCCCGTGTCCAAACTGATGTGAATACGTCCCTTCATCCTGCTGGTAATGCCTTAGTTCTGAACTCCACAACTTCTCATCTGAACTATTACCACTGTACTCTATATAATCTTCCTGACTCTAACCTCGCCCTTCTCTCAAATCCTCCTCTCTAAAATTAATAAAAGATATAAATCCTCCTACTTAAAATACTGCCAGTTTTAGCAGACACATTCCCTGTCACTCCCACAAGCACACCTGCCCCAGCCACACTGACGTAGTAACAGTTTCCTGATTACCATACTGTTGCCTCACCAATGTGCCTTTTTCCATGCTGTTCATTCTGCCTCTGGTCCTTTCTCCTATCCTCTGCCTCCACATGTCTCTCTCATGAACATCTCTAGAATATCTATATATCCTAGACCCAGCAGGAATCAACATTAACCTGTTTGACCTCCTCAGGGTTGGCACTTCTTTCTGTGTGCCCCCACAACGCCTTGAATGTATCTTTGCTACGGTAACTCTTGTAACATATGTAACGAATGTAACATATGTTATCTATGTCTCTATCTCTCATATAGGACTGTGAATTCTTGGAGAGCTAAGGTCATGTTCTTTTTAACTTTAAATATCCATGTTGCATATTACACAGTAGACTCATGATGTTTGTTGTACAAATGAGTAAGTATATAAACAAAAGAATGAATAGACAGTAAGTCCATGAGTTAATAGATAAACAATAGAGATCCAAGAGGCCTGAGATAGCTTTGCTGGACTTAAACAATCCAGAGAAAGAGACACAGTCTGAGCAGAAGGAATATATCACAAACATTCATGTCCTGTCCAAAGAGGGAGAAACTTCCACCCTGGAGAAAGATGGGGACTAGAGGGAGAGGAGCCTGGATGGGCAAAATGGTAACAGAATGTGACAAGTTTTCAAACTTAGGTTGAGAAGTTCCATTTATGAGGAAGGGGGGTTAAGGAGATGGGGAGAGACCAGGATATCATCACGTGATTCTCAACTACTTGTATTCAAAATCCTACAATTATCCACAGTTGTGTTACCTTTATTAAGACAGCCACGCATTAATTTTGGTAATAAGATCTTTGAGAGGGATTAAAATACTAGACTACGTTGTTATGGAAAGGCTAGTAATAGTATTTCATTGTTACTATGTGCCAAGCACGACGTGTGTCTAATTTTCTAAAATTTACCTCATTTCATTTCATTCCCATAATTGTGTGAAATATGTATTACTGTTTTCCAGAGTAAAAAAACCTGCAATTTCGAGTTTTTAGGAAATTTGACTTAGGTCATGTAATTAACAAGAAACACAACCTGACTCCAACCCCAGATTCGGACTACAAGTGTATTAACTCTGAAAAGCATACTAGGGTTGAATGGGAAGTAAAATACTTTTTGCAGGTATGTTAAATTCATTTTGTAAGAGAGCTATTGAATATGACTATAAAGCTGGGTGCCCTACTGGGCTAAAAGAGCTAATGAACCTTTAGACAGTAATTTATTGCTAAATCCTTACCAGAATTAAGTTAAAGCATTTTCAGATCAATAAACAATCTTATGTTTCTTACTAAATGCACTAAAGTAGGTGAGCTGGGTATTTATGTACTAAAATTCGTTCAGCAAAAATGATCAAACCAGAAAGTGATTAAGAGGTTTATCCTAAGCTAATAAATTATTTTTTAAAAATAAACAGAAAGACCCATTTCCCCAAGAATGAAGGTCAAATGAATTGTGTCTTCTTTATTCTTGATAAGTAGATATCATGTGAATTTCTTCATCCAACTATAGCCCATCTGCATTTTTTACTCACTCCCATTGCTGTTACTTTAGGAGTAAATAATGATATCTAGTACTGATACTTCTATAAAAGCTTTGGAATCTACAAAGTACTTTTGTGTGTATCAACTCATATGATCTGCGTGGTAACCTAGTAACGTTAGTATCTGCAGTTCATGGTTAATGATGGTAAGTCTCTTACTTGCTAAAGTAATGGCCTGGGAGTCCTGACTCCAAAATTTGGTTCCTTTGCTATAGTAATAATGTACACTCTCCTTACTTTAGATAAGTAATATTGCAATAGCTTACTAACCTCAGGTAATATTCCCCACCATTCTTAACCATGCCAAGAATTGATTTCCACCTAAATTTCCCTAAATACTTTTTTTTCCCCTTCTTCTTAGCCTCCTACTAAAGACTATTGCATACCCTCTACACTGGCCCACCTTATGGTTCCATGGATGCACTAAGCTTATTCTTTCATTGTTTCTTTTATTCTTGTTCTTCACCCCGCCTAGAATGCCCTCCAGCTATACTGATCTCAATCCTTTAAAGGATAGATCAAGACTAATCTTTTCCATTAAAGCCTCTTCAATTATTTTGTCATCTTCTCCCTTTCATATAATTTTTATAACCCGAACCATGATATTTAGCCCTTAATTATCTTCATCACATAGCTCTTTTACACGTTTTTCATTTTTTTATTATTAATGTTCAATTAGCCAACATATAGTACATCTTTATTTTTTGATGTAGTGTTCAACGATTCATCAGTTGTGTGTAACACCCTGTGCCTGTTTTCCATTTTTAGTGCTTATTTTATGCCCTACTCTGTCTTGAGTGCTTTGTATAGATTACTACATTAATGTTTGATTGTAAGCTCTGCAATAGGTACTGTCATTAATCCCCATTTTACAGATCAAGAAACTGAGAAACTGGGAACCTGAGTAGCTATCCCAAAGCCACACAGCTAGGAAGTTACATAGCTAGAATTATAAACCAAACTGGCTTCAGAATCCTTACTAATAAAACTGTCCTATACTGCTAAGCTCATAAGGACCAACCCTAGAGAAAAAGGTGGTTTCCTATGTGCTATGCTTGAAGAAGAACTGCCCCTTCAAGAAGAATATATACTAGTTTCAACTATTACAGCTTTACTCCCTTTATTTAAGATTTTGGTCCTTGCTGAAATGAAAATCTCACCAAGGGGACCCTATGTTTTAAGTCTTATTAGCTTTTCTGTATCTTGGTGTAAAGGGTTTATGAGAATATTCCTCAAGAATAGGAGGGAGATCACAAAGAGAGAGTTCACAAAGAAGCTTGAGGATGGGAAGAATCCACTACCAAAGGAGATAGGTAGGGAGAGTAGGTCAGAAAGGAGAAACTGAGAAACCTACAATAAGCTTTGCCAACTCACTGTCTTGCGCATGGCCTTGCCCTATTCCCAGCTACACGACTTGAGGGTAAAAACTGTCTATTTCAGACTTTGTAACTTCTGCCCACTTATATGCACAGAGAATGGAGCACAGGTACCCTGGCTTAGAGATGAGCAACTTGGAATGCTATCATCCCAGAGCTGAGTTATGTGGTTTTTGTTTGTTTTAACCTACCTTTTTTTTTTTTTCCAAAAAAAGTCAGATGTGGAAACTCAATGATTCAGTTAATAAAGCAGAGCTCCTTGGGTTGGCTGAAGGGAATACAGCTGGAGTCCCACATTACCTGTTGCTTCCACATGAGCTATAGCCCATTATCACCTCTCTACAGGATCCTAGGGATGGGGGAATCCAGCTTGAGAAGCACGAATCCTCAAATTGGGCACAGCATGCTATGAAACCCAGAAAGGTCAAAACACCAGCCTGAGTTCACACAGCAGTGCTGGAATGAAAATGCAGGTCTTTTGCCCTGACTTCACTGTTTTTGTTTTTGTTTGGGTTTTTTTTTGTGTGTGTCTGTTTGTTTCTTCTCCCTGCACTGTGCTGCCTTCCTCTAAAGCAACATAATCCAAGGGTTTGGCACCTTCCTACTGTGCCCAATGTTCTCTGATATGATCATCTAACTCTATCCTAAATAATTTGACATTTACCTTGATTTCTACAGTCAATGTCTGCAATTTTCTGGAACTGGAAACCCTTTGATGTTAAAAGGGATTTCTAAAAGAAAATCTTGTGAGCAATTTTGACATGGTTGGAATTTTTACTAGAGATTTAGCTGTATAAAGTAAGGCCATTGAGTAAGAACACCCATTGTGGAAAAAAGCCACTGCTACTCCTAATGTTTTTCACATCTCTGTCCCATGAGGTTGGACGGACATATTACCAGCCTAGTGTCCTATGCCTAGGCAGGATCCCAGATTCCTGTAAGACAAACCACCTCACACACACACACACACACACACACACACACACACACACACACACCTGTCTTCCCAAACACTTTTTGGTATCTCTATCCTAATGGGCAATGTCTACTTGGTCTTCAATATGTTAAAATACTTTGTCCTCAAAACCACCTCACAAAATTAAATATTACCCTCATTTTAAAAACAAGAAAACCTTGGGGCACCTGGGTGGCGCAGTCGTTAAGCGTCTGCCTTCGGCTCAGGGTGTGATCCCGCCGTTATGGGATCAAGCCCCACATCAGGCTCCTCCGCTAAGAGCCTGCTTCTTCCTCTCCCACTCCCCCTGCTGTGTTCCCTCTCTCACTGGCTGTCTCTCTGTCAAATAAATAAATAAAATCTTTAAAAAAATAAAAAAATAAAAACAAGAAAACCAAGACCCAGAGATCCTAAGTAATTTGCTCAACACTTATTCAAGCAGTAGGGCTAGAATAGGAACAATTTCTGCATGGCCCCAAACCATACTACACCACATTGTTCAAGCAGGATGCCCTCAGTTCTACCAGAGAGCACCTCTATCCTGTGCCCAGCTGAGTTCCAACATAGACCATTTACTGCTTTAGGGGAGGAGCATAGGGTAGAGGCTTAATCAGACAGCCTGCTTTGAACCAGGGCTCTGCCGCACACCAGCTGGACATACTGAGCACAGAGTTTAACCTCTCTGTTCCTCAGTTCTGTATCTGACAAATGAGATAATGGTACCACTTCCTCAAGCCGATGTAAGGATTAAAGAATATCAGAGGTATTAGAAACGTTACTGTTATTAATAAGGAAAAATGAGGAGATATTTTTTCCACTTGCACTATTCTACCTGGCTAAAAGTTAATTCTTTTAAAATGTTACATACTCTAAAGGAGGAGATAAGAAACTCACAACAATGGTTTTCCTGTATTTTATGGATTCTAAGACATACATTTTTAAATTTTAATATTCCTGAAACCAGGACTGGAACCATGGAAACTATGTTTCTCATGTATGGACCAACAAACGATATGACCTCTTTCACTGGAATGTTTGCAAGATGTGTGAGCTAATGTGATAATGACACATCTATCATATTTCTCGGTGGGACACGTTGTTTGGTTTCATTAATATCCCTTTCATTTCTTATCACTCCCTCTCGTATGCCAACAAAACGTTATTTAAACCAAAACTCATGAACGCAGCTAGAGTGTCTTGAATTTCTTACTCGCGTTGTTGGATTCTATGTGCAGGTCAGGCAATACCTCCCTGTAAAGGTCTCCTTGATGGCCCAGACAGGAGTTAATGTGTTCCTCCATCTGTGTTATGAGCTCATTTGGACATCATGGTTACATTCTCTGAAGTACACGCACACCCTTAACAAACCGCATTCCCTGTAGTAAGCATATATCATGAGGTAATATAATCCCTCATTTCTGCATGTTTTCCCCAACGGAATATATCAAGGTGCCTGATATTTAATAGCTGTTTAATTATTTTTCACTGGAAATAAAAGTAATGAATAAATTATTATTATTAATCTGCTCAACTATGAACAGAAGTCAACCTAAATGTTAGGAAGGTGGAAGAGGAAAGGAGTTATCCTGTTCTTAATACAAATTTGATACTTTCCTAGATGAAATAATTATCACACCTTCTGAAAGAACAAGGTTCAAATTTGTAAGATATTATTGTATTTCTACAAAAACTGTATACAACTAAGTATTTCAGGCAAAAATATGTCTTATGCTAACTGGTACATTGATTAGACGTCCACATGCCTAATTAATGAAATCTAAAGATCTCTATACCTTGAGTGTCTCAATAAAAATCTGTTCACAAAATACTTTTCATAGATGATTAGGGGCTGCTAGGTCATTTTGCTCAGTTTTATTGCTTTTGACCTATCCAAAAATTCATTCTAATGCCAAGAGCACATCCTTAAAAGTAATACAATGGATTAGTAATTAGTGACCATTTCAAACTGAATTCTAACTGGCCAATAAGCATATGGAATTTGTTCTACAGCATTAATTATCAGAAAAATGCAAATTAAAAAACAAAATGAGATGCCATTTTATAGAGTCAAAAGTGGCTCAAATTTAAAAAGACCAGAGTAAATGCTTTTACCTCCTCAGGCTACTGTATCTTCCACCAAAGTCTTCCAAAGCATAGAGGAGACCTGTGGTCTCTACTTCTTCATGAGTCCATTCATCTTCAACTTCTTGCTATCTGGTTTCAGCCCCAAAACTCTACTCAAATTCCTCTTCTAATGGGCATGAATAATGTTCGTATAAAACATAAATCTTCTACTACTACCTTCTGCATCTGAAGCCATTAACCACTTGGCCTTTCTTTAAACCATTCTATATACCTACATGACATCATGGCTTACTGGAGTCTCTCTCTGGACATGGCTATTTTGACCAGAATCATCACATGGTAGAAACTGGGCCAATCAGGGCCTCTCTTGGGAACCGGGAATTGGAACATGGAGTTTGTCAGATCTTTTCAGGCATTTCAACAAGGAAGTGATGTGAAGTTGTGACCTGAGTGGACAACTTTTGAACTTTGTAAAAAATGAGCAGTGAACACTTATTTTCAGAAAAACAAAAGAATGCAATAATGAGAGAAAATATGGCCACAGAAGGGGGAAATGCCTTTGCTTCTGACTGTTCTCTAGGCCTCGGTCTGGGGCCATTTTGAGTTTTGTCTAAGGTATGATGAGATATCAGTTTCAATAAGTGTTCTCCTTTACAAAGAAACCCTAATGAGGTCCTTCACTGGCTTCTCCTTTGTCTTTTCAAATTTTTATTCCCTTTTCCTTCTAACTATCAAATAAATGTATCTGCACCTAGCTTCCCCTTTTTGCATTAGTTCCTAGCTGTGTGTTGGCCAGTTTTGTCTGAATGACCATTAATATCTCAAATTCAATATTTTTCAACTCATTTTCATCCATAAACTGTATTATCTAAATGTCTTGTACAATACTAATTTAAGATTTTAGTTATTTATTTGAGAGAGAGTGAGAGAGAGAGAAAGCATGAGCAGGGGGAGGAGCAGAGGGAGAGGGAAAAGCAGTTTCCCCGCTGAGCGGGCTCGATCCCTGGACTCTGGGATGATGACCTGAGCCGAAGGCAGCCGCTTAACCAACTGGGCCACCCAGGCGCCCCACATACAGTACTAATTAACAAAATCAACATTCTCCTAGTTATACAGACTGGAACTTCAGGACCTTTAATTCCTCTCTTTTTTATCGTCCCAAACTTCTAGCCAGTTCTAAATCTTACGGTCCTTAACTTCATAATTTCTGTCATTTCCCATACCTCCTTTCCAGATTTCAGAGCGAGCATCTTGGTCAGGCCCTTGTCAGTGCACAATTTAGGTCAATATCTTCTTTACAAAAAAAAAAAAAAATTCATAAAAACCTAAAATTTTTTGTAGGTCCTAATATAGTCCAGTCATTATATTATACACATTAAAAAACATAAATTCACATAATCCTCACCAAAGACTTTTACTCTGGACTATTGATAGGACTTCCTAGCTGTTCTCGCCTCACCAATTGTGCATAAGTCTAGATGCATCCTGGTTCTGTAGTAAAAGTGAGAATTGCAAATTTTAATACATGTTGTACAACATGGCAACAGACCAAAACTTAGATGCTTTCATAATTACTATCCTTGCTCCTTTCCCCTTTAGAGTATTAGATGCAGTGCAATTCTCTTCACACAATGGAACTTCATTTGATTCTAACTCTTGGGTGAAAGTTAATTACTTATGCTTCAAAGCATGCAAGCAAAATGGGTGTGGCACTTATAACTAAAATTAAGATTAGTTTCTCACTAAAAAGAAATGCAATTTCTTTTTCCAGTATCACAGGTGCTTTTAAGAAAAACCATAAAGAAATTATTTCAAAATTCTTTAATAATTTTTTATTATGTTATCTTAGTCACCGTACAGTACATCCTTAGTTTTTGACGTAGTGTTCCATGATTCATTGTTTGCATATAACACCCAGTGCTCCATGCAATATTTCAAAATTCTTAAGAGCAAGACATGTTTTAGCTTTTTCAGCAAAGACAGAGCATGTTCCATAAAATAATAGATAATACATGCCACCTCAAAATATCAAGGCAATTCTTTAAAAATGTCTTATACTTTTTATTATGGACCACTAAATTATACATGTAGTCTCCACAGTTTAAAACTAAAACATGCTTAGCATTAGCCAGGTCTTACCTCAAACAGCCTCTGGGAATAAATAATCACAATGAAAGCAGTTGGTAACTTGATCTATGGCAAGTCTAGATGCTGGTGTAAATTGAAATAAGAAAATAGAAAGAAATTTAAAAGGCAATACAAAAATTCATCTCTAATAACCATAGGAGTTAAAATATACAATATCTATCTATTCAAATTCAAGTTTTCCAAAGCCCCCTCTCACAAAGGAAGGGAAGCCCTTCCGACCTCCCACAAAACCACCCCAAGATTCAGGCTCTGATTGTACCTGTACTTGTCTGTTCCCCTGACTCAGTCCATAGCCTTCATTTAGGCTTTGATGACAACTAGAAAGCAAAGACCTAGAAGAATGCCATGTGAAATTAGAGAGACTATCTTTGATACCCAGGAACCACAATCTGCTATTTTTTAAAACATTTTAGAAAAATAAATGAAAACGATGACAAATAATCAGTGAGAAAACCTTCTGAGTAAAATCCTATGCTTTCAGCAAAAGAAGGACATAAAAAAAGGTAGCCCAGAGCATATGCACTCTCTGTATACCTTTGAAATTAAAATCAATGTAATCTCAATCATAATATTTGCACTCCAGCCTCCCATTGGAATCTACTTTCAGAACTAACAATGGCGTACCACAACTAAATCACTCTTCGGGACTAAATCACTCATTCTTTCAACTGCCAAGAGTATTGTGATCATCGCCAAAGCCATATGATTAAGTCACTCTCTGAAAATGGCCCATGGCCAAGGGTTTATTACCTCTCCTCTAGGGCAACCCATAGCCAATGACTAATTGATGGGAATGTTCAGATACCTAGCCCCTGTGCTGTACTGCAGGGGCCAAGCCAGTAGCAGCTTCCTGTAGGATTAGCTAAAGCCTGTGTCACAAATATATTGCAGTTCAGCTTCTCCCTCTACCACATCCAAAAGGAGCTCTGCATATATACCTCTCTTTCATAGTCTATGTCCCAGGGAATCAGATGAATGGAAGTTGGTACCAAGGAAGCACTGAGGAAGTGATTCCAAACCGACATATTTTATCTGGATTTTTCTCTGTTAGACTGGCAATGAGAACCTAACTACAAATGCTATATGGAAAACTGATAGCCTATGGCATACGGAAGCAGTGCAATTGTTAAAATATTTACCAGTGGTGGACTAAGGGGTGATACCAGTGGAAGGAAACGGACTTGTGCGTGCGATATCTCAAGGTATTTGAGAAGTTGAGAAGAGGAGGCAATTACCACTATGGAATAGAACAGCTGATGTTGGGGCCTCCGGATGCAGTGAAGAAAGATAATCAAAGGCTAAACGTGATTAATCACCAAATTAAGGCTAAGTGTAAATACAACAGATGTGCATGTCACCAGATAAATAAATTCTCACCTCTTGCAGCAGATGCAGAAAACGCTGAGCACCAGACCCGGGAATAAATCCTAAGAGTGGTAGAGCTCCAGAGGTTTAATTCTCAACTTAGGCAGGTTGGCTATTCCAAGGTCAGGGCCTTAATTGGAAAAAAAAAAAAGAAAAAAGAAAAAAAAAAAAAGGGACTGTGAGTCATGAGATGGGGACATCTGGGTTAATTCACTTGAAACTCCTGAATCTTCATATTCCCGGAAACACTCTGAGACTGCAAAAGTGGCCCACTCCCTATTAGCAGCTAGTGTTCCATCCTTGCTTGAAGACAATGCAGAGGTCTCTAACTTACAGGAAAATCTGCTCACTCTTCATAAAGACCTACCACAAACCCTCCGTTGGGCCTTGAGATGAATAACTAGGGTCAAGTTACAACATAATCCATTCTGAGTAAATGTGGAGTCTGTTAAGAGAGGAAAGAGATACATGCTGAAAAAACAGTAGGGCCTCCCCAACATATATGCACTCATATGTACTCACAGGAATTGAGAGAGTACTTATTAACTGGCATCTGTCAGTACTGGATCAATCGGGGGGTATAGGACGTTAAATAGGGAGGAATGTACTGCTATGGAAGCACTCTCCTATGATACTGAATTTATCACCTGACAGGGACCACGAAGGCAGTATAACACAGAACTACAGTGGTTCTTGTGAACTTGGAAAAAATTATAGTCTGCACTAAGTAGAAATAATACGTAAATAGTAGAGAGAGGGATCATAAGTCTCAGAGAAGTGGATGTTCTAGAGTGGCTCTACTACATAAAGCCAAAAAACTCATCAGCCAAAAATCTTCCATAGGAGGACACATCATTTAACAATAAGTTTCTCAGTGGCATCATTGAACATCTCAGTGGTGGCTACCGTCTTTGGCTAAGGATGTTATGGAACTAGGCTCTAATAACAATGGCAATGATAGGATCGCAGAACAAACAAAGTTAGGTGATAGCATTTAACTATCAGAAACACAGTAGGTACAATTATCATAATAAGCTGCACTGTTGGAACGGCAGCCATGAGGCAACTCAGAGCTAAAGAAATGGTTAGGTTGCAATTCCTAGAGGTAAAGACAGATGCACACGCCTCCACAGATAACGTTTAATTTAGAAAAGCCAAAGAAACCATGGATCAGGAGGTTGAGGACAGCCTTGCCAATAAAAAGATAAATCTCCTACCCAGTTTCTGGACCTGAGCCAATACTCACATCCAGAACCTACTGACTGAAGGAGAGGCCAGGTCTCAATGAGGTTTGGACTTCGGTACATCATAACAAATGAATATGGTCATGATTCCCATAGACCTTCACCAAGGGACCTACTTGTATAATCATATTCTAGGAAGAGACTATCCAAACATCCTGCGGACTGTGAGACATAAGTCTGAGTTGACACTGATACTAAGTGACCTGAACACCACTGTAACCTACTTTTAGAGTGGGCGCATATGAGAACAGATACTAAACGTAGTCTTAGTTCAGATATGACTCTCACTGATCCACGGAGTCTGTGGACTCACCTACCAATAATTTCTTCAGTCTTTAAATGTATAATTGGAATGAATATATGTGGTAGTTGGCAGAACCTTCACATTGATTCCTTGGCCTGTGGGATAAGAGATATCATAGTGGAGAAGGCCAAGAAAGTAAATAAAAAACATTATCACTCTCTGGGGAATGCAGAGCTCAGTACTACACATAAAGATTTAAGTGATGCAAGGTCGTGGTCTCCATCATATTCATATTTAATTCATCTCCTTTAGTTTACCAGGTTTGCCCCTTCAAAAGCCACATAGATCCTAGAAGGTGAAAGTGGACTACTATAAACTCAACAAAGTAGTCACCCCAATTGCAGTTGGTTCACAGATGTGGTATCTTTGCTAGAGCAGATCAACATCGTCTCAGATACATGGTATATGGTCATTGAACTGGCAAATTAATCTTTTCTGTACTTATCAGGAAAATAGTTCAGAAGCAGATCACATTCAAGTGGGGCAGACAAAAATATACTGTCTTGCCCAGGAACTATGTTCATTCTCCCACTGGGACTTAGACCATCTGAGTATTCAGAAGCATATTTGACCACTACATTGATAGCCTGTTAACTGGATCCAGTGAGTAAATACTGGCAAGAAGGTGAACAAGAAGGCCTCAATAAGACATTTGAGCTCTAGAGGAAAATTATTCCTATGATGATTCAGAATTCTACAACAGTGCAGTTTTTCAGAGTAAGTGGTCTAGAGCATACCCAGATATCCTCTCCAAAATAAAAAATAAAACATTGCTTCAAAAGTAGTAGCCTCTGTGTGTTCTGGAAGTAACTAAACTATACTTGGGAATATTCCTGTAGCCCCTATACTGGTAAAGTCAAAGGCTGACATGGTTCATACACTATGGACAGAGACATCTGTGGTAAGAAGAAAAAAAAAGTCACTTTGTGGAATTATGGTCAGACCCAAAAGGAGAATCACAATATTGACTCCCTAATTCTCAAGAAAGTTCATGCCATCTGCAGTGGAGACCTATGCACTATTCAAAAAAATATTTCCCAATCTACAACTGGGCCCAAATACATGCAGAGCACTTGAATATGTGGCATCAACTGCCCATGCTGCCAGGACAATTTATCATGAGCTTAGTTCTGTTTGACTCACCAAATCTAAGATTGGATGGACCCAATAGCAATCCATTATAAAATGGAAATGGTATACGTGGTATTACCAGGCATGAACACTGTCATGGGGCACAAGTAAGCTACTCAAGTATGCAGTATAGATCTTTGTCATCTGCCACTATTGCACCAATGCCTCTCCCTCAGAGTATATGCGTGTGGGGGGGGTGAGTGTGGGTGTGTGTGTGCGCATATGCACATGTGTACATGAGCATGCACACACACATACATACGCATATATCCTTTTTGGAAGATGTCCCATAAGGACAACTAGGGGAAGAAGAAAACAAACTGAGCTTAGTGTATGGATGTGTTGTCTCAGCACACAGGGGTCTCAATATGTGGGAAGTCCATGAAAATGGTCTACTGCTACACCGTCCCACTTAACATGACACTGAGTGACAGCAGTGAAGGAAAATCCTCCTAATGGGCAGAATTTGAGGTAGGTTACCTGATCAGCCACTTTGTGTGGAAAGAGAAGTGGCCCATGGTAAGAATATATGTGGACTCATGAGCAATGGTGAATATCACTTGGATATTCACCTGCAAAAAGAAAAATTGGAATATCAAAGTCAAAAAGAGCCAGGAAAGAAGCATGCAGGTAGATTTAAGGAAAAGGACACAACGTGGGAAAACTTTTGTTTTGCATACTGATGCCCACCAGAGAGCATCTGCCATGAAAGAAGCAATAAATAACCAAGTAAACAGAATGATTTGGCCAATCACAGCTGAGATGGAGATAATGCACGGACTCAACAGCATGGGCTGTTATTCACCAAGGTTGATCTAGGTACTAATGCTGGATGTTCAACCTGCAAGCAACAGAGAATGATGCTGAGCACCCGATATATCTTTCAACACCAACTAGCCACTTGGTAACAATTGATTACATTGAACATCTACTCTATAAAGGACAATGCTTCATTTTAACTGAAATCAACACAATTCCAGATACTAATTTGCCTTTCCCACCCACACAATTTCATCGTGGACCAAGAGGATATGCAGCAGTGGGCTCATGACTATGCATTTCACTAGTCCTATGACATCAAAATCCAGAAGCTTCCAGGCTGACAAAATTTAAAAATGGCCTTTGAAGAAATATTTGAAGGGCCAACTTGGAAATGATACCTTGATAGGATGGGACACCATACTTCAGAATGTAGTATACATTCTAAATCCATGATCATCCCATGGTATTTTTGTCCCCAGTAGATAGAATATATTTGTCTGGGAACCATGTAGTTGCCCTACTTATTATCACTCTTAATCTCCCACTTGGAGTATTTATACTTCCTATCCCTACGATTTTATTCTCTGTGATTACAGAGCACCTGGTTCCCAGAGGAAGACTGCTTCTATGATGACACAGTGAAAGTGCCATGAAATCTTAAAATATGGTTGTCACCTGGTCACTTTAACTCATGGCAGGAAGAACTGACCCTGATCATTAGGAGAGTGTAGGGCTGAAATTACACTGGGATAAGGAAGAATACATATGTCACCCAGATAAGCCACTAAGGAAACTCTTCATTACTCCCTGCCCAATTTTATGGTAAATGGATAAGCATGGCAAAATGACAAAGGGCTCAGACCCTTTAGGGATTATAATCTGAGTCATCCCACCAGTTAAACCACCTAGACTACAGAAGCAGAGGTGCTAGCTATGGGAAGGTGATATCTACAATGGAAGGTACAGAAGAGAGATAATGTGTTGTGGTCTTGAGAGTAGCTGCAAATAAAAGTGCTCCAGTTATTCCGACAACCTTAATATAAGTTTCCTCACAAAAAGAGACAAGCCAGCTATTCCAGATGGTGTTAACTTGCCATATGAAGCAAGTGGATTTGAGTGGCATGCGCAGCAGACTATAATGGATGCCAGGATGTGATACCTTCAGGACCACAGTACTTAGCCCCCTGAGTCAACTTCTGGGAATGGCCCTCAACTGCAGGGAATATTTGTGAAACACCAGTTCACAGCTTTTCCATACTGTCCCTGAAAATGCCCTAGTTTTGACCTTTAGGTTATGTAACTCAACATCTACAAAATATATTATCTTTATTTTCACAATATATCATAAGTAGCAGAGATAGCTAATGGGTAACAAAGAATAATTATAGTAGTTGCCATTTAACATTGCCAGCTCTGTGTCCCAGCACTATGCTGAGTATTTTTTTAAATTATCTAATTTAATCATGACAACAATCATCCAAAAAATGTATTATACTATCCCTATCGTAGTTAGGAGAGAACTATGGCACAATTAACCACCATTCTTAACACCATAATTCCAAGAAGTGGTAGTGCCTACATTTTGACCACAGGATATGAAACACCAAAAGCCTTCACCTCATGTCACTATATCATACAATCTGCAAAATATAAAAAGTACATACTTATATCAGAGGAAAAATAATTTGAATTTAAACTGCCTGAATATCAATTTAAATATATTATTTAATATACTAAATATAAATATAGTAACTATTCTATTGAAAAGGCTCTATATAGGTATATTGTACTGAACGTCAGAAATTATTCTTGAGGTAGCTGTTTTGCTAATACAAAGCAACACAGAGAGCCAAGCAAACTGAAGAAATAGAGGTATATGTTCTAAACAAACAAAAATGATAAAACCTCAGAAAAAGATCTTAATGAAATACAGAGAAGTAATCTACCTGTTAAAGAATTCAAAGCACTGGTAATAAAAAAAAAAATGCTTGCCAAACTGGGGAGCAGAATGGATGAACACAGTCAAAGCTTCAACAAAGACATATAAAATACAACAAAGTACCAAACAGAATTCACAGAGCTGAAGAATAATAACTGGACTGAAAAAACACACTACAAGGGTTCTATAGTTGATTAGATGAAGGAGAAGAAAGGATAAGTCAGCTTAAAGATGGCACAGTGGAACTCACACAATCAGAGCAGAAAAAATTTAAAAAAAAGAATGAAAGAAAGTGAAGATAGCTTAAGAAACTTATAAAACAGCCAATAGACTAACATTATCATTATATTGCTCCCAGAGCAAGAAAGAGCAAAAAGGGTAGAAATCTTATTTGGAGAAATATTGGCTGAAAACTTCCCTAATCTGGCGAATAAAATAGACATCCAGATCCAGAAAGCCCAGAGTGCTGCAAATAAGAGAAAACAGAGACACACAACATGACACATTATAATTAACATGTCAAAAGTTAAAGATGAGGAGAGATTATTAAAAACTGCAAGAGGGAAAAAAGTCTTGTTATATACAAAGAAAGCCCAAAAGACCATCAGCAGAATTTTCAGCAGAAACTTTGTAGGCTTGAAGAGAGAGGCACAATATATTTAAAATGCTGAAGGGGAAGGGGGAAAAAAAAAAAAGCCTTGCCAACTAAGAATACTCTACTCAGCAAGATTATCATTCAGAATTAAAAGGGAAATAAAGTTTTCCAGACAAAAGGTAAAGGAATTCATCACATTAAACTGGCCTTAATAAAAATGTTAAAGGGACTTCTTTAAGCTAAAGAAATGGCACTAATTAATGACAAGAAAATGTACAAAAGTAAAAATCCCACTGGTAAAGATAAATGTATAGTAAAGGTAGTGACTTAATCATCTATAAAGCTAAAATGAAGGTTAAAAGATAAAAGTAATAAAATTCACTAAAGCTACAATAATTAGTTAAAGGATACATAAAATAAAGGACATTGAATGTGACATCAAAAACATAAGCCATGGGAAGGGATTAAAAATGGAAAGTTTTGGAACGAGTTCATACTCAAGTTGCAGTCAACTTAAAATCAACCGTTGTACATATAGGATGTTATATTTGAACCTCAAGGTAACCACAAGGCAAAAACCTATAGTGGATTCACAATAGAAAATGAGAAAGGAATCTAAACATAATACTAATGAAAATCATCAAACTTTAAGAGAAGACAAAAGGAACAAGAAATTACAAAAACAGCTAGAAAACAACACAACGACAATAAGTACACTCCTCTCAATTATTATTTAAGTGTAAATGGACTAAATTCTCCAACCAAAAGACACAGAATGGCTGAATAGATTAAAAAAAAAAAAAGCTCATTTATATGCTGCCTACAGAGACTCACTTCAGATAGAAGGACATACACAGACTGAAAGTGAAGGGATATTAAAAGATATTCCATGCCAACAGAAATGAAAAAAAATCCGGTGTAGCTATACTCACTTTAGACAAAATAGTATTTAAAACAAAGACTGTAGTAAGAAACAAAGATGGGCATTGGGCATTACATAATTATAAAAAAGTCAAACCAACAGGAAGATGCACATTTGTAAATATATGTGGCATAAAAACACCTAACATAAAACACCCAACATAAAAACACCTAAGTATATAAAATAAAATATCAACAGATCTAGAGAGAGAAAATGACAGCAATACAGTAACAGTAGGGGACTTTAACACCCCCACTTACATCAATGGATAGATCATCCAGACAAAAATCAATAAAGAAATATGGGCCTTAACAACATATTAGATGAGAGAGACATAATAGATATGTACAGATTTCCTCCAAAAGCAGCAGAATACATGTTCTTCTCAAGTGCCCATGAAATATTCTCTAGGATAGATCACATATTAAGACACAAAACAAGTTTCAATAAATTTAAGAAGACTGAAATCACATCAAGCATCTTTCCTGGCCATAAAGGTACAAAGTTTGAAATCAATTACAGGAAGAAAACTGGAAATACCACAAATATGTGAATGTTAAACAGCATGCTATTGAACAACCCATTGAGTCAATAAAGAAATCGAAGGAAAAAAAATTTTAAAACACCTAGAGACAAATGAAAATGGAAATAAAACATACCAATATACCAATATAAAATGGTCTAAAAGGGAAGGTCATAACAACACAGGCCTATCTAAAAAAAAAAAAAAAGAAAGAAAGAAAAGAAAAATCTCAAATAAACAATCTAACTTTACACTTAAGGGAACTAGAAAAATAAGAACAAAAAAAAAGCCCATAGTTAGTAGGAGGAAATAATGAAGATCAGAGTAGAAATAAATAAAATAAAACACAATAGAAAAGATCAATAAAACTAAGAGCTGGTTCTTTGAAAAGATAAGCAAAATTGACAAACCTTTATCTCGTCTCACGAAAAAAAAAAAAAAAAAGAGAAAGCGTTCAAAAAAATAAAATCAGAAATGAAAGAGAAGTTACAACTGATACCACAGAAATGCAAAGGATCATTTAAAAGGCTATCAATAATTATATGCCAAAAAGTTGGACAACCTAGAAGAAATACATGAATTCTTACAATCATATAATATTCTAAGACAATCAGGAAGAAATAAAAAGTTTGAATAGACCAGTACTAGTAAGGAGACTGAAAGGCTTTACTGGTGAATTCTATCAAACACTTCAATATCTATCCTTCTCAAAATTCCAAAAAATTGGAGGGAACACATTCAAACTCATTTTACAAGGCCAGCATTACTCTAATATCAAAAGCAGACAGGGACACCATACATTCACAAAAAATTACAGGATGATATCCCTGATGAACACAGATGCAAAAATCTCAACTAAATATTAGCAAACTGAATTCAACAATACATTAAAAGGATCACATACTATGACCAAGTGAGATTTATTCTACGGATGCAAGGCTGAATCAACATCCGCAAATCGATCAACATGATATATACCATATTAACAAAATGAAGGATAAAAATTATATGATCATCTCAGTAGATGTATAAAAAGCATTTGACAAAATTCCACATCCATTTATGGTAACAATTCTCAACAAAGTGTAGACGGAACATACCTCAACATAATAACAAGGATAACAGGAACAAGACAAGGATGCCCACTTTCCCCACCTTTATTCAACATAGTATTGGAAGTCCTTGCTAGAGCAATTAGGCAAGGGAAAAAAAGCATCCAAATTGAAAAGGAAGAAATAAAATTGTTACTTTGTGAATGACATTATTTTATATAAATAAAACTCTAAGGATCACACACACACACACACACACATACACACACACACACACACAAACTGTTAGAATAAATAAATTCAGTAAAGTAGCAGGGTACAAAATCAATATACAAAAATCATTTGTGTATATACACACCAGCAACAACCTATTAGAAAGAGAAATTAAGAAAACAATCTCATTCATAATTGCATCAAAAAGAATAAACTACCTAGGAATAAATTTAACCAAACATGTAAAAGACCTGTACCCTGAAAACAAAGTAACTAATGAAAAAATTGAAGATGACACAAATAAATAGAAAGCTAGTCCATATTCATGGTTTAGAATAATTAATATTACTAAAATGTCTATATTATTCACAGAAATTTACAGATCTAATGCAATCCCTATCAAAATTCCAATGGCACTTTTCATAGAGCTATCCTAAAATTTGTATAGAACCACAAAGACCCAAATAGTCAAAGCAATCTTGATAAAAATACAGAGCTGCAGGCATCAGGATCTCTGATTTAAACATATTACAAAGCAATAGTAATCAAGACAATATAAAATCAGATGCGTAGATTAATGAAACAGAACAGAGATCCCAGAAATAAACCCACACATATATGATCAACTAGTTTACAACAAAAAAGGCAAAAATATACAGTGGGAGAAGGACAGTCTCTTCAATAAATGGTGCTGGGAAAACTGGGCAGCCACATATAAACTATTGAAACTAGGGGCACCTGGGTGGCTCAGTTGGCTAAGCGTCTGCCTTCGGTTCAGGTCATGATCCCAGGGTCCTGCATTAGGCTCCCTGCTCGGCGGGGAGCCTGCTTCTCCCTCTCCCACTCCCCCTCCTTGTGCACTTGCCCAGTCTCTCTCTCTCTGTCAAATAAATAAGTAAAATCTTATATCTGATAAAAGAATAATATCCAAACTCACAAAATTCTATAGAAAAAATACCAATTTAATTTTTAAAAAATGGGCAGAGGGCTGGGGCAGACTTTTTTCCAAAGAAGACCTACAGATGGCCAATAGTTACATGAAAAGATGTTCAATATCACTAATCATCAGGGAAATGCAAATCAAAACCACAATGAGATATCACCTTACACTTGTAGAATGGCTGTCATCAAAAAGACAACAAATGACAAATGCCAGTGAGGATGTGGAAAAAAGAGGACCCTGGCACGCTGTTGGTGGGAATGTAAACTGGTGTAGCCACTGCGGAAAACAGTATGGAGGAAACTCATAAAATTAACAGAACTACCATGTGGTCCAACATACTCATTTCTGAGTACTTATCAAAAGAGAAAGAAAGAGAGAGAGAGAAATCACTAATTTAAAAAATATATATGTACCCCGTATCTTCATCACATTATTTATAGTAGCCAAGACGTGGAAACAAGCTAAGTGAAAATGTCCATCAATGGGTGAATAGATAAAGACGTGTGTATGTACATTATGACTCAGCCATAAGAAAAGAATAAAATCTTGCCATGCAACCACATGGATGGACCTTGGGGGAATTATGCTAAGTGAAATAGGTCAGACAGAAAGACAAATACTATTTGATTTCACTTTTATGTGGAATCTAAAAACCAAAACAAATGAACAAACAAAGCCAAACTTAGAGATACAAAAAAGACATTGGTGGTTCCCAGAAGGGTTGGGAGGATGAGCACAGCAGGTGAAAGGGGTCACGAGGTTCAAACTTCCATTTTGAAATCAAAGGTCTCCTAGCATCTAATGATGCTCTCAACTAGTTGCTCTGAGATTTGTAGCTGAGGTGCACAGAAATACCTAATCCTTACAAAACAAAGTTTGTAAAGTAAATAAATTTTGTTCCCAACAACCTGGCCTCCTCTCTGTTCATCTTTTCTGTTCCATCTAAGGATTCCTTCCTCTGCCTCAAGTGTCCAATTACTCAGGTCTTACCTTACCTACCACAACTTTCAGGAAAGAACCTGATGACTGTAGATGTTAATACCGGTGCAGCCTAACTTATTTACTTTTCTGGGATATTTGGAAGAATGTTAGAGTACGCACTAAAACATCAGTATTCTGGGGGGAGAAAAATAGAGTTATTTTTGTTCTTATTTCCAAACGTGAGAACTTCTTGGCCCTGAAACCTTACCAAATAAAGAAAAACTTTTTTTTCCTATTTCTAACACATCTAGTTTATTTTTCTTTAAACTAATTTTTTTTCATTCTTTACAGGTCAAACTGTACTAGTAGTAAAAATTAAATCCACTTACCCAGTAAATGAAACCTCAAAGAAAATGTGTAATGTTTGGAAAGGAGTATGAGGTAGGAAGAATTTTTGCATCTACTGCTACTCAAACTTAAGAAATAAAAGATTTAAAATTTTTACCATATAACACTTAGGTATGATTCTACTATGTCCTTTATACACAGATATGAGTAAGCCAATTGAGGCCAGAATTCTGTTGCCAGTTTTTTGGCCAGCAGAGAGCAAGACAGTCCCCTGCACTACTGTTCCGCATTCAATCTTCCTAATCATTTGCTGCATTCTCTTGAAAGTGTTGTAATCATTTATTTCTTATTTATGGTCACTCTTTCATAGATGACCTTGTAGATACGTGGGATAATTATCTGAACGTTTGGAATAATTTAAAGAGTTCCAAATAAGTAAAGGGATGAGACACAAAACAGGTGTGTTTTAGTAAGGAGAAGAATCTACACACACACACACACACACACACACACACACACACACACACACTCCAGGATGGCAAACTGGGTTAAGGTGAGGAAACAGATACTCATAGTTGTCATGGCTCATTTACCTTTTGGGCAAGCTGACCTATTCTCCCTTTATGAGTTCTCCCCTGTTGAAGTAACCCTTACCTCATTATCCTCTTAGGGATAGTAGACAGGATCACTGAAAGAAATGGGAATATAATCTTGGACTTGTCAGCCCAATTCTTCCTCTGATTTCCATATTATGACAGTGCCAGAGATCTCTGCCACGACTGAGATGTAGGGCTACTGCAGTGTTACAGGTCAGCACCTAGGACAGGTCTTTTTAACTGTGGAAGACAGAATGACCGTGTTGTCCATTGCTTTAAAAAAAAGTTCAATTATGAATCAGTACAAGCAAATTTACATTCAAAAAATACGTAACTTAATGGAGTGATACTTGCTTTACAAAAGTATTTAGCAAGTTTTTCAGAAAATAAAAAGCCAGTTCTCTAGAGAATTTAACATTGATATTAGCTTGCAGATATTTTGGAAACACAGATGGTGTAAAAAATTAAGAAATACCTGAACACATAATCAGAAATAATCTTCCCTCTGGTTTGTCAGAATTAGCTGTTTATAATAGCAAAGGAAACAAAACAAAACAAAACAGGTTCTATATGACATAGGAAGCAAAACACAAGACCCTATATTAGCCAGAGAAGAAACCTACAGATTTAATGGCATAAGGAATTACAGTTTTAATTTAAGGCCTTTGTCCTGCCTTGGTGTCCTTAGGAACTGTTTGAACGAATGTTTTGTTTCTTTGTGTTTTTCTATTTTTATCTCTAAATTTTCTATGGGGCTGCTATTACAGGCAAGAGAGATGGCTTAATATTTTTTTTTAACAATTAAGCAGTACTTATTAATTAGAATTTGTTGACAGTTTTCCAAGATTATAATTGAGGTTACATAACCTTGCCTTCATTGATAAATGCAAATTGAGCCACAGTGTTCAGGTGAGAAATATCTGATCACAATTTGGATGGTATGTATTTATTTAACATCCAGAATATTGAACCACATGCTGACATTACAGAAACAGCTCAATTTACTCGGTGATGTTCTCATTTACATCAAGCACGTTATGATTCTATGTCTTCTCTCCCCAATAAGGCTATAAGCCTCACCTTTGAAAGACAGTCCTGTTTAACCCTGGTACCTCCACAGTGATCTACACAGAACAGGTTACTAGTGAAGATGAAGTGAAAGATATATTCAGGAGAATCTAACTAGCTATACATTTGAATTTCAAACTTTAAAAAATACTGACAGCATGGATTTATCAATATTTTATTCATTCACCCAACAATATTTATTGAGCACCAGGTAGGTGTTGTGACTTGTACAAGGTTTGGGGGATATAATGGTGAGCAAACAGCAATACTTTCTGCTTCTGTAAGATCAATAGAAACAGAGAAAGTTATTTAAACAAGCAATGTCAATAAATAATAGTATTTTCCTTCCAATTATTTCTATCAAAAAGTGACTCCTTGATGCATACCCTGCAAACTTCAGACCTACCAACGGCCCTCCTCCTCACCATATAGTCTCTGCTCTCCCAAGACATGCTTTTACCTCTTTGCTTGAAGAGAATGTACTTCCATTTCCTCTTCCCTAGACCATCACTGTTGCAGTGTGGATTATTATAATTCATTCCTTCCATTTAGCCCACATTCACATTCACTACTTTGGCCACCCCCCTAAATCCACTTCTTATATAATAATTTGTGTGTTTCCCTCTCCCAATAGCTGTAAGAGCTTTTGATGGCAGGTCCTCTTTTTTATTCATCTCCTCATTCTTTCTATAGAGCCTAGCCAAGTCCTCAAAGGCTTCTTAAATATCAACAAAAACAGCTTCCTGCTCTCCACTCACAACTTTATTTCCTTATGCCCCACAAGGATTGCCACTGCCTGGAATATTCTCTCTGACCAATAATCATAGTTTATATCATCCCCTCTTCTTTAAAATATCAATAAAAACTCTTTTAAGCATTACATTTTGTCATTCATAATGTCAAACACAGGAATTTGCTGTATTGTACACATCAGAATCTTTTTAATTCACCAGGGTTTTTTTCTCTTCAACTATTATACATAAGCATACCACCAGTTAGGCAGTGAGAACAATGGCACATGTCTTGCTCTCACAGAACTGGCAATCTAATGAAGAACAGAAAAGAAGACAGGTTCAGGCACTACCAGTTAAGACCAGACTAGATGGTGAGGGAGACAGGCATCAAGAAAGCCAAACCTTTTGGCCTCTGCACAGGTAACCACACATTAAAGCCACACAGACGCATCTTGTCTAAAACTGAACTTGCTTCACTTCTCTTGCAAAAGCTGCTTACAGCTCTGTAATTAACCCAGAAGGAATCCCCTAGACTCCAAATGTTTTATAGCTCATCTAATTAGGACAAAGGCAGCAGCTCAAGAAGCAGGATACACACCTCCCAGTCAGAAAGGTGCAGGAGATGTCCCTCAGGCAGCCTAAGGCATACAGCAAGAACAGAAAATAGAAACACAGTCATTTGGGCATGCTGGGATTTCTGAAAGATGAATTTTGCAGACATGTTTCAAATCTAAGCTTGATTTTCTCTTATTATTTGTAACACTTTGGCCCCACCTTATGTAGCCGTTTGCGGAGGCTTCAGGACTGTCAGACGAAGTTCAGTAGTGATCTAAACAAAATGTAATTAATATAAACCTGCTAATATTCAGAAATATTAAAATGTACTATCTTTCATGCATAGAGCTGGTATTCAAGTTTCCCTCAGTAGGACTCTGGCTTTGAGCTGCTTTTCTGGGAAGAGAGATGGATTTTGCATAACATGAATTCCTTTTCCATTCCTTTTTAGACCAATTGTTTTCCTCTTACAATATGACCTGTTAGGAGCCAGTCTGTGATCTTGGTACAGAATATTTCCCTTAACACTGATAATCAATCCATATAAGAGTTAACTCACTTTCCAAAGGTTATTTCTACTATATCTCAAAACATATTAGAATTCTAATTACCCAGCCACCTCTCATCAACATTGTGTTATTTAACAAAATATGAAATGCCTATTTATCCAAAATATCTACTTACCAAATAATTAGAAAGTATTAAATAAAGATCAATTATGCTAAAACATAACTTAATATTTTATAATGTGAAAAGTACTAGGGGGAAGCCTTGGAAATCTTCCAAGCCGTCATAATGAATACATATCATTGTACAGTATTACAGACACAAGATAACATCTTAATCTTTGAGTAGTATCATCACCTACAAATATCTATCGCATTTATTCTTGTTCCAAAGTTACTGGCACAAATTAGTTAATTGTTCACTAATGTCTGAATTCCTCATAAATAGGAATTTACAGTATCTTTCCATGAGACTTCAAATTGCTTGGTTTTCTCAGTCATTAATATTTACAGACATAGAGTAACACATTTCTTTGCGTAAAAATATGAACAGGTTTTATCTTTTGGTCCATTTCCAACTGGTATTAAGTAGTACAGTAAATTGTCTTCTATGAGTTTCAAATAACCCAACTAAGAGACTGAATTCGCAATAAAAATGGAGACAACACATGGATTAACTGAGAAATAGTTGAAAAACAGACATCCAGAAACTGTAACTACTATGATATGTATCTTCTTGGTGCTCCTGTAATTTTTTTAAAAACCCTATCTAGAATTTTGTAATTCTGACATTTGAAATTTGTTTCACATCTTGTGAACTTTTTCAAATTTTCTGCATTCTAAGAAACATCTTCATTCTCATGGAAGAAAGCTCTATATTCAAAACACAACAATCAGCAAATAATATCTTTCAGTATCTTTCGAACAATCAGCAAATAGTATCTTAGTAAGTGCAGACAACTGGAACTAACTAAGAGAAATTCACCAAGGCTTATAGTGTCAAGTACATTAAGAGAAAGTTAACAAGGAACGCTGAAACTCACAAAGAACGCTTAAAAAGTTAGGCTCAAATTTTCTTTCGATAGGTTCTAGCGTTCACCATACTTTGCCTCTTAATAGGCAGCTTCTTTGCTTACCATCACTACTGAGAAATTTAAAGATTTCAAGCTCAACCAAAGAATGAAGGAACATTTTTGCTCAGACGCCTCATTCACTCTTTCTGGGAAATTTTCCTCCAAAATGAAATATTGCAAATGAAAGCACCTGTCTATAATTAACCATATTGCCTCCTATGTCAGAATTAACAGATGCTCTAAGAATTCCTTTCGAAAACTAAAAAACACCTTTGGAAATTCCCTGGATTTCATTCCATAATCGTGGCTATTGCTGAATCCTTTGGAAACTAGGACCACAAAGCAGGGACCAGGGTGATAAAAACCAATAAACTGGACACAAGTTGGATATGCTGCTGTAATTAAGTAGGGGAGCGACAGACCACATTCTAGATTATCAGGGAAGATTTAGATCAAAGGGAGGGAGGATATGGGACCCGGAGCTAATGGGGGAGGAATTGTTACTACAATCACCAAAGAACAGGAAGACATACACCAGACCAAATTGACATGGATCTATAATGTAACATGGTTCGGACGTAGGTAAAGTCAGGCAGGCATTTCCCCTGTTATTAATTATTCCTCTTCCACCACTCTCGAAGCTACACTTCTGCTTTTTAGCGGTTCTGTTCATGAGCTACATAGATCCTGACATTTGCTGAAGAGCTATTGAGGGCCTCCTGAAGAATGAGAATAAATCAGGGGTCACGGGTCATACTCTCATCTCTCTGCTTGTTCGCAGAAGCATTTTGCTGTGGTAGACTCTTCGCGAAACCCCTATCAGCTGTAATACCGAAGTCATTAAGATTTGCTGTTTCATAATTCTACGAAAAACACACATAAGAATTTTGGATTTTCAGGGCCTTTGATTTCATGAAAAATAGCGTGTTCAAAGCTATTTCAATTTGCTCTAAATGTAGTTGCTAAGATAATTATTGTCTCAGGTCACAGGAGAGGCGTATGTTTTTCCTTCTGACATTTTTTCCTTTTGTTATTTCTTACTTTGTATACTAGTCTCTCTCCTTCCCTTACTAGTCTTTCCTCTAATAACGAATAATATTAGAGAGTTCACATTAAATAGAAAAGTAAAGAGATTTACTGAGCGCTCACCTTCTATTCATAAAGTAGTGAGGTATATGAACATAACTATGATTAATGATAGCTAGTATTCATTAGGCACTTTATATTATTTAATTTTCATAAAAACTCTTTGAAGCAATGCTCTTTACGACGCCATTATTTTCTGATTGAGAAGTTAAGATGCAGAAAGTTTGAGTAACTTGCCAAAGTTTACTCGGATCATGTACTTAATTGGTTTATAGTACTGCTAAAACATTTTTTTAACATTATGTAGAATACTAAATGTCTAAACTATAGGTTGAGACCAAAAGAGAAATCTCATAAGAAAGTATATGATTCATTAGCAAATGAATTCTGCAAATACTTCAGTACTATAGAATTGTATAAAATTTCAGTATTTGGAAACTGAGTATTCTGTTTAACTGGAATCAGAGACACGGTAAGAAACTGGAAGAAAGTAAAGCTGGAAAGGCAGTCTGGAATCTGGTTGTTTTTTTCTTTTCCACCCTAAGTAGTTTAGGATTTTATATACAATGTGGCGTCCTTGAAAGGTTTTGAACAGAGATTGACATGTGCCATGATCAAGGCATTTTTTAGGACAATGAATCTGGCAATAGTGTGCCGAACAGATGCTCAGAGGAGAGGCTCATAAAGAGAGAACAATTGAAAGATTGAAGTATTATTTTACTCACAAAGAGATAACTTGAACTAAGGTGGTACAACAGGAGGAGGAAAGAAGGCATGGCTGGAAATGACGTATCCAAGAGAAAACAAGATTCGGTAATTGAATATGGGTCATGAGGAAGAACAAGGCAGTGCAAAACACTTAAGATTTGAGCCTGGGAGACATGAAATCAGGAAAAGAAGCAGTTTGGGGGAAACTAGGAGGGTTGAATCTCTTCACCTTGGTGAGACATAGAATGTAAATGCCCTTAATGAGGTATTAATAGGCCGCTAAAGAAATTCAGTTCACCAGAACAAAAAGTAGACTGAGGATCAGAAGAATGCCCCTCATCAAGGCTAAATACAGGAAAACAGCAACTGATGTATGCATTTACTGTAATTTTTTGTATTTATTTATCAAGTTTTATTTATGGCTTATTTAAAAAAAAAAAAAAAAAAGATGTTCTTCACCTACTGCCCAGTAACATTGTGATGATTGACTGGGTATTCATCATGATCTTCTAATCCTATCAGTTACATTCCAAGAAGCTAGTAGAATTAAATTTTAATTTTTACATAATGGAAGTTAATCTACATATCTGGCCTCCTGTCAATCAAACTTCTTTGAAATTAAAAAGGAAAGCGTTTCCCTAGTTAAGTTTGTCCCTTCAGCCATGAGAGAGCCCTGCAATCCCCTTCTAGCACGTTCTTACAAGGGTGCCCATCCAGAAGGGAAGACAGCTGAAAGGAGAGAGAACAATTTCACTCAAATGACTGAGTATGCATGTACACTTTAACTTTAAAAGCTCTCAGAAAAATTGTCCTATGAATGACGCAAGTAAAGTGAGCAGCTAAGTACCGGAATACCATTTCTCTCTTGTAACGAAATGACAGCACTTCAACATTATCAAAGTCGCAGCAAATATTTATGACCCACAAATACGGGGCTGTACACAAAATATGCAGTTTCATGGAATATGCCATGTTATGTAAAGGAAAACAAGTTGACAAATTTTGTTGAAGTCCTACAAGGATTAACACTGTTTCTTCAGTTTCTCAGGCAGGAATGGATATTTATAAACCTCTAGTCTCGGGAGAAGCAAACCAGAATCAACTAATTCTGTAGCTTCCTTTCAAATAGAGTCAACCGTAGAGAGCCCGCATTATGTAGATTTTATAGAATTTCTGAGTCTGAGAACTGAGTCTTCATGAGCATGAAAGTCTTTTACAGATGAGAAAACCAATGCTTAGAAAAGGACAGCACCGGGGCGCCTGGGTAGCGCAGTTGTTAAGCGTCTGCCTTCCGCTCAGGGCGTGATCCCAGAGTCTTGGGATCGAGTCCCACATCGGGCTCCTCCGCTGGGAGCCTGCTTCTTCCTCTCCCACTCCCCTGCTGTGTTCCCTCTCTAGCTGGCTGTCTCTCTGTCACATAAATAGATAAAATAAAAAAAAAAAAGAAAGGAAAGAAAAGAAAAGGACAGCCCCACTTTACCCAGCCAGTTGGAAAATGAACCAGGATTTGACGAACTATAGTATTTTCTAATGGACAGCGAAAAGCATGGGACTCTGGTTGGAATGCTTGCGTCAATTCTTTATTTTTATTTTTATCTGGTTGACAATATTTACTAAATAGTTCTAATAAAGCAATTGTTTAGGGTTTTGTTAATTTTTTTTTTTCTTAGCTATATGCCACTTAATGACATGATTTAAAACATGGCTGTTCTTTCTCCACTGTTTCTAGAATCAGATCAACGGTGTTCTCACTCAGAAACACACCTCAGTAATTGTGCCCAAGTGATCAGTTTTTCCATGTATAAAATAGAAATCGTCATCCTTATCTGAAAGCTACTGTTGCCTTTTTTTTTCCCCTTAGTTTTAACGCACCTAGAAAAGCTACTTCTGGAGTCTCTTATTTCAACTTATGAAACACATGAAACAACATATTTTCATTCAAAAAATATATATTTTTTGTCTATCAAGAAGACATATTGCACTCAGACTCTCAAAAGCCAGAATGCTCAGAAAAAAATAAAGTCTATTTTACCTTGAACATTGGACTTGGACCAAGGGAGACTGGCTGTTGAGAATAGAGACAGGCTGAAGATGAAGTTGTAAGAGTCTAAGGGAGACAAGAAAATATTTTAGAGGAAAACCCATCTTCTCTGATCAGTTTTTAAAACTACTTTGGAATCCCTAAGTATTATTCATAATGTTGAGTTTATAGCTTGCTAACCAGTATTTATTTCCACAAAATACTTTAACTCACTACGTAAGAGAAATAATATAAAATATTTCCCACTTGAAGATTATAATATTTTCTATATGCTGAGGCTAAACCATATAATGAGGATATGTAAGAGACAGGAAACAGGGCACCTGGGTGGCTCAGTTGGTTAAGTGCCTGCCTTTGGCCCAGGTCATGGTCTCAGGGTCCTGGGATCAAGGCCCACGTTGGGCTCCCTGCTTGGTGGGGAGCCTGCTTCTCCCTCTCCCTCTGCCTGCCGCTCCCCCTGCTTGTGCTCTCTCTCTGTGTCTGTCAAATAACTAAGTAAAATCTTTAAAAAAAGAGAGAGAGAGAGAGAGAGAGAGAGAGAGAAAGAGAGGAAATATTTATGCCTCTTGGATCACAACCATTTTCACAAGAGAAGGAGAAATGATTCAGTGTGTCTTCATTTCTCCTTCTCCTCTGGAGGACTTCTGATGCAGAGGTTAGAAGACCACCTCTTCACCTAACTATGCCTCAAAATACTACAAGTGGAGCGAACACTGCTGAAGCAACCGTTACCTCTACAGATATCATAGAACTGAGCCCTCAATCTTCTGCACGCTCAAAAGCTACAAATTGAGAGGGCTATTAATAAATACCCCCTTTTTTAGGCTGGAAGGGAACTGGAGCTTAGCCACATAAGCACAGAGCATTTGAGATCCAGAAAGGATTTCTAATAATAAAAATTACAACAAATGATGCAAATTTAATTTCTTGACTTTGCAGTTATTGCTTGAGTGGTATTATCTTAAAGGTATTATCAAATAAGTTGATAATACATATAAACCATGACACAGGTAGAAAGTGGCTTTTTATCTGTAAAAGTGTGTTTTAGAAACAAATTTGGTGTGTATTTAAAATTCCAAAAATTTCCAGCTGAAAAACAGGCATATTTTTCTCAGGTGGGAACATAATTCCCATGTTTCAAAAATTCTGGGGAAAGTCCTTCCATAGTAAAGACTATGGGTGGGATGGAAAGAATGAAGAACAGAAGCTGATGGTATTGAAATTGGAAGACAATGTACAGGTGGCATAATGTCTCAGAAAACTTACGGTAGGGACTTTGCATTGCATTAGCTGAACAGGTCAATAGAACTGAAAGTGTGTGGGGCATTGGGAAAAAGATACTACCATACCAAGTTTACTGATATTCAAAATCACAGATTTGCCCTATATCAGCAAAGACACGAAGGGCATCCCACTCTCAAGTGACCCTTACACACACACACACATACACACATACACACACACACAGACATACAACACACACACACACATGCACACTTTGTATAATTTGTCTTTGAAAGGGAATCACCACAGTTGTCATCCGTTTACAATGACCCATGGGCTCTTAAATAAGTAGTTCTGTGTACCACATACTTCACTGCCTCATAGTTAAAGACTAGCAACCATAGAAAGGCGTTAGATGGCCAAGGAAGGGAAACGGTTTACAATAAGGACATGATAATTGAATTCTCTAGGCTTATCTAACATGTTTACCTCACATTTTACGTAGCACATGGTGATGACAATTTCTGGAAGAACTTTCCAAATCTCTGTAATGGAAGTCTGGCAACAAACAATCATACTAGGAAATAAACCCACACCTGCTTATTCACCTTCAAACCGAAGTTCACGATTGTACTGACGTTACACTCTTCACAGAATTCCACTGTGGTCTGAACAGGCAACTTTGATTATGAGAGTGTCAAATAGTCTTTTAAATTACCTCAGTTCAGTTTATTCATTACTTTGAAAAGTGATCATTTAATGGATTCGGTAAAGTAACTGTAGTGTCCTTGCTATAGTGTTTCATCCACAGGTACTGTAACACTTTTCATATAAGATGTCAACACAGAAGAAATACACAATTTTTTCCACACCCTACTAATGAATGCAAACTCAACTTTTTGCCCACCTTCCAAATCACTCTTCTCGCCCAGGAGTTGCTTATAGTTACTGACCATATTTTGACATTGTTGTTATTATAGTAATGTGTGGAATTTTGAAACACCTGATTTACCCACTTTTCTTTTTCTTTTTTTTTTTCTTCTTTTTTTTGTATGGCCCAATTTAGTGCTCTGGATCCGTAACATTCGGCAAAAATGAGGTTTTGGATTTAAAAGAGCAGGATAGTGCTTTACTTTACAGTATGCATAAATTACAATTTAAATTTCATTTACTTCTACTCCATTTGAACTTTTAAATCATAAGAAAATAGCACCAACAATAATTTAAAGTCAGGTTCTAGAGCTTTGGCATTAACTCTTTGTATTAACACTTAAAAATCTATATTTTGATATATACAGAAATGTGGCAAACTTTCTCATTCTCTTATTTCTCCCCTCCAGTAAAGCTCATTGAATTTAAATACATGTATGTTTAATTTATTGCTGGTTGTACCCACTTTTATGAAAATAATGTATTGAAGTGTAAAAGACAGCAAAATTTTTTAAAAGCATATTTACCATTAATTCAAAAATGAGATAAACTTATATTCTTAGCTTTTTAAAGAAATGCAGAGTATTTCCAAAAACTCATTTTTTTGTGTGTTATCCACCCACCTCTTTCCTTTTTCTCTTGAAAGCCTAATAAGGAAAATTGACTTTAAGCTTTGTCATTTCAGCCTAAGGTACTAAGGCAGCCAACGTTACTATTGTTGCCTTATCTGTCTTTCTCTTTATTATACAAGTATATAGATGATGTAATTGCAGAAGTTAGGGTTTACTCGAGCTGTTGAGGCAAAAGGATTTTTTTAGACTGCCTCCTTCAGCACCATAGAACAATTGTAAAACAGAACCAAGAACACAATTTAAGCAATTGATCTCTTGAAAGCAAATCTGCAGTATCTTCATCTTGAAAGACTGCTCAAGAGCTGGAAATGCAGAACCACTAGTAAAGCTCAATTTGCTCCAGACTGATGCTGAACTGGAAAAACACTTGAGTGACATAGTGCTAGTCTATGGCATTTTGGCTTTAACCCCTTCTCAGAAGCCCCAACTTTTCTGTTTGGCTCTAATTTTGTCCCCAAAACCCAAGGGATTAGGAAATATCCCAGCCTTTTACCCCTGCCTTGTTTGTCCGTGAGCTGATATTCCCCTGAAAGTTGAGTGGAAACTAAGCAATCATTCATCATTCTGCATTTAAAATAAAGCAGTGATTGAGAAGTCCATGATCCTACATAGAGCCACCCATATTAGAAACACCGAAGAGCTGAGCATTTACAAATGCATCTACTACACTAGGAGAACCCCCATGGTTGTGATTCAAAGTGCAGACAAAAAGAAACAAGAAAATGCAGACACAAAATCACATGCAGATGAGGAAGCGCAGACAGGGAAAAGAGAACATACCTGAGGGATTCTCCTTTTAAAAAAAAAAAAGGTACACACCAGCTGGGCTGTTTCTGCCCTCCTTTTGGGGTGTATATGTTTTCCTTTCAGGAATACCACTTGGAATCCTGTTTCCAGTCTCCTTTCCTTTATTCAGCCACAAATAGTTAGAGCAGGAGAGGAGGCTGTATCCCAGCGATCCGACTCAAGTGCAATCGGGCATGCCTTTGGTCTGCAACGGTGTCGGTTCTTGTCAATTCTATCGTGCTCCCCAGGCAGCAGCCTCCAAAGCAATTTTACAACTTAGCTGCTGGCATGAAACTGCCTTTCACTCTCCTCATTGCCAAATTCCTTCGGCAGCTCATTTCTCATCCCTGTCTCTAAGAAAGCAAAATGGGTTGTCTCCCGTGCGTTGATGAGCGCCAAGGTTCATCAACAATTGAGGCTGAGTGCGTGCGGGGAACTTCACACAGCGCGGGCCACCGCGGCGGCGGCGGCTTTGGGGAATGCAGCACAGACACTGCGATCCCCCAGCCTCCTCTGCCCAGAGCTCCTCGGCTCCCTCTGCTGCCGCCCCTGCCGCTGCACAGAGCAGCTCCTCCAGGCTGAGCCACACAGCCCGTGCTCACGGGAGATGCACCGTGGCCGCTGCGAGGTGTGGCCGGCGTCACCACCGCACTGACAACTAACTGTGGGACGCAGCTTCATCGCTGGGGAAAACGCCTGGATGCCCAAGCTCCTCAGCCTAATTTTTTTTCTTTATCTCGGAGCGATGACCTAGGAGACAATTGTACGGCCAGCGCTGCTAGCCGTGTGTGCAACCTCTTCGATAACATGGACAATTTAATAATTACTGGTTTGGATGTAGTTGACTGTGCTTGGAATCATGAAAAGTACACTGCACACAGTATAATTCCCAAATAGCCACGGAGAGACAGCTAACAGGACCCCGTATTTGGAGAGAGGAGAGGCTGGTATCTCATCCCAGATAGTTTTCTTCTTTTTCATGTGTGGAAAGCCATTTGAAGGTGATTCTTGAAAAAATTTGAATTAAAGACACATACACAAATCAAAGTGGGAAATGGTGGAAAACTTACTGTGACACAAGGGTTTTGCTTCTCACTTAGAAATAACGTCTTCCCGTCTGATGTTAACGTTCTAAAGATCTGGCTAGGAATTGGATGGGCTTGCTTGCTTTTTTAGTTTTGCTGAGTCGAGGAGGTGGAGGGAGTAACAGCTCCCACTTTCCATCAATAAAGCATTTTCTATCCTCTAACCCTCCTGTTGAAACAAACAAAAAAAGTACTGGATCTTAAAATAGAGCCTTAAAGAAGCTCAAGTCCTGGAATAATTTATAGATTTTAGGCTGCATCTGGTCTGTTGGCTTTCTTCTATCTACTTTTCCTCATCTTTTACAAAATAGATGGATATTTCCGGGACTGAAGAAAAGTCGACTATTATTAGTTGAGATCGAACAGAAGAAACATATACATAGATGTGTGTGGCATTTTTCAGTACATGTAAGGATGAATATGATGAATATGCCTTGGCCAACTTTAGAATTGACTCTACCCTACCTAAACATTCAATATATAATAGCTGACAGCAAAATGAACAGCTAAGCCTGATAGAGCATTTTTGCCAAAAACTTGTGGCAAAACACATTCCACCTACTAGCTTGACAACCAATAAATAGTTATTTCTATGATTAAAAATAATTCTCCCCAATTTAACACAATATATGTGCCAGGTGCCAAGAGCTGAGCACCCCCCCCCCATTCCCAGCCCCACCTTTAGCTCACAGCAGCACAGCTTCCTCAACATGCTGCTCAAGTGACTGTTAATGGACTTGAGCAGCTGCTCAAGGTCTAATGAGCTTCATCAGGGGCTCACGCTGGGGCACCGTGATCCCCGCCTTCAAGAGCACCCGAGTGGGTAGCAGGACAAAGCTCTGCTGCCCCCGGCTGTACGCACTCCAGAGTAGCACAGGAAAACCGTCAGACCTAAAAGTAGATGAGAGGGCAAAACTGGACTTTTTTTATACAGAAAAATTCAGGCTAGCCAGTACACGGTTTTGAAGAATGCCCTTCAATACACAGAGGGAAGAACACAGAGGCTTGTTCTTTTTTTAGTGTGCAACACCCAGAACAAAGTGCTGGAGCTGCTCCGCGGAGAGCCCCCAGCACCCAGAACCGTGCAATGTAGGTGAGTCCTCAGTAAATTAGGATAGAATGTCAGTGGTTTAAACGTTAAAACCTATAGAAGGAGGGGCGCCTGGGTGGCACAGCAGTTAAGCATCTGCCTTCGGCTCAGGGTGTGATCCCGGCGTTCTGGGATCGAGCCCCACATCAGGCTCCTCGGCTATGAGCCTGCTTCTTCCTCTCCCGCCCCCCATGCTTGTGTTCCCTCTCTCGCTGGCTGTCTCTGTCTCTGTCGAATAAATAAATAAAAAATCTAAAAAAAAAAACCTATAGAAGGAAATACAAGTAAGATGATCCTGTTCCTGTGTGATTCTCAGAGCGTGTCTGTACTGTGATGAAAAGACATGTGTTAGTATTTGCTCTAATTCAAATACTCTCATTGAGGAAATAATAGGGGCAGTGATCATCAGTCTCTGTTTTTAAGAAGAAATGTCTCATGAATGCTCCAAAGTCAGTGTGTGTGTTCTGATAAATGCACTGCTTAGCTATAATCAAAGGATTCTGGTTATATATTTCAAAATAGAAACTATCTACATCTCTGAAAGTGGCAGGAATTGTGGATCTGAGGGACACCAGCTGCTAATAAAATATGTCACTTATGGAGAGAGTGACAGAGCTTACAACGTTATTGACGTGCAGGGACACCAAATCCCTAACAGAATTTCCATGGCTCTTGATGGGTAGTTTTCACCTGCTAAGTACCTGATCTGAATAATACATAATCACAATCATATGAATGAAGCAATAGGTTAGAGTTCTATACATTAGGATAAGACACATTCCATTCTTGCAAAGAACTTTTCAAATTCTTGAATTAGTATCATAAAACAACACAGGATAGGCAATGAGTGATTTCCATATACATACTTACACCTCTAGAGGTATGTACAGCCCAAAAACTCACAGACTGATTAAGACAATAAGATAATTTCTCCTTTAAATCTTTCAGCAGTAATTTCAGGAGGAATAAACCGCTAGGGTACCATTCATCTCCCATATCCCAAGACATAGGTGGGCTAGATCATTTGTCTCTTTGGTTCAGGTGGGAGAAGAGGAAGTGTCTGGGTCACTGGTCTTTTTTTTATCAGTAGTAAAAACCTAACTAAACCAAAAAGATCAAGTAAAAGGACTGTTCTTATATAATTCTGCTACTGCCTGTGCATTTGGCTTTCAGCAACAGAATTCCTGAAAAAGCAGAAATTAACCTTATAGGTATTGAATTATATTTTCAGCTTTCTAGAAAACCTTGCTCTTTATTTTAGCGAACTGGTAACCTATCACTGGACCTCACTATTAGGAAAAAAAAACAAAAAACTGAACCATCATTGGCTCCCTGTATGCACTTAAATGTATTGGTAAAATGGATTATTGTCAAGATAATCAAAGACAAAAACATGATTACATCAAAAATAGTAAGTTGTTTCTAGCTTTGTATAACTGAATAACGCATAGGGGAACAAGTATTTGGGAATAAACTATCATATGGAATTTGGAAAGATGGGCAAAATGTTGATTTCATGATAGTAAAGCATACATTAAGCTCTGTTCTTGAAGTTTTCCATTAAATTATGAATCACGTAAAAAGCATACATTTGAAAGACAGTAACAGCGTGTAACTTTGGAGACTAGGTCATGCAAGGTACTGCAGCTTCCTTTTTGCCCGCTCTCTTTTGGTTTGCTCACTCTTCGGAAAGTTAGCTGCCATGTCACGAGGACACTCAAGCAGCCTAGAAGGAACCCACAGAGCAAGTAACAAAGGTCCCCTCCCCATAGCCAGATGGGAACTGAGACTTCCTACCAACAGTCATGTGAAAAAGCCATTTTAGAAGCTGACCTTCTACCCACATTCAAGGTTTGAGAGGACGACAGCCCCTGCTGACACGCTGAGTGAAACCACCTGAGAAACTGTGGAGACACTCGGGGAATAAATGCCCATTGTTAAAAAAAGGAAAAAAGAGAGAGAGAGAGAGAGAGGGAGAGAGAGAGAGAGAGAGAGAAAGAAAGAAAGAAAGAAAGAAAGAAAGAAAGAAAGAAAAGATAAACTGTTAGAATTTCCAAATGAGAAATTAGATGGACTATTTTTCAACTTGTGGATTTAAGGGTACTTAAGTGTCTTATGATGTAAAGTTTTACTAATTCAAAGGGATACATGCACTCCTATGTTTATAGCAGTGTTATTTACAATAGCCAGGATATGGAAGCAACCCAAGTATCTGGTGATTGATGAACAGATAAAGATGTGAGATATATACATACATATACATATATATACACACACACACACACACATACATATACATACTCACACGCACACACATATATATCTATACACACACACACCAGGATATTATTCAGCCATAAAAAAGAATGAAATCTTGCCATTTGCAACAACATGTATGGAACTAGAGAGTATAATGCTAAGCCAAAAAAGTTAGACAGACAAATAACATTTGATTTCATTTGTGGAATTTAAGAAACAAACTAGTGAAGTAAAAAAAAAAAAAGAGAGAGAGAGAGGAGAGACAGACCAAGAAACAGACTTTTAGCTATGGAGAAAATAATGGTTACCAGAGGGGAGGTGGGTGGGGGGATGGGTGAACTAGGTGATGGGGATTAAGGAGTACACTTGTCATGATGTGCACTGGGTGATGTCTGGAATTATTGAATCACTATATTGTACACCTGAAACTAATATAACACTATATGTTAACTAACCAGAATTAAACATTAAAAAAAAAAAAAGATGTAAAAGTTTTGGGTTCAACACATTCAGGAACAAGAGGAGAATGTCACAGTTCCCTAGTCAGTACTGGTAGTTCTCTTCTCTGTGTGACCTTAGCACTTTTATAAATCTCTATGGTAGTATTAGTTTAGTATAAGGTGTGTTAACTATTAATTTACTCACTTACCTTAGCCTTTTTGTGCTAGACTGTGATGTCCTTGAGGACAGAGACCATGGTTCATTCACCTTTATATCACCAATGCCCAGCTGAAAGCCAGACTCATGAAAGGTAGGCGAGTGAATAACCGTGTATTTAGTTGGTAGAGCACAGAGCTAATGAGCCTAAGGACATGGGTTGAGTCCCTGTGTAACCAATTAGCTTTGTTCCTTTTCTGGTCCAAATGGCAGCCTTGGTTCTCACCAGCTGTCTCACAAATGTGTGCCAGAACAAACCACCTAACTACATATTCCAACAGGGGTAAGACAGAACACAATAATAATGTCTAAAGTTAAACCCTCTTACAAAGTGTTTTTACCTACCTTTTCTCATTTAATACTTATCTTTAAAATCCTGCAAGATATTTTAATGGTCTTGTGATTGCCCCATCCTAAAATGCTGAAACAGAGACTCCAAAAGCCTGCCTGACTTACCAGACTATACGGAACTAGTAAGTGGTGGAGACTAGACTAGCAATCAGGCATTCAACTTCTACTTTAAAACTGGTTCTGCCACATAGCTGACAGATATTTATTTAAACACCATAATCAACGGCAAAATGTGTAATCTGTTAAAAATTCTACTAAAGGGTGAATTACTTAAGCAGATGCTCTTTTAGAGTATGTCTGCTTGGGTAGGCTTTGGGTAACCATCATGCGATGTTGAGTGCGTTTGGTGTGAAGCATCTCTAAAGCCCCATCCTGTTATTCTCTTCTTTGCTTCTGTAAAATTCATGTCAGCACTTCATCATATGAAGGTTTTTGTTTTTTTTTAAAGGGGGTTCCAATTGCTAGAAAGACACAACATTTGGACAATATCAAGTAAAATGATTTCCATTCCCTTATTCCTTCAATTTTTGTTCATTCAGGGAATTATGATTTAATTATACAACATGGCACTGAAAAGCCTAGCCTATGGAAACCACGTGCCTAGTTTCCAAGCTTTGTCCTAGCATGAATTATCTTTCTGTCTTTGGTAAAGTTTCTTAATGCCCTAAGCCTTAGTTACTTCATCTGTAAAATGGTATAAAAATAATTCTTATTTATCCTCTTGCTAGTGAATCAAATGACAAAATCTGTGTAAAGCAATTTAGTATATACCTGACATGTAGTAGGTACTCAATAATCATTATCTATTTGGTAATAATTAATAATAATTGATTATTACCAAACTTCTTACCAGATATCATTGTCATTATTTTCTACTGTTACTAACCTGACCCCCATTCATCATGGTAACTTTTCAGGGGAATTCTTATTTTTAATAAGAATTTTTTTAAAAAAAATATATCAGTGCCAAGTAATGCCAAAGACCTATCTTTGATTCATAGCTCTGCTGCTTTCTCTCTGTATGCTCATATACCAGTTATGTAAATTCCCTGAGCCTCAGTTTCCTGTGTTTGTATGTACTATGTGTTCAATCACTATGCTCCATTTTTCCCTTCTATTCTTTCTGGATTCTCAAATGCATATTTCAACTTGGTTTGACAAAAGGAAAAATTATTTTAATGGTTTATATTTGTTTGCTAAACGTTTTATGCCCACTAGACATTTTATATGCCTGACAATAAAGTTCATAAATTGAACTATCTTGCCCAATATTAGAAGAAATGTCTCAGATAAAATATTTATGTACACAGTAATAAACAAATGAGTTTTAGATTCCCCTTCCTTCCAAGAACAGCAATGATGTCTTTTCCTCTCTTGTGAAAATTAAGGAGTATAATTATGAATCATAATATTACTTGCCAGTATTTCAGGAGCTATTCAATATGTGCTGATGATTCCAAGAGCAATGAAAATGCCCTCAGTAGAAGCTCTATGATGACTGGGTGAGAATCATTATTGACCAGAAACTGCACAGATTCAAAATTCATGAAGATATAGCCTTTGTCCAACAGTCTTAAAACCATATTTGGTATTAAAGCGGTTCTTCTTCCAACAGTTTCTGGTTATAAGCAATGGTTCATGATTCATACTAAGTCTTTTCCACCTAAATTAATAACTGTTTAGGATATATACAAACCACGAAGCAAGTCAACAATATATTTCTTTGACATGGTCTAAAATTCTTGTATCAAAAAATAGATTCACTTGGAGCATTTTATTTAATATGATTGGACATCATCATATCCTTCTTTTTCATGGCATTTCATCTTCTGCTCAGTTTCCTAGTTGTTTTTCTCCAGAGAACACATCTACACTCTCTGCAGAGCCTGGAAGGGAAAAAGCAAAAACAAAAACAAAAACAAAACAAAACAAAACAAAACAAAACCCTGCTTTCTGGTTTGTAGCCAGGGAGAAAGACCCTGTGGTAACTATCACCGGAAGCGTTGGCTCTAGGTCAGCCATGAACTACATGAAGTTTATCTTTAGAGCCCTTCACTTTCCATGTCTTTGCCCTTTTTAAATTTCTTCTTCAGCAACTCTTTGGTTACTTTGGCTATTCTCCTGAGAAAAGACTCTGTGAGTAACCAAGGTTATGTTGTAAATCAATCAAGTATGTCACTTGGAGGAAGAGAAAGTGAAAGCAATGAATCCATAGTCTTTTTAGGATAATTCTGACATCATAGCACGTAGGTACAGTTGGTAATTTTGATTTATGGGGCATCTATAAAATGAGGTGAAATAAAGACCACCGACCCATTCATGTATTTGTTTTAAAGATTAAATACATGAAAAATATAAAGGGCTTGACAGAGTATCAGCCATTACTGTTATCATCAGCATCATTATTCATTTTTCATGGATGCTTGAAGGAGGAAATGCTCTACCTCTGGAAGTGGTAGAAGGAAGCAGTATCTGATAGCATCATCTAAGAATTAAAAGGGAGATAATAAAAGTTTTCTTCATGCAGATGAATTTTTTGCCAGTTCCCAAGTATATACCTGGAAAGAAAAATACGCATTTTTGAAGAATTCCAGAAGGGTATTCCACTTGAAAACACTGTCCTCTTAACACCACCTATAATTCCAGCAGCTCATAGAGACTTTTTTGCACCTATAGATCATCCTATATTAAAAAATGGCTACCTGCAAATATTGTCTCCCATTCTGTATGCTGCCTTTTCACTTTTGTTTATTTTGCTGTGCAGACATTTCTGAGTCTGATGTAGTTTCGGTGTCTATTTTTGCTTTTGTTGCCTGTGCTTCAGGTGTCATATCCAAGAAAGCATTGCCAAATCTAATGTCCTGAATTTTTTCCCCTATATTTTCTTCTAGGAGTTTTATAATTTCAGGTTTCATATTTAAGGCCTTTAATCCACTTTTAGTTAACTTTTGTACATGGTGTAAGGTAAAGGGTCCACTTTCATTCTTTTGCATGTGGATATCTAGTTTTCCCAACACCATTTGTTGAAGAGACTGTTGTTTCTCTTGTTGCCTTGGCACAGTTGTCAAAGATCATTTGACCATATATGTGAGTTTACTTCTCACCGCTCTATTCTATTCCATTGGTATATGTCTTTATCTGATAAGAGGTTAATATTCAGAATATATAAAGAACTGCTACAACTCAGCAACCAAATAATAATAATAATAATAATAATAATAATAATAATAACTCAATTTAAAAATGGGCAAAGGACTGAATAGATATTTCTCCAAGAAGACATACAAATGGCCAACATATAAAAATGGCAAATATATGAAATATACAGAAAAGGCAAACATATAAAAATATACTCAACATCACTAGTCATTAGAGAAACACAAAGCAAAACCACAATGAAACATCGCCTCACATTTATTAGGATGGCCACTATCCAAAAAATAAGTAAATAAAATAAAATAACAAATGTTAACAAGGATATGGAGAAATTGTAACTCTCCTGCCCCATTGGTGGGAATGTTAAATGGTGCACCCACTATGCAGTTTCCTCAAAACCAGTAGAGAGCCTCCTCAAAAAATTTAAAATAGAATTACCATATAACCCAGCAATCCAATATTTGGATATAAATCCAAAAGCACTGAAAGCAAAATCTCAAAGATATACTTGTGCACTCATGTTCATTGCAGTATTATTTGTAATAGCCAAGAGGTAGAAGTAACCCAAAAGCCCATCAATGGATAAACCGATAAAGGAAATGTAGTATACACATACAAGAGGTTATCATTCAACCTTAAAAAGTAAGGAAATTGTGACACATGCTACAACATGGATAAGCCTAGTGGACATTATGCTAAGTGAAATAAGCCAGTCAAAAAAAGACAAATACTGTAAGATGCCACTTACATGAGATACCTAAAGTAGTCAAATTTCTTTGAAAAACTGTAAAATATTAGAATGGTGATTGCTAGGGGCTGGAGGAAGAGAAGTGAGAAGTTGTTCCATGGGTATAGAGTTTCGGTTTTGTGAGATAAAGTTCTAAATATCTGTTGTATAATATGAATATACTTAACAGTACTGAACTATATACTTCAAAATGATTAAGATAATAAATTTTATGTTATGGGTTTTACAATTTTTAAAAATACTGCTATGTGAAGTGGGTATTATGTAAAACTGTGTATTAACATTCAGAAAATAGTTTCTCAAGTTCTCGCTGGAAGTGAAGAACAGAATGCTGGAACTGCCTCCAACTCAAGCTCCTTAAAAGCATGAACAGGGGCTGCACTGAGGGGCCTCAGATTTCTTGGGTGGTTTCCCTCTCTGTTGTCATCTCTTTTAGGCTTATTTCCAATGATCAGTTATTCTGCTCTGACTCTTCTTCACTTCTACTTTATCAGCTTGCAGACATTTTCCCTTGGCTGTACTTCTACGATAATCATCTGTGGATCTGAGTGAGATCTCTACCACTCCAGGGTTTCTGGATGGCAAACTCAATCCAAGTATTTGGAATATAATTATTCTCTTTCTCCTGCAAGACACAGGTTACAAATACAAATACTTCGAATAGTCAAGAAGGCCATCTCGATGGTTTGAGTCAGTGGAGTGTGATAAAATTCAAAGATATACGGACGATAGGACACAACACAATACAAGGCCTAGATAAAAGGGATAGCTGCCAAACGACAGGAGCACCAAACAATGAAATCTGCTTATTTTTAAAAATAGGCTAGAAATGTGGAACTTTGTGTAAATTCTTGCGATTTTTAAAATGACTGTCATGTGAAAACAAAATGCAAAAAAAAAAAACAAAAACCCAAAAAACCCCGAAAACCCCGAAAACAAACAAACAAAACAAACAAAAACCCCAACTGTGGGTTCTTTGCTTACTGGCCAACAATTTTTGATTTTTGCTAGAAAGCTCAAAGGCATAAGAAATTCAGATCTTCTTCCAATTCCAGATTACATACAAAAACAAGACTGACTCCTCTTTTCTTACAGAGAAATTCAAATATGGGACGTTCTGAGACCTCGGGACTTAAGATCTTTTCTTAGCCGGGCACTGTTTCTGGTGCTTCTTCTTGCTATCAATGGCTTCCAGAAGCTATTGTTAGTTGATAGGCTTTGATTACAAAAGCTCCTTCCACAGAGTTTCAGTGGTTATACTGAAACCTTCTTTCCTTTGTCACTCAACGTCCAGAGTGTCTCTGCTTCCTCACACTGTTTTCTTCAGATTCTTACTTATCCTGGTAAGTGCATAATATCTTCCAAGTTTCCTGTTGGTTACTGTTGTATTACTCTTAGATTGATAGAAGCCTTCCAATATCAAGGACCCCTGACTAATTCACTAAAGGCAACTTTATAAAGTAAATTTTAATATTAGTTGAGGAACCAGTTCACACAGGAATAATCAGAACCCACCGAGGCTGTGTAGAGAAATGAGCTTTTATAATATGGTATAATACTGTCTCTTAACTGCTCTCTAAATAACCCTCTGCTATGCAGTAAGTTGGTCACATTCCTCTCTGGCCCAGAGTGTAAGGATATTTATCCTCTTAGTATCCAAAGCCAAGATTCCAAAGCCATGAAAACAATCCCATTTTACCATCAGAGACATTCCCCATTGTGCACAGAATGCACGTACAAATCAAAATCCAGGTATGTTTATTGGGCCTCAGAAGTTTCTCCAAGTTAAATATGCAAAATATTTTGAGATATAGAGGTCACAGGAAAAAAAAAAATGAAGTTACCTATTTAAGAACAAAGACTTTATAGAATCTACTAATCTACTAATAGATTATTTTTAAATAAATACTGTTCCATATATTACTATTTACATATAACTACAAAACCAATTTCAACAGACTGACTTGTGCCAAAAATAGTTATTTATCTTCAAGAAAGGCAAATACTTCATTAAAGTAAAAGAATTTAATATAATTTATGTTTCTCCTTTCCCTCCTACCTCCACCTTAATCTTCGTGATGAGCTGTCCTTCAAGACTAGTCAAAGGAATAGCACTGAAAACAGAATAACTAGAGAGCAAGACTGAAATCCCACCAATAACCAACAAACAGAAACAGTTGACAGAATATATTCATCCCAAAATATAAACAGCTATAAGATGCTCCCAGTATCAGTTTTTGTGTGAGAGGAAAGAGAAAGAAGCCACAAGAAATGTAAAAGACTTAAGAACAGGAGAAACCAAAAAGAACAAAGGCACTCACTTAAAAGTAGTCAGTCATTTGAGAACAGCAACCGCATACTTCAACTCACAATGACTGCAAAAATCTATGTTCCTGAAAACCAATTTTGTGAAAAAATGAGAAGAGAAATACAACTCCCAAAGTTGTTACAAAACAAAATTAAAAAAAAAATGTGTATATGAAGCAGAATAACATCCCTCCAGAAAGTAAAAATGTAACATAAAAACAACCCCACAAAACAGATTTTAAAAATAACCTAAAAATAAATTAATGAAAATTAAAAATTTTTAAAAAGTAGTAGGCTGACACTTCAAAGGAGCTAAAAAAATTTAAGATGATATAAGATATGAAAAAGTAACTTAAAATCTAATTAGAAAAACCATAAATAAGGTTATAGAAGTCAGAAAAAGTTAGAAATAAAGCAAAATTACTTCAGAAATGAAAGAACACCAAATGCATAAACACAATTGATACTACTTTAAGAAAAATATAATTTTTACTTTTTCGGAGTAAAAAACATATAAAATAGTAAAAATAATGCAAGATGAAATTAAAACTATAAAAGCTAGGCAAAGAAAATCTAATATACACGTAGTAGGAGGACGTTAAGGAAAAAAAAGTAAAAATGTAAATGAAGGAAAATTTCTTAAAATTTTGAACAACAAAAAAATTGAAATATGTTGTTTTGAGAAGGCATATTGCATACCTGGAAAAATTAACCCAGAAAATTAAGAATATAATTATCATATGGTCCAGTAATTCCACTACTGAGTATTTACCCAAAGAATATGAAAATACTATTTCAAAAAGATATATGCACCCCTATGTTTATTACAGTATTATTTACAATAGCCAGATTATGGAAGCAATCCAAGTGTCTACTGATACACGGATGGATAAAGAAGAGGTGGTGTGTGTGTATGTGTGTGTGTGTGTGTGTGTGTGTGTGTGTGTGTAATGGAATATTACTGAGCCATAAAAAAGAATGCAATCTTCCCATTTGCAACAACATGGATGGATCTAGAGGGTATAATCCTATAAGTGCAATAATTCAGAGAAAAACAAATACCATATGATTTCACTCATATGTGGAATTTAAGAAACAAGCAAACAAAGAAAAGAGACAAAAAACAAAAAAACAAAAAACAAAAACCAGACTCTTAAATACAGAAAACAAACTGGTAGTTACCAGAGGGGAGGTGGGGGGGATGGATGAAATAGGTGAAGGGGAATAAAAGTATATTTATCATGATGAGCTCTGAGTAATGTATAGAACTGCTGAATCACTGTATTATACACCTGAAACTAATGTAATACTGTTTTTTTTTTAAAGTACAAAGTTCTTTGACATACAAAAACTCAAGGAATTTTATTCATGTGATCTTACCCTGAGAAATACGCTATACAAAGAACTTTAGACAATCAAAATGAATGGGGACACGGCATAAAATTTGGTGTTTTTGAGCATCAATTGGTAACATCACAAAAGAGAGACAATCAGATATCATGGGTCTTCTTATGGAAAGGTATATGCAACTATTGATGAAATAATCCTATCAAAGATGATTAAACCTGACCCTAATCAAGCCAGTAGATTCAACTACTGATTTATAGAAAATATATGTCATAGAATGTGTTAACTATGCCACAGGGATCTGATCAACAAGATCAAGAACGGGAGAATTCTATAAAACAAGGAACCCTTCAACAGTTTCTTTAACCAATAAATTTCATAAGAAAAAAAAAGGGGGGGGTAGAGAAAAAGAGAAGGAAAGCCTATAAATAGATTAAAACACATTTAAAAGACAACAAATAAATTCAATATTTAGACTTTAGTTGGATTCTAATTAGTAGGAAAAAGAAGAAGGAGAGAAGACGAGGAAAAAGAGGAAAGACAAAACCTTTGAGATAACTGAGAATTTAAACATTCAAATGGATATTCAATAATGGTAGAGAATTATTTCTGATTTATAAAGCGATGGTATGGAAGGCTGTGTTAAAAAGAGTTTAAATATTTTAAAGATGTATCCTGAAATATTTAAGGGTGAAATGATATAATATCTGACGTTTGCTTCAAATTAGGCTGAGAAGGAATGGATGGGGTATAGATGAAAGACTGGTCTTAGGTTAATAATCACTGAAGCCAGTTGAGAGGCACATGGGAGTTCATTATAATCTGCCTACTTATTGTGTTTAAAATTTTATATAATAAAACATAGTTTAAGCTATCTTATGCTTAATGATCAGATTGCCAAAGAACAAGTTTATTTGGGACCATGTTGCCTGTGTGAGTATAATGGGCCAAAATTCCCTATACCTTTATAAATCAAAATTACTTGGGGTTTATGAGCATAATCAGAGAGAAAATATATAAGATCATTAGCATTCCTTTTTTGCACAGTCACTTTTTCTTGCTTAAAAGATGTGGAGGCTGACCATAATCAAAACTATTTCCGCCTTAAAAATGTCACAGACCTTTTTTCTTTTTTTTAAAGATTTTATTTATTTATTTGACAGAGAGAGACAGCTAGCGAGAGAGGAAACACAAGCAGGGGGAGTGGGAGAGGAAGAAGCAGGCTCACAGCAGAGGAGCCTGATGTGGGGCTCGATCCCAGATCGCCGGGATCACACCCTGAGCCGAAGGCAGATGCTTAACCGCTGTGCCACCCAGGCGCCCCATCACAGACCATTTTTAAACACTACGAAACATGACTTTAGAGGATCCTGAAGCACTATTTAAAAAATCTTGAGGACACTTATATTATGACCACAGTACTTGTAAATGACAAATGCCCCTCCACCACTGGGGGGAAGAAGTCTTTTTCCAAGGTGCTACCTTCATAGGAAGTATGGAAAATTCAGAAGTCACAGACGTGTAGGATTGTGGCTGACGACACGGCTTTAAGCTGTGCTCCCATCAGCGATACTGGCTGCCGTCCACCCCTGAGGACCCAAAGGGTGGTAAATTTGTTTGTTGCTTGTCAAATCTTCCCCAGGTGCGGATCCTAGATGAGATGCTATTTCTGAAACGTTAGAGTTTTAGAAAAATATGACATTTCCTATATATACCATCTGTAATTTCTAGCTCAGTAAGTCCTCAGGCCTGTTTTATTTAGATGTATATTTAAATACCTCAGAAGAATACCTAAGCATCACTTCAGAATTTATTTCGCCTGAGTGAGATGCATTTCATGTCTCCGAGTGTAGAAAAATATGGGATGATACTCAGTAATTATTTGAAGAAAGATCATTTTTACCTACTTTTCATAGATACCATTGGGGTAGCTCTGTAAAATAGCTGTAAAAAGATGGTGTTTGCACTAAATAGAATTCTTAGACTTAAAATACTACTTCCACAGAGTGTTCACGATTTAGGGAGACAGATCAACCCTTTTCAATTTCTCTTTTCAGCGAGGAGATGAACATCCCTGCAAAATTGTCAATTTGTTTCCAAACTCTTTGTATCAAGCTGTTGGGTTTAGTGGTCCCCTGAATACATAGTTCAGGATGAAGAGGTAGAAATAGCCTTTCCTGGGAGATGTCTTGATGTTCATTGGACTCCATCAACATGTTGGTCCTTTCTGATTTTATTTCCTGCAATTGTAACCCATTTTTAGTTCCCCAGCTCACATCTTTCATCTGTCAAGACTCCAAACTATAAAAGAGCAATGGGTAAAGACTATTTCCTTCCAGAACAGATGGGCCTGTTTGTGATTCGCCAAACTCCAAAAGATATGTTCTTCCCCGAATCCTGCCAGAAAGGGCTCGGGTGCTAAAATAGATGCAGAAAATCCCTCTGTCCCGACACAATTGCTTAACTGTAAATTATGTTTCTGGATATAAAACCATCCAGGCTGTTTTATTTCCATTTCCATGTGCAGCACTCAATTCCCCTGACAATTTCTTAGTCATTTCAGGTTTGTGAACCATGAACTTCAGTCATTGGCTCGGTCCTCTTGCTAGATTCACCCCTGCTAACTGAAACATACATCAGACTTCTTTGAGCATTTGGTCCATCCTTCATTCTGCCGACTCATCCTGTAATAAGCCTTTCCAAATCTACTCTTAGCAGGGCTTCTCGACGGGTGTGGGTATTATTCCTATTTTGGTGTGTCTACTNCAGAATCTGCACTCATTGCTAGTGATATATAAGACCAGGATTTTGCCACATGGCTGAAAGAGCTAAATCCTACACATGTACTATTTCATACATGTATCTCAACAACACAGGAGGTAAATGCCCTTACCATCCCCCCTTCTCTAATGAGGAAACTGAAGCTCAGAGAAGTCACAGAATTTGCTGCAGGTCCAACAGCTCCCAGAGGTTCAAACATAAACAAGTTTGATTTAACTCAAAGCTTGACGCATCTTGTGATGCCAGGCTGTCTTCCCCAAAACAGGAAGCATTTTTACAACAATTATTTTGGTAAATAAGTTTGGTATAATTTGGTATAATTTTGGTAAACTATAAAGACAGCAGTTGAGAGTCTTCGTATAACAGAGGAAGTATAATTTAAATTTTGAAACTTTTAAAATCCCCCCAAGTAATTAAGTACACGCGTGTGAGTGCGTGTAGGGGAGCGTTCGTCTCTCTAAACCACGGTTAATCTGAGCCTTTCTCATGGCTAATGCTCGCCCCCTGCTGGCGTATCTAATTCGTGTTTCAAAAGCATTCTCTGAAATGCTAGAACCCTTCTGCGCGGTCATTAAAACATAACCTACCTTCTGTCAATTTAGAATTAGGACAGCAACATCAGCCTTCTGATCTCCGCAGGCCAATGTGAAAAACCACGTGACAGAAAGAACTATACAAAAGGCTTTATGATGACTTTTTCGCAGATGGTCATTACTTGCTACCTGTGATTTCTCGACAGTCAGAATTTTGTCATTTACAAAAGATGGCAAAGAACTCTTATTAGTTATTCCCTTCAGGTGGTTCTGATGAGGGCAGTGGAGAAGAGAAGGCTGATATTCTAACCAAGGGAAGAATTAATTAGAGCAGAAGCTCACCTCTGTGATTCCATTTTATGTCTGGAGGAAAAAAAAAAAACAACAAAACACTAAAAATCTTGCTCCAATGTATTCCTCTCCTCTCTTTAATAATGCAGTATTCTTTTTTGCAGCCAGTTACCTGACAAATGCTGAAACACAGAAACGGAGCAGTCAGCATCTCATAGGTTTGTCTACTTCCTGAGGCAGATAACGGTCACTAAGTCTGCTGAGGTCTCCACTGCAGCTAAGAGAATCCATCAGACACGTGCTCTACAAAAAATTGTGATGGGCTCAGAGTGTAATCAACTCACATTCAAACACACACATACACTGGAAAATAAAATTAAAAATCACACACTTGAAATAAATCATATACTTAATGAAATGGTGACTATATCAAAATATTTGCTCAAATATCATAAGTATTTTTAAAGAGCAATATCTAAAAATCATTAGCAAATTAGTGGCTTTCAGTCTGTGCTTCCTGTTCCATTTTTCATATCCTGATCCACATATTTATTTGTCTGATCTCCTTATTAAAGTTGTTACTATGGAAAATAATATTCCTTAATCCAGCAAAATGCTTAGCATTGTGAGATATGAGCTAGATACCAGAATTTAAACAAAATACAAGCAGGAATCAAAGATTACTCCTCAAGTTTGATAATAGTAACAGAAGTGAAGAAGTAAAGGCATTGAAAATGAGAAAGAGGAATAAATGAAGGGTAGGAGGGGAGCTTGTCATTTCTGGGCCTTCTTACTTACCCCCAAATTCTTGACACTTTGAGGTTGATTTGTAGATTCTTCTTGCTGGTGCATCATTGGAAATACAGTTTATCCTGCTACGGTACATATTTGTATAAGGAACATTATCCCATACGTTTGCAGTAAATAGGATGCTAGTTACAAGGTTTTTAGGAACACCTGTTTTGTTATAACCGTCACATTACCCAATTATAAAAATGGTTTCTTGTGTTAGGCACTTACACATATTAACCAATTTAATACTTCCAATAACCTCATTTTTTCTGTTTTACTATTAGGGAAATGAAGGCTTAGAGATGTCACACAGTATCAAAATCAGGATTCAAATGCAGTTTCTAAACTAGCTCTTAACCACTGTGTGCTATTTCCCTGAGGCCCCAGTGATAAAAGCATCCCCATGTTCACTTATGTATTCATCCTTCATTGTGAAGAAGTTAGGGCTGTGTTTCTCAGCCAAAACAGCTAGGACTGTAGCGACTCTTAACAAACAGGTCAATTCACTGAGGACAAATGATTCAGAGGCACAGCCTGCTACAACAGACTCCTCTGGGGCAGGAAGAATAGCACCAAAGCCTCAGGGGACCCATGGCCAGGTGTTGGGTGAGTGGGCAGGCTTTGGCAAGGACAGGTATCCCTCTGCTGAGCCAGGCTCCTTTGTCTGGAGGGCCCCAGAGAGCTCCAGGGAATTGTTTAGTGACTGTTGGCTGCAACAAAACCTCAGGGATAAAGAAAAGGGGAGGGCAGAAGACCCGGGGGGCAGTCAGAAAGTAGGCATTCATTAGAATGGTCAATTAGGTTCATCTATACATTTAGGTAAAGGATACACACAGGCACATACACTTTTGAACTTTTTTCTGTAATTTTGTAATTTACCCATCACTAAGGATAATTTCAAATAACTGCATTGTTTTCTTTGCCTGTTATATAAAATTAGGAAATAGCACTTACATGTGAAAACTAAAAAAGCTGACCTCAGAAATAGAATGGTGGTTGCTGGGGGTTAGGCTTTGGGAAAATGGGGAGATACTGGTCAAAGGGTACAAGCTTGCAACTATAAGTTGATTAAGTTCCGATGACTATAATGAACAGTACTGTATTATACACTGAAAGTTGTTAAGAGGGTGGACCTTAAATGTTATCAACACACACACACACACACACACACACACACACACAGAGTAAGCCAGGGTAAGGGAGTCATCTCAATGTTCTCTGCAAATTGAAGATGTAAAAAAATTAAAAAGGTGGGTGGTGGGGGTAGACAATGTCTATCCAGGAAGCTTTAAATCTGTCTTCTAGTCACTTCACTACATTTATCAAAATGTCATAATTCTTTCTCTTCTAAAACATGATCAGTAAAGATGGGCTTCTTCAATTTAATTTTATACAATAATACCCAGCTCAGATGTTGCAATAATGTCTATAGAAAATATAAGTAGAAATTCACTTTATGAAAAACTCGGCTGTAAGATTTATTCTGATCAACATGGATCATGTACACCACACTGAGTTTCCACTTTAAAATTGCAGCTTAATGAGAGACTATGGACTCTGAGAAACAAACTGAGGGCTTCAGAGGGGAGGGGTGACTAACATAATATAATAAAAAATATTATTATAATAAAAATAAATAAATAAAATTGCAGCTTAGATTTGTTTTCTGTTGTGAGACTTAACCCACAAAGCATTGCCATGAAATCTCTCCCAAGTAAAACTGCATATGATAATTTATCACACTAGGTTAGAAAGCCTTTGTTTGAGCCCTGAAACCCAAAGGTGTACCCTCAACCTTACAAAACTGTGGGGAAGCTACTAGGTATAGGCAGATCAAATGACGATGGCCACCAGCATGAACACCAACAGGGTAAAAAAGAGGACACAGGGCAGGGGCAGCAGGAGGAGCCTGGGATGGGGATCAAAAAGCCCGTCTTATATCTCGTCTAAAAGACCGGACAAGTTCGAGCAAGTCAAGAGCTCGTTTCCTCATCAATAAGTTGAGACATCTGCATTAGATGCATTCAGACTTCCCAGATTATGAGCTCAGTCTCTGAAAGTAAGACAGCACAGAGGCTTCAAGACCACATGAGAACAATGAACACAGGCATTCATTTCACTCTGATCTTGGCAACAAAGGAAACAAGAAGACAAAAACATTATCTAAATTAGGCAGTCATGTGGAACCCTGAGGCTGAGTGCATTTGAAATTTAGAGTGAACTTTTGGGGAGAAAGGACATTTCAATGCGTCTCTAAGAGCTGTCCAAGTGTGAGGTGGTTCTGATTCGAGAAACTTAACCCCAATCCATTAAACGTTGTTACTGCTAGAGTGATGAAAGAGGACTGAATGACAAACCTTTTGCAAAATTTCTACACAGCACATCAGCTCTCTTTAAGCAGCGTTTCTGTACATCTTCATGTTCCAACTAATTTATTTGGGAAACCTAACTTTGCACTGTCTGACTACTGCTTTGTAAGTACTCTGAAAATAAGGAACAAGATCTCCCTCAGTCTCCTCCTTCCCCTCCAAAACAAACTGTTTGAGCCCATGTTGTAATCTTTGACCATAGTTTCTTTCCTGTGAGGTCTGTTTATTGATGCTTCTTTCTTTCCCACTAGACTATGAGCTCCGGGACTATTGGGTGTTTGCTGCTGCCTTCCACACAAGCCTTAGTACTGTTTCTGGCATCTACTAGGAAGTTCAATAAATGGGTGCTGACTTGAACCAAACTTAAAATAAGGCCAAATTCTTTTTCTCTTACTCATTTGATATGCTATAATTGAATGTTGAACAATAACCACAGAAAAGAATTGGTATTTGTATCAAGCTAGTCAGAATCACTGGACTGTAAAAGAAAATGATTTGCTTGGAGTGAGAAGGATTTTTTTTTTAATTGTGGTACAATACACAGAACAAAATTTACAATTAACTACAGTTAGTACATTCACAGTGTTGTGAGGATTTTTTAAATTATAGTTAAAGTTTAATAAACAAAGTATTAACAAAGAAAGGAACCACTCCCTTTAAAAACACAACTTTGAGAACATTCCCATTTCTGTTAATTCCCACCTTGCATATATTAGAATTTCAGAGTAAGTATTGTCATAATTAATATACATGTACTAATAATATATATACTTTGGCACTTCTTTTAGTGATAAAATATTCCTGTGAAGGCAGAGTGTTTTGAGCATTATGGGTAGTACCCAGCAGCTCCTAAACTACTTTATAGAGGTGAAGGATGTCCATGTTTTACACACACATATACACACATGCACACATGCGTGTTATGCAATGTAACTTCACTGGTCCTATGAATAACCCAGCCAACGAGCCAAGCTGCCTCTTGTTCCATGACCCGCTCACCGGTGATGATCTTTTTCTCCATTCTGCTTCTACCATCCATTCTCTGCAACCTACGACATCGTCACCACTCATACTTCCTCTAACTACACAGTCATTCTCAGCTCAAAGTTTTGGTTAGTTTCCTTGTTCAACTTCCTCCAGTGTGGCCATTCTGCAAACTCAGAGAGCTACCCATTCCTTTGAGCCCCCAATTTTATCTCGATCCACAAGCTCCCCACCTTTTTTTCCAATTGCCAACTTATGCAGCTTAAATTCCAAGACCTATCGGGGCGCCTGGGTGGCACAGCGGTTAAGCATCTGCCTTCGGCTCAGGGCGTGATCCCGGTGATCCGGGATCGAGCCCCACATCAGGCTCTTCCACTATGAGCCTGCTTCTTCCTCTCCCACTCCCCCTGCTTGTGTTCCCTCTCTCGCTGGCTGTCTCTATCTCTGTCGAATAAATAAATAAAATCTTAAAAAAAAAAAAAAATTCCAAGACCTATCCTTTCAATGACATCCTTGTTAATACCCTAAACCTCTTTGCCTTCTGTTTTGTTTTGTCTTGCAGTCAAACCCCATCTAAGACAGGATCACGTGATAGTTAAGAACAGGAATCCGGAGCAAGATGGTGCATTTCTGCTTTTGATCACTGAGCATTCCGAGCACCTGGCCTAATGGCCACATGACGTAGGCAATAAATACGTATTTGCTGTGTGAACACTCCATCCCTTAATATTCTTAAATGCAAGAAATCTAATTGAAATGAGCAGCACGAGAAGCAGCAGGACGGGGCAGGTAGGTGGTTATGATATTGCCAGACCACCTAGCTGACTGTGCATGTATAAAGCCTCAGGCTTTTTAGCACCAACTGCTTTTCTTTCTCTCTACATGCCCCGTAACTGCCATGTATTCTTGAGCTTCTGCCACCATCTTCCCACCACATCATGACTGCCCTTAATTTCTATACAGAATACTCTAACTGTATTTTAATGTTTTGGAGATGGAATTTCAACAGCCCTGTCACTTTGATTGTATTTCAGCCAAATGTAGATTGCTCTAATTACCCACATCATTTTAGCTGGAGCAGTTTCAATTTTTCTCATTTCCTAGTTCCTTTTATTCTAATGAAATAACAGGAATACAGCAACTGAAAAATCATGTATCTTACTAACCTTGTCTCTTATAATTTTGTATTCCTTAATTCAGCATGTTCGGTATTAAAGATTATTTCTAGCTTTCTCTTTTCCCATAATGACTTTTTCCCTAGGGTTGATATATATGACTCTTAGGGGAAAAAAAACCATAACTTGGATTCCATTGTATAAAAAGAAGTCTTCAGAGAGCTGTTGAGAATCTCTGTCTACGCAGAAGAAATACTGTAGATACTTGAAGATATTATCTAGATAATTAACACTCAAAATATATATCTACCTAAAATTATCTTGCACTTAATGGTACAAATTTTCTTGCCTCTGTGACTAAACATATATGCTCCAATTCTCTGCATATATTTGCCAAAATATCAGGAGTAGAATCAAGAAGTTGAATTTCAAAATGTCCTAGCCAGCTCATCATAGTGGTATAAGTGGACGGTGAAAATAGGCTGATTTCTTGATCTTTTTGACCACAGCACTGACCTTTCACCTTGACTTTGATATCACCATACATTGGGTGAGCCTTCAAGTAAGAAAATGATAGTATACTGATACTCTGTGTAAGGTTAGAAGAGGTCACCTATTACAATTTTTTGAAATAAAAACTTAGCCAAAGCATTTTGTAATTTTTATAAATTTAGTTTTGAGAAAGTGAGAATGCCTTATCCCTTAGGTCTGAGAAAGTGAGAATGTCTTATCCCTTAAACATAAACCAAAACATCAAGTAGAAATCTGACTATTCTTTCATAAGCTTGTCCCAGGAGCCATTTAAAGTTATATTTCTGGGGCTGCCTGTGTGGCTCAGTTGGTTGAGTGGCTGACTTGATTTTGGCTCAGGTCAAGATCTTAGGTCCTGAGATCAAGCCCCATGTTCGGCTCTATGCTCGGCGGAGAGTCTGCTTCTCTCTCTCTCTCTCTCTCTCCCTCTCCTTCTGCCCCTTCTACTGCTCAGGCTTTCTCTAACATAAATTTTAAAAATAAATAAAATAAGCCTATATTTCTGTAACAAATCTAGCTCATAACTTCCATTTGAAGCATAACTTTCATTTCATTGAAGTTGGAAGACAATACCCAGAAAGTTCAATCAATAGCAAGTTGTGAAAATGTATGGTGACACCTGATTTTGGATTTCACATCTTCATCTCTAAAGACCATGATATCAGGAAAAGCCCTTCCCTGAAGTTGGAGCTTTGGGGTCTAAATCCCAGGTTGATCAATTTATGACTATGTATAACATTGTACAAATTACTTTTGAACCTTTGTGGACTTTAGTTTTCTTTATTCATTTCATTAATACTTCCTTTGCAAATATCAGTCACTAATTTAAAATAAATTTATAATTATCTAAACACCTATTATTTGAAATCACTATGCTAAGTAGCTATAGTTCAAAGAGAAACACTGCCTCTACCCTCAAGAAGCACACAGCCTAGTGAGACAAACAGACAATTAAAACATTATGTCAGGGGTGCCTGGGTGGCTCAGTCATTAAGCGTCTACCTTCGGCTCAGAGCATGATCCCGGAGTTCTGGGATCAAGCCCCACATCAGGCTCCTTCTCTGGGAGCCTGCTTCTTCCTCTCCCACACCCCCTGCTTCCCTCTCTCGCTGGCTGTCTCTGTCAAATAAATAAATAACATCTTTAAAAAAAAAAAAAAACATTATGTCAAAATAGATTTAGACATATGGTATGGGAATACAGCAGAGAAACACCTTACCCAGACTGGCTAAGGGGATGATGATGATAGCTTCTGATAGGTTATTTGAGTTAAATGAGATGGCACATATAAAATGACAGGCACAGAGTAGTTATTCTTCCTACAACCCATCACTACAAGAAATTTAGGCTCTTTAAACAATTGGTAAGACATGATGAATGAGAAAGAAAGGAGACCACGGTGGACAAAAGAAAAGTTGCCCCTTCCTCTGCGTCTTCTATTTAAAGCTCCGAGTCATGTGTACCTTCCTGGCTGGTGTGTGTCCATTTGGGTCACAACACGCGTCTGTTCACACCCAACTGCATATGGCAGCTGCTGACTAGTTAACAAGAAGTTCTGGATTCTGCTCTGACACCACTTCCAGGGGACACAAGAGCAAGGAGAGATTTGTGATGGGGAAATCTATCATTCCTAGATGGCATCAAGGCAATTTGGCAGGAAACCAGAAAACCCCAAGATCTTCCAATATCCCTTTCAATCCTATGATTCCACAAGCAAACTCAATAACTAAAGTGTTAGCAAGTGTAATCACAAATGCTATGGGACATGTAGATTTTATCTACGTATCTCTTCTGACTCTGAGTCATTCCCTCCAGTCCCTGCCACAGAGCAACTGCCCCCAATTTGTAATGCATTCATTTTCAGAGCAAACTTTCTAAGCTTTAGCTAAGTCCAAAAAGGAGAATCTTTATTTTGCTTGTCCTATGATACTCCTGGATGATACCATAATACTGCTATTCCGTAAATATGCCAGGGTCTAAAGATTCCTCAGGGTTTAGTTGGACAGAAGCTGGAGATTCATTACTAATGTGCCTTGACTTTTGGGGTCCTCCTAAGGGGAAGCCCCTGGAGCACGCACAGCCTAGCTCCTGACTACCCGTCATGCTCTTAGAAGGAGAGCCATCAATTTCTCATTTCCCTCAGGATTCAAGAGTTCCTACTTTGCATCAAATTAATAGAGGTTTTCCATGTAGAAATAAAATGTAATCTCTGATCATTTAACCATGTGAACCTGAGGAAAAGAAGAATTCTCAAAATGCATTTCAAAATCCTCTCATAACATCAAAGTCTGAAGCACAATATAAAAAGAAGCTTAAATTACCCCTTGAGAGCAGCTGTTGTGAGGTGTTAATTCAGTAACAATTTGCTCTATTCATATCTATTTTACTTAATGTTTTAAACACAGAAGTAACATATTTCACATTTTGCACTTCACATAAATACAAGGCACTTCAGCAATCTGATTTCCATTTGCTGTGTTCTTTGCCAAACCTCTCAAAACAAAAACAAAAACAGACGTTCTAAGAGACGTAAAATATCACAATTTTTGTTATATAGGTCCTGAATATCCTGAGTATCATTGGTTCCTGTGCTTTAATGGCTTCTCTGTAAATGTGGAATAAGAAGGATAGGCTCTGAATCCCTTCTTTCATCACATGTTTTTTAAGGGTATCAGTTTGCCTAGGTCATCTTTTATTCCTAGTTCCTAACCAAGTGCCTTGCACAGCGGATTCCTAATTTGGTTACGCATTAGAATTATCTGGGAAGCTTTTAACAATCCTCATGCCTAGGTTACAGCCCACCAATTAAATCAGAATGTCTAGCTTGGCAGCCAGGCAGAAATCAGTATTTTTGAAAGATCCCAAGGTGTTAAATAGGCATCAAAATTTAGAACCACTAGCCTAGCATAAGCCTAGCACAAAGTTGGTATATAATAAGTGTTTGATAATAACTGATGATATAAATAAATTGATGAGTGGGGAGACGGATTGATGAAGGAGAGAGAATGAATGGGAGAATGACCTCATTAGAAGTCCTGACTTCTAGATCTAGCTTGTTTCTGTGTGACATTGGGCAAGTAAGTCATAAATTCATACAACTTATTTCCTTTATCATAAAATCAAAATAATAATATGTCCTTTTTTGGGGGGGTTTAAAGATTTTATTTATTTATTTATTTGACAGAGATAGAGAGCCAGCGAAAGAGGGAACACAAGCAGAGGGAGTGGGAGAGGAAGAAGCAGGCTCATAGTGGAGGAGCTTGATGTGGGGCTCGATCCCAGAACGCTGGGATCACGCCCTGAGCCGAAGGTAGACGCTTAACCGCTGTGCCACCCAGGTGCCCCTAATAATATGTTCTAACAAGTAAAACCATCATCATCCATTAACCACCATTAACTAATTTACTTCTTAACTACCTTAAGAAGCTCCTGCTTTGGTTCAAATCTGCACAAATTTAGGACAATGGCCATGCTTCTACAGGCCATGTGTCCAATGTCTTCAGAATCCCTACTCTCTAGGAAAGATTTTTCTTTTCTTCTCAGGACAATGACTGCTCAAGGAATTGTTTACTCTATCATTTGCCTTCAGAATATCACCTTAGCTTAACGCTATGTGCCTCAACATTGCCCAAGCTCCCATATGGTCCTACGGTAGATATGAGACCCAAAGAGGCATATCATCCTGTGTGACCTCTATCCTTTTATTCCTTGCAGCCAAAGTTTTCCATTTATTGAGGCTTAAGGGATAAATACACCTTGAACAAAGACAAAATCCTCATGTCCAGCTGGTCTACAGCTCTTCTGGGACAGAGCCAAAGAAATCACTTGAACTTGCAACAAGATGGATTTAACGTAAGGAAAAATGTCCCAGGAGTGAAGGTTATTTGCACATACAGAAATAAAAATAAGGGATGTATTACCCTTTTCTGCATTACATTTTAAGTAATTTTCCCTAGCACTTGGTAGGAAAAGTAATCCTTGAAGGACAGTGGTTAAGAACACTGGTTTTGGCATCAGACAGAACTGGATTTTTGTCCTGACTCTACTACTCGCTAGTTGAAGCAAATTGCTTAATCTCTCAAAGCCAGCTACAAATTCCTGATCTGTGGGATTAGGAGACCAACGCAGCAGACTTAAGAAAGAGGTTGTGAGGAATAGTGTGACCCACATAATTTACCACTCAAACCAGGATAATTTTGAAAGTGGAAAGTGGTCACTACAATAATTAATGGGTTTTAATGAATCCGTAATAGAGTTAAATAAGGTCTGTCCCTATCAAGCCTGGATATATGGCCAACCCAATTAGCAGGCATCACAGAAATGGCTTGATTATTCACATTACTGTGTTAAATGCCATAAAAACTTTCATAGACAAGACAGATGTGAAATCAGGGTAAAACATTGACTTGGGTCAGGTTGGAATACAGTCCTCCCAATTCAGCTTGTATGTTGACTCCTTGGCAGGGCATTTCTTGTGCCAAGTCATCCATTAATGTCAGCTTATTAAGTTACATTGAGTTGAACTGGGACTAAGAGAAAAGTAATAGATCTTCATATTGTTACAGACATATACAAACCAACATTATATGGAGTTTCACGAAACAGACTTAAGAAATTATCTAATCCACTGCCCATATTGTATCGTTTAGGTAAGAAATTCAGAGAAAACTCTTCCCATATTCCTCTAACAATGAGTATTAGAGAATGGAGTAAATCCCAGGGGTCTTTCCATCAGATTATTATGCTTTTCTTTGCAATATATTAAAAATGTTGTTACATAAAGATCTAAAACTTTTGGGAATAGGTTTATGAAGGGAATATTCTTGCCTTCGTTGTTTTCCTAAAAGCCCCTTTGAACACAAACTTGCTTCACCAAGCATAACAAGTGTTGTAGCCTAATGCTAACCCTGAGCTTGCTCTCTCAGCTAAGAGAAAAATACATAATCACTGGCTGTTATTCAGTTGCTGTGCTAGGTCCCAAGTATAGAATGAGATGTGACCTTCTCCAATCAGTTTCCTATCTTACAGAAGCATTCGGACCAATATGGACAGATGCTAGAAGTAGATCTACTGACTGTAATCCAGATTTAAACATAAAAACTGAGAATGTCAGCTGAAGCCTTCGATTTCCCAATTATTGTCTTCCATTGCCAAAGATGAGAAAGTACTACAAAATTAGGATACTGCAGATTTATATCAGAAAAGGCCAGCATCAAATTAACTCTTTAAAATCAAATCCTACAGAGGCAGATACATTTGTTAGGTTCTATTTTTGTCATTGGTGGTACTTTTTAAACAGGCAAAGGGAAAAAAACGCTAAATGGAAAAATTACAACTTATTTAATAAAATGAAATAAAAACAACACCACCAAAGATATTATCTGGGAAAATTACTTGACCTCTCAAAGTGTCAATTTCCTGTCTATTTATTTATTAGAAGCTGCCATAGAGATGATTTTCAGTTGCCTAATGAGTTAATGTGATTTTTTTCCCTTAACATGTACTGTTATAATATCCTGAGGTAAGGGTGTCACAGATACCTTTTTTTAGAAAAATTTCTGTATATTAACACTTATCTTCTTCCTACATGTGTTTCTGACATTGAGGATAGCAGTTCCAAAATATGAAAAAGAACAAAAATAGATAGTGGAGATTTTTAAGGTGAAATATCATTTTAGTTAAACCCACATTTATTATAAGATACCTTTTCACTTGAAGAGAGTAAGTGCTTGAATATCAGCTCAACAATCAACATTTTATTGTCTTTATTAAATGATTGGCAGACTTCAGGGGCGCCTGGGTGGCTCAGTCGTTAAGCGTCTGCCTTCGGCTCAGGTCATCATCCCAGGGTCCTCGGATCGAGCCCCGCATCGGGCTCCCTGCTCAGCGGGTAGCCTGCTTCTCCCTCTCCCACTCCCCCTGCTGATGTTCCCTCTCTTGCTGTGTCTCCCCTGTCAAACAAATAAATAAAATCTTAAAAAAAAAAAAATGATTGGAAGACTTCAGTATGCTTAAGAATCTTCTGAGAACTATATTTAAAATGCAAATTCCCAAACTCTCCTAATAAAAATCTGATTAAGTAAGTCTGCAGCAGAGCTCCAAGAATCTGTACCTTTTCATGCCCCTCAAATGATTGTGGGATGATGCTTTGAGGAAAGCATTCCAGGTAATCCGCTTAGGACTCAGTTTAGAGTCCTGGAGTGCTCACAAACTTCCAATCCTGGGATACATAATCAGAACATGTATGACAGTATTGTACAGTACAGTAACTACAGTACCGTACTGTATTGCACAGTATTGTAGTCAATAATAATGAAGGTCTATACAGAGTGCTAGGGGAAAGAGAAATAAAAATGACTATGTACTCCAGGTCATAACTGGACACATCTCTGAGAAATTACTCTCCACAAATTACTTTAAATGAACTGCAGCATTCTTATTTCTCTCTTAAAACAACAAACACAACATAAAATGAAAAAAATGCATGGATTTCCTGGTACCTCAATGAATAATTCCTATCAAGTGCATTTTAAAAAAAAAACATAAGCCAATCTCCCTTCCAATAAGTAGGAAGTGGCCGAGGATTTAGGATATTAAGTATCTGCTAATAGCAGTGGGTACTTTACCTAAATAAGGTATGCATCTCACATTTTGTCAGCCTAAAGCCATCTCCAAATGGCACCAAGAGTAAGCAATCTAAAATATCCTTAACTCCTTAAAAGGTGCCAAGTCTCCCTACTGCAGACAAAGATAAAACATTTATTATATTTTAATTGCCTATCCATTTTCTTGCACCCCTCAACTACAAATCCCTAGAGTCTTTCCCAGTGCCATCACCCCAATGCTTAAAATAGTGCCTAGTATGATAAATAGTTGTGAATGGATTAACGGGAAATACCTTCAGCACTTTATCCCACATAAAGAATAAATTCCAAGCTCTTTAAGCATAATATCTAAGGCTCTATGTCTAGTCTTATTTCTTACTGTTTCCCTGCCTTTTACTTCATCCTAAGCTCTCTCTATACATCATACTCTGAATCCACTATGTGGCTTCACTCCCCCCATTTCCTCTACCTGAATGTCTTTTTTTCACCCGGTTAATTCCTATACATCCTTCTAAGAGTCTTTTCCAGTTTCCCTCCCTTATTTGTAATTTAAGAGCTCAAAAAATATAAGGACGCTGGTCCTAGGCTGCTAGAATTAGTACATTTCTGTTGGTCTTTGGCACTTATGAAAGAAAGCTCTTTCCTGTGGTAAAGCTTTCTCAATAGAGTATTTTCTTCTGAAAACAGTGTCTTTGTTTTTTCTTCTGTCTTTAAAGTCTCCATGAGAACCACCTTCAAAAAATAATATTCAGTAAACTGGCACTTTAAAAAAAATTAAAAATAAAAAGATTAAACAAAAATTATTAAGTTAGAAAGTCTAAGTAGTTCTTATCTGGATAGTTTTTGAGATGGGGAATGTTTTAAATCAAGATTTTAGTTTTAAGCTACATCCTTAGCCTACTCTTTTTGTTACTTTCAATTCTTACTCATTTACCTTTAAAATATTCTAAATATTCACCTAGTTTCATTACTGAATTACATAGCAAATCAATACTACTCAAAGTTAAACTTTCTATTCAGAAAATATGGTCACTTTCCAAAATTTATGTCATAATATAGTTCTAAAAACAAAGTCATTTTGACACCATGCATGAGTTTTGGTTCTAGATGTTTTTCCTGCCCATCTGTTTCTCTGCAGTGAAACCTGAAGGGTCATCTTCCAACCTTGCCAATCCTTCACCATCATCATGGAAGGACTCCCAGACAATAGCAACAACCACCTCACATACTCAGTCTTCTGCAGTAGACATTCAAAAAGGGCCTCTGGTGAGTACAAAATACTATATTAAGGGCTGCGGTGACAAAATCGAGAAGACATAGATGTCCATTTCAAGAAATAAAGAGAGCTGTAGAGATATTAAGACATGTGAGTAAATATCTCTAAAAAGAGGCAGAAAGTGATCAGGGTCATTATAAAGGACTGTAGAATTTAAAGAAAGGGACAGACTGCTTCTGTTGGAAAGAGGATTCAGGAAATGTTATGAAGGATTTAGACTTTAAGCTATGTCTTGGAGGATAAGGATTTGGTGTGGACAGGAGAAGATGCAAGAAGGGGTATTCTAGACTTCCAGGGAAGATGGCAGAATTGGAGGATCCTAAACTCACTTTGTCCTTTGGATACAACTAGATAACACCCCATATCAGTGTAAATAACCCAGAAAATGACCAGAACACTGGGAGAAGAGACTCTCCGCAGCTAAATGTAGAGAAGAGGCCATATCAAAGAGGGGAGGAGGGACAAAGCTACAGTCCAGAGCCAAAGAGACCCAAGAGACTGTCCATGAGAGGAAAGGACCCAGGAGCGCAGAGAGAGGAGAGCAGCAAATCCCACCAGGCCCCTCAGGCACAGGAAACCCACAGGGCAAAGAGGAATTCACATAACATTTGGCTTTGAAAACCAAAGAGGCCTAAGAGTCAGTGAGGCTTAACACGTGGAACTTTAACAATGAGTGGGCTCAGCTCTGGGAGAGCTGGGACAGTGGAGTTCCATCCCCTAGAGGGGATGGAAAAAATAGCTCTACTGAGATACAACATAGAAGCATCAGTTCGAAAAATGCCTGGGGTATATGGGAAGGAGAGTTATTTACCAATCTCAGAGTGCATGCTGGAGGGGCAAATTCTTCGGAAGACTCCTAAGAACAAAAGAGCTGGCTGGCACCATATCCCTCCCATGTTCCCCAATGTAGAAACACAGATGAGAACGGAACCAGATTAACACCAACACTCTCTACCAGCTTGCTAACAGTGTGCCCCACCCCCATATGGTTCTGCAGCTCCAACCCCTCCAACCCTGCCAGGTCTCTGCAGGAGTTTTTCTCAAATGGCTACAGGTCCCCTCTCAAAGCAGACCAGCAGGGACTGTCTTGGCATTGTGCATCCATTCCTGGGGTCTCCTGCAGACAAACTCTCCAATATGCCCTTGGCCAGAGCCCATCCAAAGCAGTGTTACAAGCTAGCCAGTGTGCAAACAGCCCCTACAGGGGCTAGCACCACTCCAAAGTGACTCCTGACCTGGGGAGAGGGAAAGATAACAACATACACCAACACAACTGCAGCTCTAACAGCGAGCTAGGGGCTGACATCTGGTCTGACTGCAGGCCCCATCCACCGATGAAAGCTTCTCAGGGGACAACTCAGGAGCACCCTGTAATTCAGAACTACTGCATCTTTGGCAAATGCCTGCTCTAACTTAATTCAAGCCCTAGGTGGCTTCGGACAGGCTCACGGGCAACACAGGGAACAAATCCTGACCACAACTGGCAAAGAGAGCCATTGCATATGACTGAAGGCAAAAATGACTCAGCCACAACGGTAGGGCACACACAATACACACAGAAGACACTCTGAAGCACCAGGGTCTGGTGAAATGGGACATTGCACTGCAGAGCCCTACAGAACCTTTTCTTCATAAGGCCACTACTTTCAAAAACAGGGGACATACTTGACTTTCCTAACACCAAGAAACATAGAATTAGATAAAATAAGGAGACAGAAGAATATGTCTCAAATGAAAGAACAGGAAACTCACAGCAAGAGAGCTAAACAAAACATAGATAAGTAATACGTCTGATAGATCTTAAAGGAATGGTCATAAAATATACTCACTGGATGTGAGAAAAGAGTGGCAGAACTCAGTGAGATTCTCAACAAAAAGAAAACATAAAAAAGAACCAGAGATTAAAAACAACAACGGGGGCGCCTGGGTGGCACAGCGGTTAAGCGTCTGCCTTCGGCTCAGGGCGTGATCCCGACGTTATGGGATCGAGCCCCACATCAGGCTCTTCCGCTATGAGCCTGCTTCTTCCTCTCCCACTCCCCCTGCTTGTGTTCCCTCTCTCGCTGGCTGTCTCTATCTCTGTCAAATAAATAAATAAAATCTTTAAAAAAAAAAAAAAACAATGACGACAACAACAACTCAGTAACTGAAATTAAAAATATACTGAATGAAGGGGGGGGTAAACAGAAGGAGGAATGAACCACTAGACTATGGACTCTAGGAAACAAACTGAGGGCTTCAGAGGGGAAGGGGGTGGGGGGTTGGGACAGGCCGGTAATGGGTGTTAAGGAGGGCACATATTGCATGGTACACTGGGTGTTATATGCAAATACTGAATCACGGAGCACTACATCAAAAACTAAGGATGTACTGTATGGTGACTAATGTAACATAATAAAAAAATTATTATTAAAAAATATATATACATACTAAGTGACAAAAACAGTAAATTAGAGGAAACAAAAGAACAGATCAGTGACCTAAAAGATAGAGTAGTGGAAAGCAAACAAGCTGAAAAGGAGAAAGAAAAAAATAGTAATAAAAATGAAAAGACAAAGGGAACACAGTGACATCATCGAGTATAATAAAATTTGTATTATAAAAGAAGAGAAAAAGGGGTCATAAAATTTATTTGAGAAAATAATAGCTGAAAAAATTTCAAATTTGGAGAAGGAAACAGAAATCCAGATCCAGGAGGCAGAGACAGCCCCAACAAAATCAACACAAGGAACTCCACACAAAGGCATATAGTAATTAAAATGGCAAAAAGTAGCGACAAAGACAGAGTTTAAAAGCAGCCAAAAGAAAAGAAAACTGTTACACATGAGGGAAACCCCGTAAGGCTATCAGCTGACTTTTCAGAAGAAATTCTGCATGCCAGAAGAGAGTGTCATGACATATTTGAAGTGCTGAAATTAAACAAACAAGCAAACAATAAGTCTGCAACCAGGAATACTCTATCCAGCAGGGATATTATTCAGAATAAAAGGATACGTAGAGTTTCCCTGAAACAGAAGTTAAATGAATTCACGACCACTAAACCAGCCCTATAAGAGATGTTAAAGGGGATTCTTTGAGTGGAAAGGAAGGACCATAAGCAGGAGTAAGGAAAGTAGGAAGCACAAAAGTGATAAAATCAAGTAGTATCTATAAAAATCAGTCAAGGGATTCACAAAATAAAGGAATGTAAAGTATGACTTCATACACTTAAAATGCAAGAGAGAAGTAAGAATGTGTTCAAACTTAAGTGACCATCAAATTAATAGAGACTGCTACATGCATAAGATGTTATATATAAAATGAATGGTAACAACACATCAAAAACCAGTAATAGATATGCAAAAATAAAGAAAAAAGGAATCCAAGTATATCACTAAAGAAAGCCACCAAACCTTGAGATAAGAAGAAAAGCAGGGAACTACAAAAACAATCATAAAACAAGTAACAAAATGGCAATAAGTACATACCTATCAATAATTACTTTGAATGTAAATGGACCAAATCCTCTACTCAAAAGACAGAGGGTGATAGGATGGATAAAAGATAAGACCTTCCTATATGCTGGCTATAAGAGATGCTTTTCATACCTAAACACACATCCAGATTGAAAGTGAAGAGATAAAAAAACATTTATCATGCAAATGGAAGTGAAAAGAAAGCTGGGGTAGCAATACTTATAGTGGACAAAATAGACTTTAAAACAAAGCCTGTAGGGGTGTCTGGGTAGCTTGGTCAGTTAAGCATCTGATTCGTAATTTTGGCTCAGGTCATGATCTCATGTGGGATTAAGCCCTGCACCAGGCTCCACACTCACGGGGGAGTCTGCTTGAAGATTCCCTCTGGCCCTCTCCCCACTTGCACTCACTGTCTCTCGTGCTCTCTCTCTCCAAAATAAATAAATAAATAAATCTTTAAAAAAATAAAACAAAGACCGTAACAAGAGACAAAGAAGAAATCATAAAGGGACAATCCAAAAAGAAGATATAACAATTGTAAATATTTATACACCTAACAAGTGAGCATCCAAATACATAAAGCAGTTATTAACAAACATAAAGGAAGTAATTGATAGTAATACAATAATAGTAGGGGAGTTTAACACCCCAATTATATCAATGGATAGATCATTCAGATAGGAAATCAACAAGGAAACAATGGCTTTGAATGACATACTGGACCAGAAGAATCTAATGGATATATTCAGAACATTCCATTATAAAAAAGCAGAATACACATTCTTTTCAAGAGCACATGGAACATTCTCCAGAATAGATCACGTTAGGCTGCAAAATAAGTCTCAACAAATCCAAAAAGATCGAAGTCATACCATGCATCTTTTCTGACCATAACACTATGAAACAAGTAATCAACCACAAGAAAAAATCTGGAAATAACACAAATACATGGAAGTTAAATAACATGATACTAAAGAATGAATGGGTCAACCAAGAAATGAAAGAGGAAATAAAAAAACACATGGAGACAAATGAAAATGAAAACAAAACAGTTAAAAATCTTTGGGATGAAGCAAAAGCTGTCCTAACAGTAAAGTTTATAGAAATACAGGCCTACCTAAAGAAGCAAGAAAAATCTCAAATAAACAACCTACCCTATAATTAAAGGAGCTAGAAAAAGAAGAACAAACAAAACCCGAAACTAGTAGAAGGAAGGAAATAATAAAGATTAGAGCAGAAATAAATGAAATGGAAACTAAATAATACTAATAAAATAAAATAGAACAGATCGATGAAACCGGGAACTAGTTCTTTGAAAATTTCAACAGAATTGATAAACCTTTAGCCAGACTCATCATAAAGAGAGAAAGAGAGAGAGAACTCAAACACAATCAGAAATGAAAGAAGAGGGGCGCCTGGGTGGCACAGCGGTTGGGCGTCTGCCTTCGGCTCAGGGCGTGATCCCGGCGTTATGGGATCGAGCCCCACATCAGGCTCCTCCGCTGTGAGCCTGCTTCTTCCTCTCCCACTCCCCCTGTTTGTGTTCCCTCTCTCGCTGGCTGTCTCTGTCTCTGTCAAATAAATAAATAAAATCTTAAAAAAAAAAAAAAAGAAATGAAAGAAGAGAAATTAACAATCAACACCACAGAAATACAAAGAATTATAAGAGGATATTATGAAAAAATACATGCCAACAAATTGGACAACCTAGAAGAAATGGATAAATTCCTAGAAACATACAACCTTCCAAAACTGAATCAGGAAGAAATAGAAAATTTGAAATGACTGATTACCAGCAATGAAATTTAATCAGTCATCAAATCTCCCAACAAATAAAAGTCCAGGACCAGAAAGCTTTGTAGGGGAATTCTACCCAACAGTTAGAAAAGAGTATATACCCATTCTTCCCAAAGTATACCAAAAAATAGAAGAGAAAGAAAAGCTTCCAAATTAATTGTATGAGGCCAGCATTATCTTAATACAAACATCAGATAAAGGACTCTACAAAAAAAGAGAACTATAGGCCAATAACTCTGATGAACATAGATGCAAAAATCCTCAACAAAACATTAGCAGACTGAATCCAACAATACATTAAAAAAATATTTATCACAATCAAGTGGGATTTATTTCTGGGATGCAATGTGGTTCAAAATTTGCAATTCAATCAGCGTGGTACATCACATCAATAAGGATAAAAACCATACGATCATTTCAACAGGTGCAGAAAAAGCATTTGATAAAGTAAAATATCTTTCACAATAAAAACCATAAAACAACGTAGGTTAAAGGGAACATAACCCAACATAATAAAGCCCATATATGGAAAAACCCACAGCTAACATCATACTCAATGGTGAAAAACTGAGAGCTTTTCCCCTAAGATTAGGGACAAGACAAGCATGTCCACCCTCACCACTTTTATTCACAGTTTTGAAAGTCCTAGCCATTGTAATAGAGATAAGAAAAAGAAATAAATGGCATCCAGATGTAAGGAAGAAGTAAAATTTTCACTATTTGTAGGTGACACTATACTAAGACTCCAACAAAAAAAAAACTACTAGACCAGGGCACCTGAGTGGCTCAATGAGTTAAGCATCTGCCTTCAGCTGAGGTCATGACCCGAGGGTCCTCGGATAGAGTCCCAAACAGGGCTCCCTGCTCAGTGGGGAGTCTGCTTCTCCCTCTCCCTCTGCCCCTCCCTCTTGCTTGTGCTCGCTCTTGCATGTATGCACTCTCTTTCACTCTCAAATAAATAAAATCTTTTTTAAAAATAAAATAAAATAAAATTTAAAAATAATTTTAAAAACCTACTAGAACAGGGGTGCCTGGGTGGTACAGTCATTAAGCATGTGCCTTCGGCTCAGGTCGTGATCCCAGCGTTCTGGGATCGAGCCCTGCATCGGGCTCCTCTGCTGGGAGTTTGCTTCTTCCTCTGCCACTCCCCCTGCTTGTGTTCTCTCTCACACTGGCTGTCTCTCTCTCTCTGTCAGATAAATAAATAAAATCTTTAAAAAAAAATTAAAAAATAAAAAATAAAAAATCTAGAACAGATAAATGAATTCAGTAAGGTTGCAGGAACAAAATTAATATACAGAAATCTGTTGTATTTCAATATACTAAAAATGAAGTAGCAGAAATAAAAATTAAGAAAACAGTCTCATTTTTACAATTGCACCAAAAATAATACAATACCTAGGTATAAACTTAACCAAGGAGGTGAAAGCCCTATACCCTGAAAACTATAAAACACTGATGATGGGGTGCTTGGGTGGCTCAGTGATTAAGCGTCTGCCTTCGGCTCAGGTCATGATCCCAGGGTCCTGGGATCGAGCCCCACATCAGGCTCCCTGCTCAGCAAGAAGCCTGCTTCTCCTTCTCCCACTCCCCCTGCTTGTGTTCCCTCTCTCGCTGTCTCTGTCAAATAAATAAATAAAATCTTAAAAAAAAAAAAAAACACCACCACTGATGAAAGAGATTGAAGATAACACAAGCAAATGGGAAGATATTCCATGTTCAAGGAATGAAAGAACAAATATTTTTAAAATGCCCATAATATCCAAAGCAATATACAGATTTTTAATGCAATCCCTATCAAAAACAGTGTTTTTCACAGAACTAAAACAAACAATCCTAAAATTTTTATGGAACCACTGAAGTCTCCAAATAGCCAAAGCAATCTTGAAAAAGAAGAACAAAACTGGAGGCATCCCACCCATTCATATGTGGAATTTAAGAAACAAAACAGAGGAACATTGGGGAAGAGAGGAAAAAATAAAACAAGATGAAATCAAAGAGGGAGACAAACCATAAGAGACTTTTAATCATAGGAAACAAATTGAGGCTTTCTGGAGGGGAGGTGGGGGGGGGAATGGGGTAACTGTGTGATGGACATTAAGGAAGTCACATGATGAAATGAGCACTGGGTATTACGTGAGACCAATGAATCACTGACCTCTACTTCTGAAACCAATAATACATTATATGTTAATTAACTGAATTTAAATAAAAATAAGTTCAAAAAAAACCTGGAGCCATCACAATTCCCGATATCAAGATATACTACAAACGCACAGTAATCAAAACATCATGGTCTGACACAAAAATAGACACATAGATCAATAGAACAGAACAGAAAGCCCCAAAACAAACCCATAATTATATGGTCAATTAATCTTCAACAAAGGAGGCAAGACTATGCAATGCGAAAAAGACAATCTCTTCAACAAATGGTGTTAGGAAAGATGGACAGCTACATGCAAAAGAATGAAACTATACCTCTTTCTCATACAGTCACAAAAATAAACTCAAAATGGATTAAAGACCTAAATGTGAGACCTGAAACCATAAACATCCCATAAGAAAGCATAGGCAGTAATCCCTCTGACATTGGCTATAGCAACATTTTTCTAGATATGTCTCCTGAGGCAATGGAAATAAAGGAAAATAATTTATTAGGACTACATCAAAATAAAAAGCACCTGCACAGTTAGGGAAACAATCAACAAAACTAAAAGACAATCTACTGAATGGAAGAAGATATTTGCAAATGATATAACCAATAAAGGGTGTATCACACCTGTCAGAATGGCTAAAATAAAAAATATAAGAAATGAGTGTTGATAAGGATATGGAGAAAAAGCAACCATGCACTGTTGGTAGGAATGCAAGCTGGTGCAGCCATTGTAGAAAACAGTTTGGTGGTTCCTCAAAAAATCAAAAATAGAATTACCATATGATCCAGTAATTCCACTACTGGATATTTATCCAAAGAATAGGAAAACACTAATTTGAAAAGATATATGCACCCTTATCCTCATTGCAGCATTGTATACAAGAGTCAAATTATGGAAGCAACCCAAATGTCATCGATAGATGAATGGATAAAGAAGGTGTAGTATACATATATGTGATGGAATATTACTCAGTCCTTAAAAAGAATGAAATTTTGTTATTTGCAACAACATGGATGGATCTAGAGGGTATAATGCAAACTGAAATAAGCCAGTCAGAGAAAGACATATAGCATATGATTTCATTCAAATGTGAACTTAAGAAACAAAACAAATGAACAAAGAAAATAGGAGACAAACCAAAAAACACTCAACTATACAGAACAAACTGATGGTTACCAGAGGGGAGGTGGGTGAAGACACGGTGAAGTAGGTGAAAGGTATTAAAAGTGCACTTACCAGGATGAGCACCGAATAATGTATAAAATTATTGATCACTATATTATATACCTGAAACTAATATAAAATGTAATTTAACTATACTAGAATTAAAATTTAAAGAATAAAATAAAACTCAAGCAAGGATATTCTAACTGAGGACTCTTCTTGAGCTAAGGATTAATAAATCAGTTCTCTATTTCATTTGTCAATTCATTCACTTGACAAATATTAACCAAATGTTTTCTATGGCACATACTATACTCTGTTTTAAGTATAAAGTGGTGATCAAAAAAGATACAACTCTACCTTAATGGAGCTTAGAATTTAAAATCCTCTATCTACCTCATTACTGCATTTTTTTTTTTTTTTTGCAAGTCTAAGGCAGTGTACCATCCCGGAACTCATCAGAGCATAAATTAAAGTTTCCACAGCAGGGCATATGGATTGTTGTTGACTGACTGCACATAAGTCATCACTGGAGGGTTGGGGCCAACGTTTCTATTTGCATTTGCAAATATAGGGAACAAGAGAAAAGACTGCTGTTCCATTTATTTGCCCACAATCCAAATATACCAAGTTAGAACTTTTATTACAATCTGCTAAGCTCTGTGCTAAAGACTTTTTAAAAATTAAGCCAAATATAATTATTAAAATAATAAAATAACTTTTTCTTTTTTGAATTTTAAGGAACATCAAAAACAATTAGGAAGGCTGGAGCCATCTTAGGTTAAGCCATTTCATATTTATTATATTTAAATACAAATAATTATATTAAATGTAAATCATCTAAATATGTCAATTAGAAGACAGATACTGACAGAGTGTAGTAAAGCATAATCCTATTACATGCTGTCTATAAGAAACTCACTTCAAATATAACAATATAGGCATGCTAAAAGTAAAATGATTAAAAAGATAATGCATAAACATTAATTAAAAGAAAGCAGGAGTGGCTATATTAATATCAGATAAGACTATTGACTTTAGAGCAATGAAAATTTTCAGACACTAAAAGGGATATCACATAAAGGTAAAAGGGTCAATCCACCAGTAAGATACACCGATGTTAAATGTACTTACACCAAATACAGATGTGCATAATGTCACACAACTGATAAAATTCAAAGCAGAAGTAGACAAATTCACATTTATAGTTGAAAACTTTCATCAGCATTTCTATCAACAATGGATAGAACAACTAGGTAAAATATTAGCAAAGATACAGAAGCATTCAACAATAGTACCAACCAACAGAACTTAGTTGACATTTGTAGAACAATCCTCCAACAACAGTAGAAAACACATTTTCTTTCAAGCATCCACAGAACATATAACAAAATTGGCTATATTATGAGCAGTAGAGTAAACCTCAAAAAATTTAAAAGAACTGAAATCATTTCTATGTATTTTCCATCCACAACGAATCAAAGCTAGAAATCAATAACAGAAAGATAACAAGAAAATTTCCAAACACTTGGAGACTAAACCAATGCTTCTAAATAGTTAGCGGGTCAAAGAAGAAATCTCAAAGGAAATTTAAAAAGTACATTGAACCGAGAAAAAACACTATAGTCATGTTGAAAAAGGAATTTAAAGCACTAAACACATACAATCAAAAAGAAGGCTCAAATCAATAATTTAAGCTCTCACTTCATGAACCTAGAATAAGAGCAAAAGTAAACCCAAAGCCAGCAGAAAGATGGAAATAGTAGAGAGAAGAGTGGAATCAAAAACACTGAAAACTGGAAAATAGAGAAAAATCAGTGAAACAAAGTGTGTGTTAAGAATATCAGTAAAATTGGGGCGCCTGGGTGGCACAGCGGTTGGGCGTCTGCCTTCGGCTCAGGGCGTGATCCTGGCGTTATGGGATAGAGCCCCACATCAGGCTCCTCCGGTATGAGCCTGCTTCTTCCTCTCCCACTCCCCCTGCTTGTGTTCCCTTTCTCACTGGCTGTCTCTATCTCTGTCGAATGAATAAATAAAATCTTTAAAAAAAAAAAAAAGAATATCAGTAAAATTGACAAACCTCAAGCAAGACCGACAAACTAAAAAAGAGAGAACACACAAAATACCAACATTAGGAAGAGAACAGAGGACATCATCATACTGTACAGATATCAAAAAAGTAATTAGAGTATACTATGAACAAATTTTCACCATAAATCTGACAACTCTTTTAAAGATTTTTTTAAATTTTATTTTTGAGAGAGACAGAGATAGTGAGAGAGAGCACAAGTAGGGAGGAGAGGGAGGAGCAGGCCCCCTGCTGTGCAGGGAGCCCAAAGTAGGGCTCCATGCAGGGCTCAATCCCAGGACCCTGATATCACAATCTGAGCTGGAGGCAGACACTTAACCAACTGAGCCACCCAGGCACCCTTAAATATGACTTTAATGAACTATACCAATCCCCGGAAAAACACTCCAGGCCCACCCATATGGTTTCACTGGAGAATTTTACCAAATCTTGGGATACCTGAGTATACGGTATCCCATATACCAAGGTATATGTTCTAAGTGGCTTGATCCATAGTATTAGATAACTAAAACCAATGACATCACAGCCCTTCCCTTCTGTCACCATTAGCATCTCATTTTTTTTTTCTTTTTGATACTGTTCTCATAGAAATTCTACTGTTTCCTTTAACTGTGTAGTATTGAAACAATTTTCTAGAATAAAGAGCTATACTTGGAAAATGCTGGTTTCTATAACTTTCCAGTGGGTACAGTGCCAAATAACACGACTTTTATCATAATGGAGACAGTCTGTCCCTAAAGTGTTTATAATCAAATTTGCTAAACTTGAAATATTCAAATGCTCAGAAGTTTTACTCTTAAAATTCTTCTCATATGTAAGTAGTCAGCACAAGAGCAAAGCCCAAATTTAACATAGCCTGTCCCCAATACATGCCCCTAAAAATATCCTTTAGGTCTAAGCTGATCCTTATATAGTTAACTACATATCTAAATATAACTTTTTTTTTTTGTAATCACTCTAAATTTCAGTACTAAGTGCTTTAAAACTATTTAGGGTAGATACATTCATTAAGTCTCTGGTAACATCGTTTTTACTTAGTGGCATTTCAAAATAACATGGCACAATGAAGTAAATTCTCTATAAAACATCTTCGTGAACACTAGGTATGATACTTCTCTTCAATGGCTCCTGCCATGATGTGACCTTCACCCCTTTCTTTAGGCTGAATGTCAATACAAAGTTTTCCCAAAGAGAAAATGAAAGGCATGGCCATTCCTGAAATTCACACTTCCACGGCCATAAATTTTATCTTTTGTACATTAAGATTACTTATACAATGGGTAAAATAGTAAATTAGACCTCCTAGTACTCTGTGAAAGCAGCAGTGCCTCTGGGAATGTTTCCTAGCCAGCCTCTGGAAAGCTATTCACCATAAACCGCCCTACATTATAAATCCCAACTGCAAGAGTCTACAGTGACACTTTCTCCCAACAAAGCTAAAAGCAGGTATAATCAAGCGCCTTCCCAAAGGAATCTAAACAGAGTCATTTTGAATAGTCAGATACTCTATCTCTGGGCTGAAATGCTCAACATGTAGACATGTTTTATCCCTTTTTTATAAATTATTATTTCTATAGTTGTCAAACTCTAGTTAAGCAGTTATAAATGCCTATTTCAAGAAATAGCTGGAAGAATACACTTTGATTTGGCTCATTCAATCATTCTCGAAGAGATCACGATGGCTGGCTCTCCCTAGAGTTCTATTCCAAACCCTCTGCTCTTCTCACTTCATGCCAAAAAGGGCAAACTTAAATATCTACATCTCCAAGCCTTATCAGATCAGGAGGGATCTGTTTATAATTTCCTTGGGCAATCACACACAAACCTCGTTTCCAAAGATGACTTCCAAATCTAAATTTCGGACTTGGAACTTTCGCTTGAATTCTAGCTCTATATAACCACCTGCCTTCTGTACATGACCACCTGCCCATTCCATAGCTGCTTCAAAATTAATAGGAACAATTACTCTTTTCCTCCCATTCTTAATCCAGTACTTTCTGTCTTGTTAATTTAATTACCACCTACCCCCAAACTTGAGATCCTTAACTTCTTTATACTTCACGGTCAACCCAGATTAATTACTATCAAGTCTACCTCTAAACACACCCTTTGAACCTATCCATTTCCTCCCTCTTACTTCACTAGTACACAATTTCTTGCCTGGACTTTGCACCTGTACCCAACTGGTCTCCCTACCTATAGTCCGGCCTCCTTTCCAATCCATTCCCTGCCTAGTAGCCAGGGTAATCTTTCTAAAACATATAACTAATCCTGAGTGGTAGCACAGTGGAGTCATCAAGAAGGTAGACTCTAGAAGGTGGGTAGAATCTTGGTTCCATCATGTACTAGCTGTGTCATCTTGGGAATGTTACGTAACCTGTTTATGCCTCACTTTCCCCAGAAGTTAAATGGAAGTAAGAGCATCTACTTCACCTGACTGTTATGAAGATGAAATGAATGAACATTTATAAAGCTTTTGGAACAGTGCAATATAAATATTTGTTAAATAAATGGATGCCGCTTATCTGCTTAAAACCTTATCCTAGAGAAAAGTCTTATTCTGGGAAAGTGACCTTCCATATGTGCCACCTGCTTACTTATTTCATTCCTTCATGCCCTTCTTTCTGGAATGCCCTCTTCTCCATGGCAGAAGAGGAAACTCCTACCAACCCTTGAAGCATCAAAAGATTGGATGTCTTTTTCCTTTGGAAGATCTTCCAAACTCAGTCAAGCCAAACTACTCACTTCCTTTAATTCTATTCTGAGATCCAGTAGCTGTCTCTACTATTTCACTTACCACACTGCCTTGTGATTATATTTTTGACAAACCTACTTCCCCTACCAGTCATGTACTTTCAGGTCAAAGACTGTATCATGTGTTCTTATATCTGTAATGAATAGCACAATATCTATTATAGAACAGAGGATAAAATAAATGTTTATATTTATTTTCTTAGGCTCTCCCCGTCCTCTTCCAATAGTATTGTTAAAAAGCAAGCCGCACTGCTGGGAAAACTGGACAGCTACATGCAAAAGAATGAAACTGGACCACTTTCCTATACCTCACACAAAAATAAACTCAAAATGGATTAAAGACCTAAATGTGAGACCTGAAACCATCAAATTCCTCAAAGAAAACGAAGGCAGTAATCCCTTAGCAATGTCTTAGGTATGTCTCCTCAGGCAAGGGAAACAAAGGCAAAAATAAGCTATTGGGACTACACCAAAAAGAAAATCTTTTGCACGGTAAAGTAAGCCATCATCAAAACAAAAAGACAACCTACTAAACAGAAGATATTTGCAAATAATATATCTGATAAGAGGATAATATCTAAAACATATAAAGAACTTACACAACTCAACACCAAACAAAACAAAACAAAAGCAATCTGATTAAAAATAGGCAAGGACCAGAACAGATATTTTTCCAAAGAAGACATACAGATGGCTAACAACATATAAAAAGAGGCTCAACATCACTAATCATCAGGAAAATGCAGATCAAAACCACAATGAGGTATCACCTTAAAACCTGTCACAATGACTAAAATAAAAAAGATAAGAAATAATAAGTGTTGTTGAGGATGTGGACAAAAGGAACTCTGGTGCACTGTTGGTGGGAATGTAAATTGGTGCAACCACCATAGAAAACAGTATGGAAATTACTAAAAAAATTAAAAGCAGAAATACCATACAATCTAGTAATTCTACTACTGGGTATTTACCCAAATAAAATCAAAACCCTAATTTGAAAAGATACATGCACCCCTATGTTTCCTGCTGTATTATTTATAATAGCCAAGATATGGAAACAACCTATATGTCCACTGATAGATAAATGAATAAAGAAGATATGGTATGTATATTTAATGGAATATTACTCAGCCATAAAAAAGAATGAGATCTGCCATTTCCAACAACATAGATGGACCTGGAGGGTATTATACAAAGTAAAATAAGTCAGATAAAGAAAGACAGATACCATGTGACTTCACTTATATGTGAAATCTAAACGAAACAAAACGAAACAAAACAAAACAAAGAAACAAACTCTTGAATACAAAGAACAAATTGATGGTTGCCAAAGGTGGGGTCGATGGGTGAAACAGATAAAGGGTATTGAGTGATACAAAGTTCCAGTCATGAAATAAATAAGTCAGAGATGAAAAGTGCACCACAGGGAATATAATCAATAATATTCTAATAACGAATGGTGACAGATGACTATACTTATCGTGGTGAACACTGAGTAATGTATAGAATTGCTGAATCAATGTGTTGTATACCTGAAATTCATATAACATTGTATGTTAATTACAACTCAACAAAAAATAAAAATGAAATACAGAAAAATGTAAAAAAAAAAAAAAAAAGAATGTAGCATCCCTGCTTTGTGCAAAGCTCATAAAAATATATAAGGTCTAAGACAGAGGAAGAATAGATGGCTCCCGCCCATAGTGTGTTGATAACCTAGACCTAGACTCATTGCTTCTGAGAATACATTCCCAATAGAGTGTCATCCACATGATTGAGTTTAGTGAGCATCTACTATGTGTAAGAGTGACTCTGTGGAGTCAGTTTGGTTGATCTAGACAAGGGGAAAAAAAAAAAAAAAGGAGGAGGAGGAGTTGAAAACCACAGGGCCAAAACAGAGCCACTTAGGCAGAGTTCCCAAACAGGCTTAATAGGTAATCTAACTGGGGTTTCAACCTCCCCCAGAAATGTAGTTTTAACAGGGCCAGTGAAGTAATCTGCAATACAGGCCGTCTCCATCCCCCAAAGAAAAATGAGGTAATCTGTAGGATAAGACCCTTTCCCTTCCCCTAAGGGAAAGCAGCCTTTTCTTTTGCTAATAAAGTTCTTGCCCCAGCCTCCTTCCTAAAAAAACCTCCATTTTGTACAATTCCTGGGAGTTCCCCTCTACTTGCTAGATGGGATGCTACCCAACCCTTTAATAATGCCAATTAGATCTTCAAATTTACTCAATTGAATTTTGGGTTTAAACAGTATTAATAGTAGTAGTAGTAGTAATATCTTACCACTCTAATATTCATGGAACGCTTTGAAACACATTATATCATTTTATTTTGATTCACAGAATAAAATACAAAATATATGCACATATATGTGTGCGTGTGTGTGTGTGTGTATTTATATCCCTACTTTACTGCTGATATGCTGATAAAACTGAGGTCCCTGAAAGTTATGTGAGTTCCCTGGGATCGTGCAGCCATTATTCATCCAGGAATTGCAATTCCAAATCTTATGTTTCCCCCCTACCTCTTATAATCAGACTCTACCTTTTAGACGATCATTTTGTACTAGTTACACTGGGAAATTAATGATACCATCCCCTCTACTTCCTTCACAAAATACCTTGCTTTAATGTGAGAGCCATACACTCCCACCAAAGAGAGACAACTATTTTGTTTTCATCAACAAGAATAGTATTGTTCCTGGTCAAATGCATTCACTTCTCACAAATATGTCTTGTAAATTCCCAGATGGGTTTCATTTAAAATACTTTGTGTTCACATGAGGATGATACCAAAATCCATGGTTCTTCTCCAAGGGCACCAAGTCCTTGAAGCCAGGTAAGGAAGCCTGGTCTGCAATGTCATTTCATATATCACAGACCCAGGCAGGAATGGTCACAAAAACAAAGCATCTGGTCAGGCGTGGAAATTTTTCATCAGATCTAAACAAGGAAGATCTTTCTTTAAAAAATAGCTTTGGAGACACCTGAAGATTAGGCTCAGAGCCAGTGTCACTGGTAAATAATAGTCTGGTGTTTACATTTTCACTGGGGATTGTTTCTCCTGACACTACAAATTAAATGAGGCAGCCAGACACCCAGGGCCTGCAATTTTAGCAGGAGAGCTGTGGGTTTAAAATCTAAACAAAAGGGCTAGCCTACCTTTCCAAGGAGTTTAAGAAAAGCCAGAATTTGAAATGCAAAAACCCTTCTGTCTTGCTTGACTAAGGAGCTATTTTATACTAAAGCTCTAACACGACTTTTTTCCTCACCTCAGAAGTCCTTCCAATTTCAGGTGTGTGGCAAATGCTAATTGCACAGAGAAAGCAAGCCTCTCCCTTGGGAAGAAGGGGCTGTCTTGCCACACACAGACCCTTTGGGGTTTGAAATCTTGACAGGCCCCAAACAAACGTATCTTGTTTTTGTCTCCTCTTCATAAATTTACAGTGTTTTTATGTTACAAAAAATTTAAAGCTACAATATGATGTGGTTTATATGATTTTTTTAGAAAAAAAAAATTCTACCCTTTGAGAGACTATCTGAAATAGGAATCTAATGTAATTGCTATAAAAGTCCATGAATATCCAGTCGAATCACTGAGTGACATATATTCCCTCCATTGAGAAAGCAGAATAATGCAAACAAATTCTCTTTGTTCTGGGACGTTCTCCATGAAACGAAGTGCTACTTTCTCTTTATAAAAAACACTGACTGAAACAATACTCTGATTCAATATTTGGCCTAGAACAGCTGTGAAAGCACAATTTTCTCCTGATAGCTAATTCCCATCTCACCTTGGGATTCTTAGTTATAAGCAGGCTCGCAAACACATATAGCCATATACCGTCAACACTGTTTATAAACATTCCACCTTCAAGGGGAAACATTAATTTTTGAAATCAACAGAGTTCATTTATTTGTGCTTAAAGACATCATATTTAGATTGTGGTATACTCAGATGATTCAGTGTTTAAATGCTTATGATTTAGTCAAAAGAAACAAAAGCTTTCTTTGGGATTAGGAAAGGAGATCTTTTGCTTTTTAATTTTCTGACTAAAAGCCTGTATGCATGGCACACCAAGGCTTCTAAATTTGCACAAGACCATAAACCAGTGTGATTGCCCAAACTATCCCAAGCTAAAATTTACCCCTAGCCCCAAGCTAATAATATAGTGCCGTCTGTCATTATTTACTTAATTCATGAAAGTAAGATATAAACTAAAGAGGTAAAAAAATAACATCTTACATTTTCCAAACACTTTATTTATTTTCTAAATTGAGTCTCACAACAATTCTATGAAAGAGAAGGAAAAGGATCATTAATCCCTTTGACAGATGAGAAGCTGATGACACACAGATGACATGGCTCCTGCAAGGTCATCCAGCTGGTAAATGGCAGAACTGGAAACAAATCCAGTCTATTGGCACTGAATTACGCCATGCTACCTCTCCCGAATAAACTCTGCTGTTACCTGGAATAATCCGTTCAGCATCCAAACCACAACTGGTTACCAGTCTGCTGTAAATTAACACTAGAGCTAGTTCTACGAATCTGGTAGCTGTGGCTGGAGTGTTCTGAGAGGCAGCTGTGGAGCACTCACAAAACAAGAGCAGCCTTTCAGGGTGATATTTCCAGTCCAAGGAAGAACCACACTCTCCTTCAGTATGCCCCAGGCTTTCTGTGTGCTCATCTCTTTCCAACCACATCCTATCCTCTGCAGCTCCACCTTTTAATAGTTTTCACCAGAAGACAAATAAACAATGTGAGTTCTATAAGGACAGCTGATACTGAAGGAAGATGTGACACACAGGGTTGCACTTCTGAGTATCAGTCAAGGGTCACAGGGGCAGTTTCTGCAAGTCCTCAGGGCTGTTGGTTACTTGAGGGTCACAACCCTCTTCCTTATTGTTTTTACCATAAACACCACGTAGAATCAAATATACAATGAAGAGAATCCTAGAATAACCTGAAATTTGTTCTGTTTGGTACACTCAATGACAGACACATGGAGACTTACTAAACTCTTCCAGAGTCTTCTATCATCTGGTAAATAATTATTGAGCATCTATTATGTGCCAGGCTCTAGACCAGATTCTGAAAATACATCAGTCTCACAGAGGAGACAGACATACAAACAAATAACCACACTGCTTCCTGGTGGGTGGTATAACTGTGTGCTTTGAGTGTGATTGTTTCCACTTGGGCGAATGGAAAGGCATCACAAAAATCATGTCATTTGATCTGGTTCTTGTACATTAAGTAGTAGTTTACTAGTAGTTCAGTAGTAATAGTTTGCGCTGCGGTTCACAAACATATAAATACAAAACGAATACATCAACTCTCATGGGAAGTCCCTACTAACCTAGTGTTGAAATATTTTAATAGAAGAAACCTCTAGAACAATATATAGAATGGCTTAGGAAATACTAACTACAGAAATGCACCTCCAGCATTTCACTGCTGGTAACTGCCCTAGTAAGTAATGGGCACTTTAATTATTACTTCTATGCACAGACTCTCAAAATATTAAGGGCAGAAAAGTTCATAGCTATATCCCAGTCCAATATCAATTTTTTTGATAAGGCATAGAAAGGTTAAGTGTCTTATTTAAAAATCATATAGCTAGTCACTGCAATGTCCAGCTTAATTTCTTCCTGCAATATTGCATTCTCTATCATTAGTTTATGATCAGAGATGTCCTTTGTAAGACATAACAGTGGTAGTTTGAGGTCAGAGGGTCATGTTAATAAAACCCATCGATGTTGCTATTTATTTTCTGCCTAATATGAAAAGGAATAAATCCCCAAAGAAGAGAACATGGGTCAGGGAAAGAATTCCAAAGGTGAAGGAGAAGGGAGGTAAATAGGATAGACCAGGAGTCAGGAGGGCTGCATTTTTTGTGATTCATTCTTGATAAGTCACCTTGAATAACTGGCTTGTCCCTGTCTGATTTTATTTCATCACCCCTAAAACTGAGCCAGTAGTACTTGGCTGGGAATTGTATACTTATGTGTTTGCCTACATTAGTTTGTGTGTGACCATGTGTTGTATTGCTGAAAGTGTTCATACAGGTTAAACATCTCCTGGGAACCTTTCTCATTTATGACCTCAATTATCACTCGAGCCAGTCTTGCACATTTGGTACTAGTGAAGCCCAGTGTAGAAATGAGGAGATGGTGTTACAGAGTTGACGTGACTTGCCCAAAGCCAGTTATCTAGTAGATTACAGAGCTTCAATTTGAACACAGTTCTCTGAGCCCATTGCTTTTTCTGTTAAAAACACCTTAAGACTAAATCTTAAAGTCCATTCTTGTTCTAAAACTGGATTTTTAATATTAAAGAGATATTAAAATGCTTTAGAAAATGCAAAGTGCTGTGAAGATAGAAGGTGGCCATAGCACACCAATATGCAATATCTATCCACGTGTATGGACTCAAAGCACTACAAATTCCACCCATCACTGCTTACATGCCAGAGTGAAGGTGCCGGCATTTTGAGTCTTTTATAGCCCAGAGAAAGATTAAGCCATAAATAGCCATAATTTGTCCTGACATTTAGAAAGTTGATACACCACTGAAGAAGTTATTAGATTGGAGAGCTATGAGAACAATAAATAGATATTTAAGCAATCTGACTTCCTTTCATATGCAATATATAATCTCTACAGAGATTTGTCTAACTTTAATGTCAACCAGAATATTTATATTTGCTTTGCTTGGCTCAGAAGTCAACTTGAAATGAAATGCTTTTTATTAACATAAAGTCGCAGATGTAAATTTCCTTTCTTAAAAGGAGCTATATAAATAATAGGACAACTTTTTCTTATAGATTATAAATGGGATATTATTTTTAATAAGCATATAGAGACCACCAAGCAATTTTGAAGGCTTTTACCAATATTAGAACCAGTTTTTACAGCAGCAATGAGAAGTTCACAGGAAAGAAAAGTAATAAAAGCAATCAATCCATTCCCCCATTCTCACTCAGAATAAATATTCTAGAGCAATGCAGCTTCTTGTCCCAGAGAACAAAGGACACCTCAGTATCTGTGCTCCAGCTAGCCTGGCATAGCATTTCCTATCTCCAGTGATCCTTTTCCTTCCTGCCACAGGGCTGGTTCAAATGCTCTACCCACTACCCAGAAAACACCCTGGCCCCCTAATTTAATTTCTTTTCATCTTTCACAACAAAGCTCAAATATTACTCCTTCAGAAAATTAACCTCAGTCCTTGCCATAATAAAACCCTCACAGCATATACACATTTTATTGTTGCAACTATTGTTAGCAGTGTGATTTGTTATTTATTTATGCAATATTTTAATTAAAGATGACTCCCTCAGTAGATTCAATCTGTAAGAGGACAAAGACCATGTCTTTTTGCTCATAATATCCTCAGGGCCTAACAGAGCGCCTGGAACAGGTAAAATACTTTTTTTTTCTTTCTCGCTCTTTTTTTTTTTTTTTTTTTTTTGAAAAACAAGTCTCCATGCTTCCTACCCTTCTTCAACCCAATGTCTGGGGTCTATTCTGAAAGGGCCTTATACATGAAGAAGCTAATAGTTTATAAGAATAAGACAATCTAACTAATAACAATGCATACGTTATTGCTTTGTAAATTGATGGCTAGGGAAAAAAATGCCAGAGAAAAAAAGGAAGGAGGTTATGCACAAAGTAATATGCTGTAGGGTTATATTAACAATAATACAAAAATAACCTTAGTATCCCAAAAGAAGGTAACGGTAAAACACAATACACTTATCCAGCAGAATGCTATCTATCCACTAAAATGAATAATTATAAGGATTTTGTTATAAAAGAAAAAAATGTTTAACAGGGCTAAATGAGTAGGAATGAAATACAAAATTATACATTATATTCTAATACACAAAGCATATGTGTATGTATGAAGATTAACAAAAGAACATGGAAAAGAAAAGCTATGTGATATGGGAGTGTCATATAATCATATAACCATATAATAAGATAAAGGTGGTAAGATTATAATGAATAATTTTATTTTTTGCAATATTATTTGTAACAAGATAATCATTTAAAAGTATACACATAGTAGTACTCAGAGGCTAGCTGTAGACTCTTTTTCACCAAAACTTTAGATACTTGAGAATACTGTATCATGTTATATGTGGCACTTTTTCCAGTATAAAGGACAACTGGGTTATGCCTTTCAATAAAGACTGAGTACCCACAGACATCTAGTCTTACTCTTGGAACTCTGGGATTTATAATTATTGAGTACTTGACTAGAATCTGAAATTAACACTGTTTCAACAGAAGATCGTGTCAGCTTCTTGAAATATTACAGTGTGTCTCCAATCACATGATGGTGTTGGAGATGGACACGGGCCGGCCTGGAATGTAGATGAGCTCATTTACATTTTGTTTAGAAATCAGCACCCAAGCAGCTACAAGGATCCATCCTTTGAGAATCCCTCTCTGATTCCAAGCAGGGAGTTAATGCGTTATCCAACCTGAGAGGCTGTAGCCTAGGAGCACTGATTCACTGAGGCATGCACCGTCTCCTAGGAAAACAGGCTCTTCTGATAGGCATGCTAGTGTGTTTGTGATGTGCCAGACAGGTCTCTGAGCGCCAACCAGTCTACCCCATTTTATCCTCACAGCTCTGCAGATCAGGCATTATTACTAACCCCCACTTTTTAACAAAAGAAATTGAGATACCATAAAGCTTACATAACCTATGCAAGTTTCCAGAGCCAGTGAGTGTCCAAGTCAGGAACTGAACCCAGAGACCACAAGTTTAACCATTACACTATGCTACCATGAAAATGAGAGAATTGCAAAACTTCAGGGGGAAAATGTCGAGTTAGAAAATGCCTGCTTCAATTCTATATTATTAAATTCACATGAATTATAGAGCTGCTTATACCTCCACATATGATAAGAAACAAACCAAGTTTGAAGAAGAAAAGACATCCCATTTTTCACTTCTCCCTCCTGCAGAGTCAGGGAAGCACATACACTGTGACTGTAGAAAAGTCCCTAGTGTCCCCATCTTCCTAAAAAGTTCGCTAAAGCATTACATAATGCCCCGAATTCACAAGCCCATAATTTATACTACCAGATAAATTCCATGGTATGTAGGCTAGAGGCTCTCCGATGACAGGCGCTTGCAGGAAGAAGCATCTGGCTGACGATCCTTACTTTACTACTAGTCTTTGGTCTGGAAAACAGCCAGTTTTGAGTCCCTGTGGGTTCAGCCGTCACCAGGCAATGGGAGTGTGCCATCTCCAGAAGCCCCAGACAGCCTGTAATATCAGCTGCGAGGACTGGGACAGTCCCTATGCTCGGCATTGACTTGGCTGTCACAGCAGGGAACCGACACAGAAAAGATTCACTAGACAGGGACAAAAATATCAATGTCACAGACCAATGCTCCTCTGAGGGAGAGAGATCATTTACAAGCTATGAAAGGTTGAAGGTTGAGAGACTATTTTCACCTTAGCCTTACCCAAAAAGACTGTTAATTAGGGCGACTTGAGACAACAGGGTAAGTAAAGAAAATCATTTTAGGAGAGAAGTAAACATTGGTTGACAACAGAAAGAAAGCAACTGGGCCTGAGGCCAAGTACGGGCTCCCTCCTGCAGCTGCAGCCTGGCGGCCAAGGAGGGCGGGGAGCACCAACAGGGCCTCGGTACACCAGGGATTTGAGTCCCTGTTGCTTGAGCAATGGAGTGGCTTTCTAAAGCAAAAACAAACAAAAAACAAGCGTAAAAACAATGAATTGGGATTGAAAGTAGACAATCAGTCAACCTTATTAAAACAGAATTTAAAAGCCATCCAAGTTTTCAGCAAATAAAATTCTGGCAGGAGCCTCTTGCTGGAGGCAGAGGGAGCATTTCTTATAAAAAGCATCCGCAACTTTTTCTCCTAGTCTCACTTCCCCTTCTGGGTTCTCTTCCTTTGACCCTACTGCTATCAGATTGCCTAAGCCCCTCGAAGGTCTTACTCTGCTAGAACATGTAAAACTAAACAGTATTTTACGGAAACACTGCCGTTCTTTCTCTTCCGTCTAAGAGAGATGACTGTGTTTTAAGTTACTAAAACTTTAGGAAGGGCCAAAAAGGAAATGGTAATCAAAATAAAAACTAAAACAGAACAAAACTATTTCTCAAACAAAATCAGTGGAAGTAGCTAACAAATAATTTAAAAATAAAATTTCTCAAACAAAATCAGTGAAAGTAGCCAAAAAGTTTACATAGTCCCACCTCCTATTGTCCTAAGCTGAAAAAGCTGGTTCCACTTTGTACCTTCTCCGCCTGGCCTGCTTTCCTGTCTTCTAGAGAATAACAGAACAACTAAAATGTGTATGAACTTGCATGTGTGTTAAGGAGTGCAGAAGAGGCCTACCCCCTGGGTCACATTTCTGTCCACAGTCTGAATTACCACTTTGTTACACTTCTTTAAATCCAAAGATTTCCCTGTGAGAATCCTGGAATGCGAGTTGCCCTGAATCTCCATCACCATCAAGCCTTCCTTCAAACAAATGACAGTCAAGGTCCACTTATATCTAAGCACTGGTATACTCACTCATGCAAGTTCCCTCCAGAGACAGTAGAGAACTCAACTTTCTTTTTTCTTTCTTCTTTTTCCTTCCTCTTCGTTATTTATTGAAATCTCTGGGAGCCTAGCACCTTCCCACTTACTCTGATTCCCAGTCTTATAGGCAGAGCCAGATGGAAGGCAGGTGTTTGACACCACGTCTAATTCAGGCATTAGCCTAAGCAGCAGCCGGTGAGACTTCTGGGAGGCTCAACTGGGTGAAGTCGCTTCTCACATTCAAGAAGTGAGCTCATAAAAGTCACTCCTTTGCATGTTCACAACCTACATGATAAACAGTAAGGATGGAACGGGAATAAGAAGGGACCAGATGCTCTCACAAAGTTTTCATATTGTGTTTATTTAAATATTGAATTCACCAGGACTAGAATATCAAACAAGCAAACAAGGAATTGGATGCCATTCTGATGCTGTGCTTAGTAACTATCTAACCAGTCAGGTCACGCGCTTTTTTTTTTCCCTGCCAATTTTTAACGTTATTCAAAGAACCTGTAACATTGTTTCCCTAAATCCAATATGTGAACCACCTGCCTCAAAGCCCCAAGACGCTAGCTGAAAATGCAGATACCCGGGCACAGTGCCTCAGAATCGTTAGGATGGGATCCAGCAATGCATCGTTTCCTTGTAAGTTTGTTTCCTGATGATTCTTAAACATGCTGATATTTGAAGGGTTCTCAAACTTTAAAGTGCATGAGAATCATGTGGAGAATATGCATAAAATGCATCTTTGGACCGGGATTCAGTGGTTCTGGATGAGACCCCCAATCTGCTTTTATTATTTTTTTAAACTTCTTATTTAGATTCTTTTTCCCTTTTTTTTTTCTTTTCCTGTTTCTTGTGTATAGTTGACACACAATGTTACATTAGTTTCAGGTGTACATTATAGTGATTCAACAACTCTGCACGTTATGCTATGCTCACCACAATAGAGCTCCCATCTGTCACCAGACAATGCCATTACAACACCATTGATTATATTCCCTACGCTGTACCTTTTATTCCTGACTTATTCATTCCATGACTGCAAGCCTGTATCCCGCACTCCCCTTCGCCTGTGCCCAACCATCCATCCTCCTCCCCTCTGGCAATCATCAGTTTGTTCTGAGTATTTATGGGTCTGATTTTGCTTTTCTGTTTATTCATTTATTTTGTTTTTTAGAATCCACATATAATCAAAATCATATGGCATGGTCTTCGTCTAACTTATTTCACTTAGCTAATACTCTCTAGGTCTACCCATGTCAACACAAATGGCAAGATCTCATCCTTTTTATGGACGAGCCATATGTATATGGCTTCAAAGTAAAAAACAAAACACAATTAGACACAGATTACCACCTCTTCTTTACCATATACACCACCTCTTCTTTATCCATTCATCTATAGATGGACACTTCGTTTCCTTCCATGTCTTGGCTACTATAATTAATGCTATAATAAACAGAGGGATATATATATATATATATTTTTTTTTTCTAAATAGCATTTTTGTATTTATGTAAATACCCATCCACTACTGGGTATTTACATATGACTGGATCATATGGCATTTCAATTTTAATTTTTTGAGGAACCTCCATACTGTTTTCCACAGTGGCTATACCAACAGAACACGAGGGTTCATTTTTCTCCACACTTATATGGTCAATTAATCTATGACAAAGGAGACAAGAATATAAAATGAAGAAAAGATAGTCTCTTCAATAAATGGTGCTGGGAAAACTGGACAGCAACATGCAAAAGAATGAAACTAGACCACTTTCTTACACCATACACAGAAATAAACCCAAAATGGATTAAGACCTAAATGTGAGACCTAAAACCATAAAACTCCATTTAAAGAAAGAGAACACAGCCAGTAATTTCTTTGACAGCAGCCATAGCAACATTTTTCTAGATATGTTTCCCGAGGCAAGGGAAACAAAAGCAAAAATAAACTATTGGGACCACAGCAATCTGCATTTTTAGAAAGCAACCCCAGAAATTCTGAAACAGGAGCATACTGTTCACAACAAGGCATAGTTTCTGAGTCTGGTGCAATGCAGGCAGCTCTACTCCCCAGCTCTTTGGCTACTGATAGGTCTCAGTTTTATCTTACAAGTCTTGGCCTTTCCTGTTCTCTCTGGCACCTTCCCCAGTGCTACTTTACCCCCCATGCTTCCCATCCTGTACAGCCTACCATGTAGATTCAAGTGCAGAAAGAAACTGCACTGGGGATTCAGAATATTTCGTGGAAAATGCAGCTATGGTAGAGATAAATCATAAGTAGGAATCTCATTGTTCTGATGTCCTTCTCTGATAAATCACGTTGTACCACCCTCAACTGACCTGAATGCCTTGCCACCAGCTCTGACTTGGGTCATATTCTTAGAGCTAGCTCCCCTTAGTCTGCCCACCAAACCCAGGCACGGCTAATGCCTTAAGTTGTACTGGCGGTCCCTTGCCCTGGGCTGCCAGCTCTTCTATTACCGTTCCCGAACTGTGACTAGTCCTGATCTGAGACTACCTTGCCACACTAACCCCCTCTTTTGCAATAATCTACGTTTAATGTAAATTGGCTTTTGTTTTGTTTTGTTTACTTTAAAGCCTTATTTTACAGATTTGCATTTCAAAAGCATAAGCAATACCATAATAGAAATTTGGGGAAAAAAGAAAACTTGGAAAAATAAATTAAATAAGGAAAGAATAGTGAAAATAATACACTCCTTTTTCTCCATTTTACAAATTAGAAAACTGGGATAAAGAACAATGAACAGGGGCGCCTGGGTAGCACAGCGGTTAAGCTTCTGCCTTCAGCTCAGGGCGTGATCCCGGTGTTATGGGATCGAGCCCCACATCAGGCTCCTCCACTATAAGCCTGCTTCTTCCTCTCCCACTCGCCCTGCTTGTGTTCCCTCTCTCACTGGCTGTCTCTATCTCTGTCAAATAAATAAATAAATTCTTAAAAAAAAAAAAAAAAGAACAATGAACAGCATTTAACTGCATTTTTTCATATATGTACCTTTATTCACATGCATAGGTTTCAATCACAGTATAAAACAACTTGTATCTTAGACTTCTCCCAATATTCACCAATTTATCTCTTTATTTATTCATTAACAAGTATTTAATAGACTACGGTGTCACACTACTGGTTTATATTCATTTAAAACTTTTCCTGATATAATAAGCAAAATGTGATACAACTTTGTGATTTAATTTTTATTATTTTGATCGCTAGTGAAGTTGAACATAATTTTTAAATAGTTGTCTATTAATTGTATTCCACTATTTATTAAATATCCACTTAAATCCTTTGTCCAATTGCCTTTTAAGACCTTTGTGACTTTTTGTTTATAAACACTTTATATAAAAAAATTGTTGGGGCGCCTGGGTGGTTCAGTTGGTTAAGCATCTGCCTTCAGCTCAGGTCAGGATCCTGGAGTCCTGGGATCAAGCCCGCATCAGGCTCCCTCCTCGGCAGGGAGTCTGCTTCTCCCTCTCCCTTTGCCCCTACCTCTGTTTCTCCTCTCTCTCTCTCTCTCCCTCATTCTCTCGCTCTCAAATAAATAAATAAATAAAATCTTAAAATAAAATAAAATAAAAATTGTTAATCCTTTGTTGATCATAATTGCTGCAATATTTTCTCAGTCTGTAGTCTGTATTTTTATTTTGGTGGTTTAAAATTTTTCATGTTTGTTATCTCTCACTCTCTCTCAAATAAATAAATAAAATCTTAAAAAAAATAATTTTTTTTTTAAAAAAGGCACCTGGGTGGCTTAGTCAGTTAAGCATCTGCCTTCGGCTCAGGTCATGATCCCAGAGTACTGGGATCGAGTCCCACATCGGGGCTCCCTGCTCAGCGGGGAGTCCTCCTTCTCCCTCTGCCTCTGCTGCTCCCCCCTGCTCATGCTCTCTCTCTCTCTCAAATAAATAAATACAATCTTAAAAAAACAAAAAATAAAAATTTTCATATCTTTGAAATATTTGAAAAATCATGTTCCATTTGTAAATGTTTTCATTTATGATCTGCTTTTTTTCTTTTACTTGACATAAACAATTATTTCCTCTACAGATGCTTGATAAATATACAGTTGTTTCTCGCTAATTTTCATTTAATCTACCGGACTTTGGAGTAGGGTTTGCATTTGTCACACAGTTTCTCCTTAGACCTTTATAATACCCAAGACACTGTCTTCTCTATAGCATGGTTATTATATTCCTCTTTTAAAACCCAGTAGGATTAAGCAAGCATTAAAGGGTGTCCACAGTATTATAGCTAATCATGCATGGGTTGGACTCCCTGCTTGACTATGAGCTCCTTGGGGTAGAAACTCTATTATATTAATTACTCACTCTGCCCAGCCACCATGCCTGCCCTAATTTCAGCACACAGACTGATATCAAGAATGTGTTAAAAATTATATTTACAGAATAAATTGAAAGTCAGTATCCATTGGCTTTATTAAATATTTTCAATGTTTTAAATTCTAACTCTGATAAACTGTAGTTCTAATGGTGTAGTTCTAACGGAAAGATGGTATAACTCTAAATTCATAGTTATATGTAAATTTAAGTAGTGTTTTGCTAAAGATACCCAGAAAAGTCCCCATCGAGAAGGGTGCCTATTTTGTGGAAAGTGGATAGATGAGGCTTTCAGATAGAACTTATGGCCTGGGTCCTGGGTGAGTTTATTTGGACTAGGAGGAAAGCAAGGTGTTAAAATACACATACACACACACACACACACACACACACACACAAAATTATTTTCTCCCCAATGTGTTTGAAAAAGCAATATCCCCACGGATTTTTCAGCTTGTAAAATATCTTGCCTAATTAGGTAGAGCATTTCTGTGAAAAGTGCCCCTGGAGCACTGATTGGTGAACTGAGCTGACCCAGGCCCCAGGACTCAGGCCCAGACCTGATCAACCTTTAGCGGAGTTGCCTGGACTGTCCGCAGTCTCTAATGCTGCTCCCTTGGACCCACCCCAGTCTTAGGCTGGCACACTGGGGAACAACCATGAGGTGGGGCTAGAGAGGAGGGAGGAGGAATCCCTCTCCTTTGTACTGGCCAGCAGAATGCTAGTAATCAAAGCAGCAACTCATTTCACTCAGGTCTGAGAACCATGGCAAAATTCCAGAGGGCTCTAAATTTAAGATCTAGGTTTTTATCCATAACCAGGTCAGAAATACATGCTGCTGCAGGGGGTCCTGGTTGATCTCTTGGCAAGAGAAGAATGGGACATCTTGATTGACTCATCCATCTACATGCCAAGCAGAAGGGGGGAGATCATTACTAGAAGAATGGAGAATACTTGTCAGAAGAATCATCAGATGCCACCTAGACAGATGTTGTTAAAGTGAATGTTGAACATCAGAATTTTGTGGGAAATTCAGATGCAGCAAGGTAAGTAGTTCGTGTCGAATTGACAGACCTGGAGCAGTAATAGGGCTATTCCAAAAACTCCATTATAGAGACTTTCAATGGTCTCCCAGGACTCTCCCAGCCTCTAAACATTTCACTCAAGCAAGAGCTTAGGAGAGTGGATACTTACATGCATTAGAATATTTGCAGTTTCAATCTGCTTAATGTGTCAAGTGTAGCAGCACACCCTCTATTTTTAAAATCTCTACCCTGAAGCAGGGATTTCCATGTGCCGTACATTCATTGCCCAACAAATATGAATCATTTCTCTTGTGATTTCCACTCTGGGCATACCTCAGTTCTAATGCCCTTGGAATCTCTATTTCCCTTAGAGAGATTTTTATAAGAATATCTAATCCTTGAGAGACTATGGACTCTGGGAAACAAACTGAGGGCTTCAGAGGGGAGGGGGGTGGGAGAATGGGATAGACTGGTGACGGGTAGTAAGGAGGGCACGTATTGCATGGTGCACTGGGTGTTATACGCAACTAATGAATCATCGAACTTTGCATCAGAAACCAGGGATGTACTGTATGGTGACTAATATAATATAATAAAAAAAATTTAAAAAAAAAGAATATCTAATCCTTACTATGTAAGTTACTGTTTTAATGTTTTCCCAATTTCATTAATCCTCACAGCAACACTTACAGGTTGCAAGCACTATTATAAAACTACTCTTCACCTGGACAAAATGAGACATCATAAAGGTTAAGTAATGTGCCCAACGTATCATAACTAATAAGTAATAGAACTAGGGTATAAACCTGATTATAAACTGACTCCAAAGTTGATGTTCATAACCATAAAAACATAGGGTCTTTTCTCAATTACCTGATTTGAAGTAGGTGAAAAGAACATTTTCTTTAAGAATACGAACCTGAGAAAACATTTTGAGGAGGTTCCAAGATGGCAGAGTAGTAGGGGGACCCTGAACTTGCTTTGTCCTTTGAGTACAACTAGATCGACTTTCACCTATTTTGAACAAGTAGGAAAAGGATTAGAGGAGTGCAAAAACAATCCAACATTTGGAGTAAGTGAATTTGGCAGAAGCAAGGTTCAGAGCACTGAATGGGGGGTTCGGGGAGCCACAGGGCCAGGAAGTGGGGGAAGCCCAGCTCAGGGAGTAAAGTCAGGAAGAGGGAAAAGGTCAGAAAGATTGCAGAGCACTCAATAAGCTGTGGTGAATGGACATCAAAAGAATGCTAAGGTACCAATCCTTTAATCAGACAGATTTTAAACCAAAGACTGTAATAAGAGATGAAGAAGGACACTATATCATACTTAAAGGGTCTATCCAACAGGAAGATCTAACAATTGTAAAGTTTATGCCACTACCTTGGGAGCAGCCAATTATATAAACCAATTAATAACAAAATTAAAGAAACACATTGACAGTAATACTATAGTAGGGGACTTTAACACCCACTCACAGCAATGGACAGATCATCTAAGCAGAAGACCAACAAGGAAACAAGGCATTTGAATGTCACACTGGACCAGATGGACTTCACAGATCCATTCAGAGCATTTCATCCTAAACCAACAGAATACACACTCTTCTCAACTGCACATTGAACATTCTCCAGAATAGATTACACACTGGGTCAAAAATCAGGTCTCAACTGATACCAAAAGATTGGGATCATTCCCTACATATTTTTAGACCACGATGCTTTGAAATTTGAACTCAGTCATGAGAGGAGGTTAAAGAGCATCCTACTAAAGAATGAATGGGTCAGCCAGGAAATTAAAGAAGATTTTAAAAAATACATGGAAACTAATCAGAATGAAAACACATCTGTTCAAAATCTTTGGGATACAGCAAAGGCAGTCCTAAGAGGGAAGTACCTTGCAATACAAGCCTCCCCCAAAAAATTAGAAAAATCTCAAATACACAAGCTAACCTTACATCTAAAAAAACTGAAGAAGAACAACAAATAAAGCCTAAACTAAACAGTAGAAGAGAAATGATAAAGATTAGAGCAGAAATCAGTGAAATTGAAACCAGAAAAACATTAGGACAGATCAACGAAACTAGCAGCTGGTTCTTTGAAAGAATTAATAAGCTCGATAAACCTCTAGTCAGACTTATCCAAAAGAAAAGAGAAAGAACCCAAATTAATAAAATCATGAATGAAAGGGGAGAGATCATGACCAATACCCAAGAAATACAGATAATTTTAAGAACTTATTATGAGCAACTACATGCCAGGAAGAAATGAATGCATTCCTGGAAACTTATAAACAACCAAAACTGAAACAGGAAGAAATAGAAAACTGGAACAGACCAATAACTGGCAAGGAAATTAAAGCAGTAATCAATAACCACCCAAAAAACAAGAGTCCTGGGCCAGATGGCTTCCCAGGGGAATTCTACCAAACATTTAAAGAAGAAATAATACCTATTCTACTAAAGCTATTTCAAAAAATAGAAATGGAAGGGAAACTTCCAACCTCATTCTGTGAGGCCAGCATTACCCTGATCCCAAAACCAGACAAAGACCCCATCAAAAAGGAGAATTGCAGACCAATATCTCTGATAAACATGGATGTCAAAATACTCACCAAGATACTAGCCAGTATATTAAAAGGATTATTCACCACGACTAACTGGGATTTATTCCTGGGATGCAAGGGTGGTTCAACATTTGCAAATCAATCAATGTGATCAATCACATTAATAAAAGAAAGGACAAGAACCATATGATCCTCTCAATTGGTGCAGAAAAAGCATTTGACAAAATACAGCATCCTTTCTTGATTAAAACTCTCCACAGTGTAGGGATAGAGGGAACATACCTCAATATCATAAAAGCCATCTACAAAAAGCCCACAACAAATATTATTTTCAATGGGGAAAAACTGAGAGCTTTTCCCCTAAAGTCAGGAACACGACAGGGATGCCCACCCTCACCACTGTTGTTTGACATAGTACTAGAAGTCTTAGCCTCAGTAATCAGACAACAAAAAGAAGTAAAAGGCATCCAAATTGGCAAAGAAGAAGTCAAACTCTCACTCTTCACAGATGACATGATACTTTATGTGGAAAACCCAAAAGACTCCACCCCAACCTTTCTAGAACTCATACAGCAATTCAGCAATGTAGCAGGATACAAAATCAATGCACAGAACTCAGTTGCATTTCTATAAACTAATAATGAGACACAAGAAAGAGAAATTAGGGAATCAATCCCATTTATAATTGACCCCAAAACCATAGGATACCTAGGAATAAACCTAACCAAAGAGGTAAAGGATCTGTACTCTAAATACTATAGAACACTAAGAAAAGAAATTGAGGAAGAGAGAAAGAAATTGAAAAACATTCCATGCTCATGGGTTGGAAAAATAAATATTATTAAAATGTCTATGCTGCCCAGAGCAATCCATACATTCAATGAAATCCTTATCAAAATACCATCAATGTTTTTCACAGAGCTGGAACAAACAATCCTAAAATATGTATGGAACCAGAAAAGACCCCAAATAGGTGGGGGAATGTTGAGAAAGAAAACCAAAGCTAGGAGAATCACAATGCCTGACTTCAAGCTATATTACGAAGCTGTGATCATCAAGGCAGCATGGTACTAGCACAAAAACAGACACACAAATCAATGAACAGAATAGAGAGCCCAGAAAGGGACCCTCAACTCTATGGTCAACTAATCTTTGACAAAGCAGGAAAGATTAGCCAATGGAAAAAAGACAGTCTCTTTAATAAATGGTGCTGGGAAAATTGGACAGCTACCTGCAGAAGAATGAAACTGGACCATTCTCTTACACCATACATGAAGATAAACTCAAAATGGATGAAAGACTTAAATGTGAGATAGGAATCCATCAAAACCTTAGAAGAGAATGCAGACAAGCAACCTCTTTCACCTTGACAACAGCAACTTCTTGCTAGACATGTCTCCAAAGGCAAAAGAAACAAAAGCAAAAATGAACTTTTGGGACTTCATCAAGATAAAAAGCTTCTGCACAGCAAAGGAAACAGTCAACAAAACTAAAAGTCAACCTATGGAATGGGAGAAGATATTTGCAAATGACATATCAGATATGTCATATACTTGGCTGGTATCCAAGATCTATAAAAAACTTATCAAATTCAACACCCTAAAAACAAATAATCCAGTCAAGAAATAGGCAGAAGACATGAACAGACATTTCTCCAAAGAAGACATAAAAATGGCCAACAGACACATGAAAAAGGGCTCCACATCATTTGGAATCAGGGAAATACAAATCAAAACCACAATGAGACATCACCTCACATCAGTCAGAATGGCTAAAATGAAAGTCAAGAAACAACAAATGTTGGCAAGGATGTGGAGGAAGGGAACCCTCTTACACTGTTGGTGGGAATGCAAGCTGGTAGAGCCACTCTGGAAAACAGTATGGAGGTTCCTCAAAAAGTTGAAAATAGAGCTACCCTATGACCTAGCAATTGTACTATGGGGAATTTACCCCAAAGATATAAAAGTAGTGATCCGAAGGGTCCCCTGCAACCCAATGTTTACAGCAGCAATGTCCGCAATAGCCAAACTATGGAAAGAGCCAAGACGTCCATCAACAGATGAATGGATAAAGAAGATGTGGTTCATATATACAATGATATATTACTCACCTATCAAAAAGGATGAAATCTTACCATTTACATTGATGTGGATGGAATTGGAAGGAATTATGCTGAGCGAAATAAGTCAACCATAGAAGGACAATTATCATGTGATCACTTATATGTGGAATTTAAGAAACAAAACAGAGGATCATAGGGGAAAGGAAGGATGAATAAAATAAGTCAAAATCCGATAGGGAGACAAGCCATAAAAGACTCTTAACTATAGAAAACAAACTGAGGGGTACTAGAGGGGAGGTGGGGAATATGTGGTAACTTGGTAGTGGGCATTAAAGAGGGCACATGATGTAATGAGCACTGGGTGTTATATGCAACTGATGAATTACTGAACTCTACATCTGAAACTAATGATGTAGTAAATGTTAACCAATTGAATTTAAATAAGTAAAAAAAATTAAAAATAATAAGAAATAAGAACCTGAGATTTTGAGATTTTAAGATTCTCCTATAAAGTTCAAAGTAATCTATTATGTGAATACATTTTCAATTCTGCAAAATAGAATGTTATTTTGTGAAAGTAATGTGGCAATGTCCCTACTGACTTGAAGGCAAATAAAATAATTTAGGGTTATTAGAGATAATCCAGCAAACACTGAAAGGATGGTTTTGTTCATTTCTATTGAAAATATTTACATGAAGATATATTCTTGCATTTATACATTGTAAGATGAGAGTTCATATGGATAAAAATTAAAATGAGATTTTTCATTATATTTGTATTCCAAATTATTATGCTTTATAATGTGCATTTATTTGAATAAGTTCTTTTGGATATATTAAATGTTTCATCATTTATAAATAAGAAAAGTGAAGATCCCATAAATTCCTCAAATGATGTCTAAAAGTGTTATTTGAAAATATGGCACTATTCCAAACCGGAAACAGAGCCAAGCATGGTCTACCATCTTAGCAGGAAAAGTTCAGTTTGCCCTAAAGGTCTTCCTATTGAACCTTCAAGATTTAAAATAATTCTAAGGCTTAAATTTGTTCAAGCAAACCAATCAATCAGTTAAAATTATTAGGTATATGGATATTCATGTTAAAGACCCACTGAGTTTCAAGGGGTTTTTTGTCCTTTTATGTCACTGTACAAGGTCATCTCTACTTCACATGATCTTTCCTTTCTTATGTGCTTCCAAGGTCTAAATACGAAGCATTCCCTATCTCAGATTGAAATTTCATTGTCTAACTTTTTTCACTACCCCACAACCACCAAAGTAGCTCTCAGAGAGGTCTTTGGTCACTAAATCACTTCTCATTCACAGACAATTAGGCTGCTCATATGACTTCCTGCCTGCCCTAGACTTCAACACAGCCCCTCAACTTCCAGTTTCCCAATAGCAAATCATGCCTACTGCCTGCTTCCCTAAGCCTGCTCTCAGAGTACAGAACAAAGTCACTGGACAGCAGTGTACCTGGTCGGATCATTGTGGATAGCTTGGAGATTGGAGGGAATTGTCACTCTATTGTTTTAGGTGGGGGCAATCGGATTGAAGAAGGCAAAATTATCTGGTCAGCCTTGCAGCCACCCAGTTCCACACGGAGATATCATTACAATCTTATATTAATGAAGAAGACTCTGATTGGATTTGTCTTGCTCTGGATGGATTTCAAATTCAGGAAACTTAATTAGAATGGAAATTATTTTCTCTTGAGAGATTATACTCTGAAATATTTCAAGTGACATTTGATGGATATGCTTCTGATTTATTTCGATAGGCTCTATCAAGAAATCTTGTGATGTAGAACAATATGCCTGGACTCTTTTATTTACACTAGAATATTCTAATGTGTTACACCTGTTGGGGTCAAAGAAATCTTGAAATCTGAGTTGATCTCATGTCATGCAGTCTGCATTAGCTTTACAGCTCCAAAATGGAAACTAATATCTATCAACGTAACTTACTTGAATATTTTATGAAGATTTTATCCCCTGTATTAAGAGAATACTTTTAAAGCAAACAAATGATTGCATTGGCATTATCTTGTCTTTATTTCTAACAGAATAAAACTTCAGATTGACGGTTGATTTCCACTGGCATTTTCCAAAGGAAGTTTTATTGGAATAAATGTCTCAGCATTCCAGCCTATCACAACCACCTTTGAAATGTCCACTGCTTCTGTTTTTCCTTCTATCTTTCCTATAATCCCTTATTTCCTTTAACATATCATTATTTCCTTCCTCCATATCTTATATTATTCCAAAATGAGTTTCAGTTCCCTTCTCTGCTGCTGATGATACTGGGATTCATTTATGCCACAGTCACTATGCAATGACTAAGTCTCCTGAAGAACCCTGACCAAACAGTTTCTGTATTGGCTTCTATAACTGCAAATTTCTTGCTTCTGCTGATATTGACAATGAATTATCTACCTCTTGAAACACTGTATTCCCTGTGCTTAGCATGTATGAAGTATTTAATGAGTTAATTAAATGAATGAATGGATAAATCAGATTTGTTAATCTCAACTATTTTCTTGTCCCTGTCACTACAGTGGTCTCTTCTCTCCCCAATTAGTATTTCTGCTAGTATGTTAGGTTTCTGCAGCCCCAAACTACTCATGTTAGGTCCTTGTGTTTCACAGTCACTAGCTGATAACATTATTACTTTCTTCAGTGCACGTTCTGACCATATCAGTCTTCTTTCTCCCTCTTTCTGCTAATCCTTGGATACAACTGGCCATCCAGTTGAGGTCGAAATTCAGCTGCAACATCCTTCAATCTGTCTCTTAGCTCTAGAAAAGTACACTTAGATGGGATTTACATATAGTAGATCACTGGTGATCTGAGCAAGACTTGTTCCAGAAAAGTAAGGACATTGGTGCTCAGAAAAATCTTAGAAGTGGAGAAATTAAAGGTAAGGAGTTAAGACCATGCAAGGAAACTTGGTTGTAAAAGAAAGAAGATAAATAAGAGTGCAACTGGAAGTGGAAATAAGGATGAAGAAAGGCTTTTTACATAAAACAAATTCAAATATTGTTATAAGTTATAAGGAAAGAACCCAAGAGAGGAAGATATTGAAAACAATGATGGCAGAGGTATGGCTCTAAAGGTCTGGTCTTGGAGGACATAGGGAGACATGGGTGTTAAGGCACAAGTGGAAGTATTAGCCTAAAACAAAAGACAAAAGGAAGTTCTTTTATTGGGGCAAGTGGAAAGGAATAAGAATGCCTATGGGTAACTGTAGGTAGAGGGATAAGAACCCTCAATTTTCTTTTCAAATAGGAATAAAGGTCATCTGCTAAAGAAAAGTCAGTAGCAAAAGAGAAGACCTGAAGAGACGGTAGGGACATAGAATCATCAATTACCTTAAGTATTTTTTTTTTTTTTAATGAGATTTTTCAAATGTTCAGGATACAGTAAAATACACACTCTTAAATTGCTAGCAGCATTGGCAAAATATTTTTGGAAATCTATTTGACCTAAAAAATATTCATATATTTTAATCTATTGATTTTATTTCTAATAAAATAATTCAAAATATAGACAGTTTATGTACCAAAGTGTTCACTGCAGAATTCCTCATTATGGGGAAAAAAACTGAAAACAACCTAATTGTCCAGTGACAGAGATGTGGCGCTGTAAGTAAATGAATTAGTTATAATTAACTAATTATAAATAAATCAAATTAATTATTAATTAAATTAATTGATCATCATATGTCCAAGCAATACAAATCTATGTAGACATTTAAATAATGCTTATCAAGAATTTTTAATTTCATGGAGAATTTCTTTTATGAAAAATAAATCCAATGACTAGTATTTTAATTAACTATGTCATAGATGAAATATAAAAAGAAAATAAATAAAATGATAGCAATATATAGAATTTTTCTTACATTTTTGTAAATATTTTTCAGTATTTTCCAAGTCTTCTACAGAGATGTATATTAATTTCATCATCAGAAAGTACCTATCAAATATTTTTTTTTAATTTTTGGTAAATTGTTAAGACTAGTACTGGAGAGAAGGAAAAAAGGAATAGTTTCTAACTGAAAATAAAAACAAAGACAAAGTGGGCAAAATAAAGTACAGACTCCTGGAACTCAGTTAATTAACAGCAGTGGACATTTTCTGAGTCAACATTGCAAAAGTACAAAATAAAGACTGCAGATTTGGGCCTCAGATATGTTGAACATTTAAAAATTGCATGATTTAACATAAAAGACATGCATTTCTGCTTCTTCTTGGAAAAAAGTAAAACAAGTTCAATAAACACTGGGCCTCCATTTTAATACAGTAATAGGCCCCTGGACATGTGGTATGACTGCCCTCCTCAGGTGAATTATGCGACTGCAGTTATCCATAATCCTCATCACCCTATTCCCTTGTTTTCCTGACAATGAGATTAAATGTCAGTTGCCTTTTGTTCATCATTCTTGCTTTCATATATGTGTGTATACACACACACACACACACACACACACACATATATATATTTACAGTAATTAAGTGTTTACAGCAAATAAATGTTTTTCTGTCACCATGTCTAGTGAAACTGGAGTCATATGCATGCACTACCTGCGGAACATTGTGGTAGGAAATGAAGGCAACATTTTAATATTAGGATTCAGTCTTTACTTTCAGGGGATTACCCACACATCAATAAAACAGGATAAGGATATATTATACCAATCTCATGACAATATAAAATAAGGTACAGATAGCAGAAAAGAAAGCTTTCTATAGGCTGGAGTAATGCTTGGTTGAAGAAGGGAAATTGAACCATGTGGAACTGGATGAGAATTCCTATTGGGAGAGGAATGGCAAAGTTGAGAGACTAGAAAGAGACTTTCTCGGGCACAGGGGAATTAGCATTATAGCCAGGGTTCATTCTGGGAAAGAGTGACTAAAAAGTTCATATAAGAAAAGTGGGTTAAGAAAATTAGTATTAGGAAGAGAAAATTCAGGAAGAGGAATCTGGAACTTTATTCTTTGAGGAAACTATTTGTGGGGGGACCTGGGTGGCTTGGTTGGGTGTCTGCCTTCGGCTCAGGTCCTGATCCCGGGGTCCTAGGATCAAGCCCCACATCAGGCTCCCTGCTTGGTGGGGAGCCCACTTCTCCTTCTGCCTCCGCCTGCTTGTGTTCTCTCTCTATTAAATAAATAAATAAATAAAATCTTAAAAAAAAAAAGGAAACTATTTGTGTTCTTGAACACAAGAAGTCAATGTTTCAAGAAGTATAATTTGGAAGGAAGGCGATTTGAAGGAAGAGATTAGAGACAAGGATGAATAACTAAGTGTTCATAACAATCCATATTTATTCACAGTCAACAAATTCTTATAGAAAGCTTGTTATGAGAGGCTCTCTCCTAGGCACTGAGGATACACAATAATCAAATTCTTTGGCCTCAAATGTATATTCCAGTGGACATACACAGATAGTGAACATGTTTATAAGTACGTACAGCAGGACAACAGAATAGAGTGATTTGTGTGCCCAGGATCCTACCGGAGTTAATGTGATCAGTAGAGACTTCTCTGAGAAGTGACATTGACTTGAGTCTTCAGCAATGACCATGAGACCGTACTTGAGAAGAATATCACTGTCAGAGGAAATAAGAAGCATAAAGGCCCCAAGAGGAAGTGAGCATGGTATGTTTAAAGGACCAAAAAAAGAAAAGAAAAGAAAAAAAAAAAAAAAACAAGTTTGCAGAAGTGTAGTCAGTTATTACATTAGGACAGGAGATGTAATCAGAGGAACCAGATTATGTAGGGACTTGCTAGCTATGGTAAGGACGTGGACTTTCTTCTCATTGACCTATGAAGTCACTGAAGAGCTTTAAGCAGCAAGATTACTCTTTGGAAAGACGACTTTGGTTATAGGAAGAACGGACCGTGAGAGGAAAACAATGGACCCAGGAGACCCGTAAGAAGGGAAATAGGGAATAGTCCAGAAAAGAAGTAAAAGTGGCTTAGATCGGGTTTATCAGAGCAGGTGGTTTCAAGTTGTCAGATTTGAATATATTTTGGAAGAAATACTCACAGGACTTATTAATAGATTGGATGTGGAATAGAAAGAGAAAGGGAAATTAAAAATTTGTTGGTTGGGGTTCCTGAGCAACTGAGTTTGGCCATTCCTAAAATAATGAAAACAAGAGAAGAGAGTGGTGGGGCAGCACACAGAAATTAAGATTTCTATTTAGAAAATCTTAAGCTTGACATGTCCATTATATTTCCAAAGAAAGGTGTATGTACAAAGGTACTTTGATATTTAAGTCTGGAGCTCAGCAGAAGTTAAAAATGGACATGCGCACGTAGGAGTAATCAGGTGGTATTTAAAGTCATCGCTCTCGGCAAGATCACCAGAACAAAGAAAAGCCAAGAATAAACTCCTGAGAAAACTCAACAATTTTTTAAAAAGATATAGTTATTTACTTGAGAGAGAGTGAGAGAGAGGACAGAGAGCACATGAGTGGGGGGAGGGGCAGAGGGATAGAACCTTCAAGCAGGCTCCTCCCTAAGCACGGAACCTGACATAGGGCTCAAACTCATGAGATCATGACCTGAGCTGAAACCAAGAGTAGGACGCTCAAATGACTGAGCCACCCAGGTGCCCCAAGATAACACTACATTTTACATATGGGAGAGTGGTGGATTAAAGCTCCGATGTGTCTGATTAAACCAGAGCCTTTTAACAATATCCTGGAAAATGAATCTTTGGAGATTTTCACCTAACTGCTAATCTAAATATCAACAATATTCTCTAATAAGTCATCATCAGCCTACAAACAAATGCTACAATGTTCTCTTGAAATACACTGATCACCTACTTCTTAAGACCCATAAACTTTAAAATGGTCCCGTCAAAAGTCTGCTCCCTCAGTAAGCTGATGCCGTTTGATTCTTTTCCCATTTACTAGGGAATCAGAAGAAGCCATGGTGACTTCCCTTTTTAGGCTGCCATGGAGCAAGCCAGTTAGGAAAAAAAAAATTGATTTTTTAAAAGAATACATATAGCTGTCAGGGGAAAAAAAGTGTGTGTGTCTGTGTGTTTGGGTATTTGTGTCTATGGACAAGAATTTAAACAGACTTTTAGAATCAGTTAAGTCAAGAAAACTGGAACTTAATAACCTTATATTCTCACCCCTGATCATTTAAAATCATTTTATCAGGACCATGCTTAAAAGATAAATGAGTGGTTTAAAAATAACAGTGTAACCCCAACTTTAATATTCAAAGATGATGATGGTGGTGGTGGTGGTCATCATCTTTGTGTAAGAGGAAAATAGACTGTATTTTTAGGACTGTTAGCACCAGCAGGAGAAAGTGATCTAGAAGTTCTTACATTGAACTGACTCGGATGAATCCCACAGCTGAAAGAGTTAGCCCAATAAGAAAACACTTGTATAGAGCAGGATGTTTTTATCCTTAGATACCAAGGCTCATCAAGGTTTTTATCATAAGCAATTGAAAGACATAAAATACCCAACTAGAACTACAGTTTTTAAAAACCCACAGTTTTTTAAAAAGTAGCATTAATTCCTTGAAATTTTTAGTAGAGGCTAGCTGCAAAATGAAGATTGGCAGAGCATTCTGAGAGAAAATAAATTTGGAAAGTGTTAAGGTAAAGTTAAGTGGACTTTTTTTTAATTATGGTACATATCAGAATCTTTAATATGCTAATGTGCTTTGTGATTTTCCAAGAAAGGGATCTGTGTAGAGAGACCTTTAAGAGGTAGCTTCTAGTCATGGCTCTTCTGGAAAAGTGGCAATAATAGCATTATATGAGGGGCAAGTCTGAAAAGATGATGCTGCAAGAGTTTGAGGACATGAAGAGTAGATTCAGTTGAACTGTAATGTGTTGTTGTTTAAATTTGTGTATTGAATTATCATTGCTACCCAAGGACTTAAAAGAGCCCCCACATCATCAAGTAGTATAATGAGGAATTAATTATCTGGTTCTCAGGAGATTGGATTTTAATTCTTATTTTAATCATCTTCTTGATCTAGTCATTGAAACCCTCTGAGGTCTCACCGATTCATTCATTTATTCAGTGAACATTGAATGTCTCTGCAGTATGAAACACTATTCAATGGCAAAAATAGATAAGGCAAGAAACACCAATTGTTGGAGAGGATGTGGAGAAAGGGGATCCCTCCTACATTGTTGGTGGGAATGCAAGTTGGTACAGCCACTCTGGAAAACAGTATGGAGGTCCCTTAAAAAGTTAAAAATTGAACTACCCTATGATCCAGCCATTGCACTACTGGGTGTTTACCCCAAAGATACAGACGTAGTAAAGAGAAGGGCCATATGCACCCCAATGTTCATAGCAGCAATGTCACAATAGTAAATTGTGGAAGGAGCCGAGATGCCCTTCAACAGATGACTGGATTAAGAAGTTGTGGTCCATATATACAATGGAATATTACTCAGCTATCAGAAAGAACGAGTTCTCAACATTTGCTGCAACATGGATGGCACTGGAGGAGATAATGCTACGTGAAATAAGTCAAGCAGAGAAAGACAACTATCATATGATTTCTCTCATCTATGGAACATAAGAACTAGGATGATAAGTAGGGGAAGAAAGGGATAAAGAAAGGGGGGGGGTAATCAGAAGAGGGAAGGAAACATGAGAGACTATGGACTATGAGAAACAAACTGAAGGCTTCAGAGGCGAGGGGGTGGGGGAATGGGATAGACCGGTGATGGGTAGTAAGGAGGGCATGTATTGCATGGTGCACTGGGTGTTATACGCAACTAATGAATCATCGAGCCTTACATCAGAAACCGGGGATGTACTGTATGGTGACTAACATAATATAATAAAAAATCATTAAAAAAAAAAAAAAA
>NW_024426119.1:20040273-20052043 GCF_017311325.1 Ursus maritimus
CACCATATACTTATTAAAATGCAATTCATATTATTGGTATAGTTTGATTTAATGATCACCATTTCGGGTAAAGATTTGGATTTAACTTATTTACATTTTTTATTTTGAATATTGGAACCGGTATCATTTATTATTTATCATTTGGCATAATATTAGCCATCTTGCAGCGGTAATACACATCAGTTGTTGTGCAGATAAGATAAAACACAATGTTATATGGATGGAGGATCCACACGTTACAGGAAAAAATGCAGTTGTTAAACATCTGGCGTTAGCGGCATCCAGCCACTAATCACGATTGTATTGCATTTCAGTGTTTGGACTTATTATTGTATAAGAAACCAGCTTGGAAAACCATGGAGGCAAACACGCCAAAGAGAGTAACAAAAAGCTTGGCTTAGATGTATTTTGGATTTAGCGCAAGTTGTGTCCATATACAATGAAATATACTCAGGCCTATCAGAAAGAACGACTAGTTCTCAACATTTGCTGCAACATGGATGGCACTGGAGGAGATAATGCCATGGAAATAAGTCAATAGAGAAAGACTAACTATCATATGATTTACTCTCATCTATGGAACAAAGAACTAGAGTAAGAGGGGAAGAAAGGGATAAAAGGGAAAGGGGGGGTAAACATGGAAGAGGGAAGGAAACATGAGAGACTATGGACATGAGAAACAAACTGAAGGCTTCAAGAGGGTGAGGGGTGGTGTGTTCTGGGATAGACTGGTGATGGGTAGTAAGGAGGGCATGTATTGCATGGTGCACTGGGTGTTATACGCAACTAATGAATCATCGAGCCTTACATCAGAAACCGGGGATGTACTGTATGGTGACTAACATAATATAATAAAAAATCATTAAAAAAAAAAAAAAAAGAAACACTATTCAAGTACTAGGGATATAGCAATGAACAAGAAATATCTAGTCCTTAACCTCATGGAACTTACATTCTAGTATGGAAGACTGGCAGTGAATAAATATATAATTTCAGCTGATTTTAGACAACATGAAGAAGAATATATTTGGATAAGATATTACAAAGTGAAGGAGGAGAATAAAGCTTACTTTCTCTACAAAAGGAGGAAGCTAGACTTCACAGTAATTTTCATAGTTTTTAAGTAATTACTTATGAAAAAGACCCAAACAAATTAACTATTTGGCTCTCCCAAATAAAGTTCATTTTTCTATTTAATAAGAAGGCAGGAGGTAGGCAATTTAGGGCTGGTGAAGTTTAGTGATGTCACTAGGGTCCTGGGTACTTTCCATGTTTCTACTCACTGTCCTTAGGGTATAGTTTTTATGCTCATGGCCATTCATGCAAAAGAACTGTCTCACATTCATATTCCAGGCATAGCAAAGAAAGAAGAAGGAATACAGAATAGTGTCTGCATTAGGAAAGTAACTTACCTAGAAATCCCCAGCAGAAACCCCTTGCATCTTCAGTGAGGCCGGGAGACATGAATATTTTTCAGCTGATTGAGTGCCTCTGCTGAAAAATATGCAGTTGCCCTGAACCTGGTTCATTTAAAGGAAGAAGGACTGAGTAAAACTGAGTAGCAATTAGGATACCATAATGCTTAGAGGACAAATGTATGTCTACTTCAGCATCCAAAGTACTATTGTAATAATAATAATATTGAATATTGCAATAATAATATTCATACTGATAACCAGCATTAAGAGTAAAATACTGATTCATATAAAAGTATTTATAAGTGATACCTTTGAAAAACAAACAATCCATGAAAGATCAGAGAAAACATCTACTAAACTGAACCAGAAAAGCAAAGTAGCACCAATTCAAGAGTAAGTGTTAAAACTACAAGGAAAGATTAGGGGCGCCTGGGTAGCGCAGTCCTTAAGCGTCTGCCTTCGGCTCAGGGCATGATCCCAGCATTATGGGATCGAGCCCCACATCAGGCTCCTCCGCTACGAGCCTGCTTCTTCCTCTCCCACTCCCCCTGCTTGTGTTCTCTCTCTCGCTGGCTGTCTCTGTCAAATAAATAAATAAAATCTTAAAAAAAAAAAAAACTACAAGGAAAGATTAAAACACAATTCACTAGTAGTTCCAGACTGTCACTTAATTAGGTTTGGCACATATGGGCTCTAGTAGTATATTTCTCACTTTCATCACAAGTAAGTTAAAAAACAAACACGAAATTAAACAATGATAAACTGCTCTTCAATCTACAACTTTATAAGATACTCCAATATATTCCTGTAGATGAATGGGGTATTGTTCGTGGAACTCCACAAAAGTAAATTACATTGGCTGCTCAAATTAACTTGATGGTCACTAATATGTCACATGTGATATTTAGGTTCGTGCTTTTATTTACTTATCATTTTAATTTTTTTCAGATGTATTTTTAAGTAAGAATCAAATATTTGCAGATGTCTGCAAGAACCTCTGAGAAATGCTAAAAGTTGAAAAACACTGAACTAAATGGCCTCAACCACACCTACAGACTCAGACATTCTTAATGTCTTTGAATCTTACAAGAATCCTATCTTTATTAAAGACATTAGGATTAAACAATAGATTAACATTAGTTTTAGGTTATGCTTTCAATGCTCATCAAAAACCAATGATTTCTCAAACCTTTTAGGATTTAGTAGTAGACATTATAAAACTAATGGAAATGTTAATGATATAATGAATCCAGAGATGGGTAAATCCTTCTCATCTGTCTCCTAAGAAACTCCTAAAAAACACAAAGAGCAGTATCTATTCTTCAGCGCTTTGTACACATTCTAATCTCACAGATAGCTGGAGAATTCAAAACTCATCTACTAGGGATTATAGGTAATACTAGCTAGATATTCAATTTACTTAGGCTGAAATATATTTTGATTATGTTTACAGAAGCATTCTAAAATATATTTTACAAAAAATGTGTTTATTTTATCAATTTATGAATATTCAATTACTTCATCTAAGATTTAAATGTTATATCAAGCCTAAATCTTCTACAACCTATCTTTCAAACGACAAAGACCATTACCTATTGATTTGATCATTTCATTTCTAAGGAAATACCTTAAAGAAATAATTCTAATAACAGAATAAAGTTTTGGGGTGCCTGGGTGGCTCAGTCGGTTAAGCATCCAGCTCTTGGTTTCAGCTGAGGTCATGATCTCACAGTCCTGAGATTGAGTCCTGCCACAGCCCATGCTGGGTGGGGACCTGCTTTAGATTCTCTCTCTCCCTCCCCTCTTCTCTTTCTCTCTCTTAAAGAAAGAAAGAAAGAAAGAAAGAAAGAAAGAAAGAGAGAGAGAGAGAGAGAGAGAGAGAGAGAAAGAAAGAAAGAAAGAAAGAAAGAAAGAAATAAAGAAAGAAAAGGAAAGAAAGAAGGAAAAGAAAAAAAAAGAAAGCACAAGAAAAGAAAAAAAAGTTTTAATCATGAAAGGTTCATTGGATAATTATACATACTTAATTTGGAAGCATTATCATTATATTATTGCATTATATTATATGCATAATATAATGCATAAGCATTATATTAATGCTGTGCAAAACAAAGTGAAAAATAAACATTAAAGAATAAGGAATTATAAGGATGTAGATAATATTGGGCATTTATTAATGTAGTCAAGTTTTAAGTAAACTTTATTTTTTTAGAACAGTTTTAGAATTTAGAAAATTGAGAAGATAGTACAGAGTTTCCATATTGCAATTTGTCTGGTGTTTTTCTCATGATTAGACTAGAGTTATGGCTTTGGGGAGGAAAATCTGAGGTACAGTGTCAATTTCATCACATCATAGCAAAGGTACATACTACCAACCTGATTTATGACTGGTGATGTTGACCTTGATCATCTGGCTCAAATAGCGTTTATTAGTTTTCTCCACTGTAAGGTCACTCCCCTTCACTTTTAAGATACTGTAGTCTTTGAGAGAATGTGACTAGTATGCACAGCACTACTTAAGGAATAGAGAATTACACTGCCTCTCCTTTTAGAGTGGAGAATCTTCATAAACTATTTATAAAATTTCTGCGTGACAGATTTGTCTTTTCCTCCATTTATTAATGTATTCAACTATTTACTTACATCAGTATAAACTCGTAGATACTTGCTTTATACTTCAGGTTATAATCAAATATTACTTTATTTGTTGTCAACTTTTTCTACCTTCGGCCATTAGGAGACATTTCAGTCGGCTCCTGTGCCCCTTTGCCATACCCTTATCAATGTGGGTTTGGGTTTATTTTCTGTTTGTTTGTGTGTGTTTGAGCACTCCCTAAATTTCTGGAACTACAAAGATGAGCTCCAAGCTCATCTTGAATATGTCTTTCCCCTAGAAACAGCTATTTCTCCAAGGAGCTTTGGTGTTAGAAAATATCAAGTATTTCTACCTGAATGGTATTAGAAATCAAGATTCTGTGTTAGATGTACTAATTAGTGATGAGGGAACAGAAGGCAAGCTGAGGACAAAGCAGAAACTGACACCGGGCAACCCCCCCTCCCGCCCCGCCCCCATGGGATGTACCTGACATTCCTCAGGCACTCCTGGCTGCCCTAAAGGACAAAGAAATAGTTAACCTATAGATACCACAATCCTGCAAGACTTAAGTCTCCCTTAGTTTACAAATGTCTTAGCAGTTTACAAGAACAGAAGCATTTCTATCAATAACCTAGCTTCAGGAAGGGAATGTAGATACAATTAAATGTCCTTACAATCTGCAGCCTCCAGGAAGTTCCCAACCATCTTAATGTTAATGCCTTGCTAGAGGGAAAAACAACCTTAACTTGACAATGGCAAGGACTCTGGTATCTTGTGAGTCTTCTTTAACATATGAAAGTATTTTCTCAACCTCCCTTTTTCCTTACCTCCCCCAAACCCATGGTATATAATTAGCCACCCCTCACAACCCGGGGCAGCAGCTCTTTCTTCCCAGGGGTCCTGTTCCTGTGCTTTAATAAACCACCAGTTTTCCACCAAAGACGCCTCAAAAATTCTTTCTTGGTCATCGGCTCAGGACTCCACCCCACTGAACCTCACCTGTATTCCGTAACCTCATCAATTAGTACTAGGGTGTCTTTTCTGTTTCTAAGCCCGCTCTGCTGACAGAGCAAGGAGATACATGTATGTACACAGATCTACAAATACTTCCATACATAACTAGCTAAACGTGAATTCTTACTGTCTTCAACTCTTATCCATTACCACATGGATCATTCTCCTTTCCTTAATTACCTATAAATTGCCAACCCAACAGTGAGAAACTTGCCTCCCCCCACCCATCTATCATTCACATAATCATCCACTTCCAATATACAGGTAGAGCAATATCATATTTGTTAACCTGCATTTGACGGGAAAAACCTTTATTGATGAGACTATACTTCTTATGTGTGTTTCCTTGTGTTAGATTCCACAAATTTCCAAATTTACTTGTATCAGCACCTTTCCCCCCATACTCATCAGATATACTGTTTCACACATTTATGGTCCATTTCTGTTCTTTTGTCACAGTCCACATTGCTTCCTGAAATCCCATAACCTTCTAAATTTTTTTTAATAAAAATAATTTGCCTATATATTAAGGTGCACTCTTTGTGCTATAAAGGTCTATGGGTTTTGACAGCTGCATTATCTCGTGACTCCACTATTACAGCAACACACACGAATAGTTTTATGGTTTTAAAAAAAATCTAACTTCACCTACTCATCCTTCTCTCTCTCTTCCTGAACAGTTGGTGGTCACTGATCTTTTTCTCTATGGGTTTTTTTTTTTTTTTTCCTTTTCAGAATGTTATATAATTGGAAACTTACAGTATATAGCCTTTTAAAATCAGCTTATTTCACTTAGAATTCCATTAAATGTTTATACACATCTTTTCATGGCTTGATAGCTTATCGGTTTTTATTGCTAAATAATATTTTATTGTATGGATGTAGCAGCATTTCTTTATCCATTCACTTAATTGAAGGATACCTTGATTATTGCCAATTTTTGGTGATTATTAATAAAGCTGCTACAAACATTTGCCGGTAGGTTTTTGTGCGGATTTAAGTTTTCAACTCAGTTGGCTAAGTACCTAGGAGCACAATTACTGGGTCATCTGGCTGACTATGTTTAGCTTTCTAAGAAACTGCCTGTCTTCTCAAGTAGCTTTACCATTTCTGCATTCCTACCAGCAATGAATTAGAGTTTCTGTTTGTCTCCATTCTTGCTCGCACAAGTTTTGGGAATTTAGCCATTCTAGTGCCAATTAATGATATCTCACTGTTTTAATTTACATTCCTGAATGACAAACGATGTTGACAGTCTTTTTGTATGCTTATTTCCTATCTGTGTATCTTCTTTGCTGAGGTGTCTATTGAGATCTTTTTATATCTTTCTTTAAGTGTGCCAGGGTTTTTTTTAATCATTATTTTTAGCTTTAGAAATTCTTTGTATATTTTGGATACAACTTCTTCATAAGATATATGTATTACACATATTTTTATCCTAGTCTGACTTATTATTTCAGTTTGTTAATAGTGTCTTTTCACAGAGCAGAAGTTTTTAATTTTAATAATGTTCGACTTATTAATATTTTTCTTCCATGGATTGTGCTTTTGGTGTTGTATCTAAAAACTCATTACCAAACTCAAGGTCACCTACATTTTCTCATATATTGTCTTCTATTGATCTTTGTGTCTATTGTTTTCCCAATACTACACTGTCTTGATTACTGCAGCTCTACAGGAAGTCTTGAAGTCGGGTAATAACAGTCTTCCCACTTAATTCCTCCTCAGTCATCTGTTGGGTATTCTGAGCCTTTTGCCTTTTCATAAAATCTTCAATACCAGTTTGTCAATATCCACAAAATAGCTCATTGGGATTTTGATTGGGATGGTGCTGAATCTATAAATCAAGTTGGGAAGAACTGACATCTGAACAATATTGTCTTCCAATACCTGAAAATGAAAAATCTATCCATTTACTTGGATCTTTGATTTCTTTCATCAGAATTTTGAGTTTTTTCCACATATAGATCCTTTTACATATTTTATTAGATTTATAGCTAAGGGTGTCAACTTTTTTGGTGCTAATATAAATGGTATATTTTTAACTTGTAATTATTCATTGCTGGCATATAGAGAAGCAATTGGCTTTTGTATATCAACCTTATATCCTGTGATACTGTGATACTTGCTATTTAGTTCAAGAAAGCTTTGTTTTTGTTAATTGTGTGAGGTTCTTCATAGATAATCTTGTCATCTGCAAATAAAAACAGTTTTATTTCTTCTTCCTCAATCTGCATATTTTTTATGATATTGTGATTTATATATTTTGGTCTTTGTCCATTTTTTTTCTGGCTCACAGTTTCCAAAACCTTTGGAGTTTCCTAAGCTGTAAGAGCAATGGGAATATCATCTGTTAATATTCGGTCTCTTATCCTCAGTTCTTGGATATTATGTTCTGGGCTTCTCTTTTCTCCTTACATTTTAGTTCTGTCGGTTTCTACTCACAAACATTCAAGCTCACTGATTCTTTCCTTGACCTTGTCCAGTCTACCGATGAGCTCATCAAAGTCATTCTGAATTTCCTTTACAGCTTTTAATTTCTAGCATTTCGTTTTGGTTCTTTAAGAGAGTTCCCATTTCTCTGCTTACATTACCCATCTGTTCTTGTGTATTGTTTTATTTTTTCCATTAGAAGCTTTGACATATTAATCATAGTTATTTCAAATTCCATGTTTGATAATTCCAGAATCTGTCATATCTGAGTTTTGTTTTGATACTTGCTCTGTCTCTTCAGTCTGAGGTTTCTTGCCTTTTAGCATGCCTTGACGTTTTTTGTTGAATATCAGACATAATGCATTTGGTAACAGAATATAATATAAATGTGCCTTTATTACGACTGCTATATACTAAATTGTGACCCCCCCCAAATTTAGATGTTGAAACTCTAACCTCCAATCTGACTGTATTTGGGAATAGGGGCTTTAGGGAGGTAGTTAATGTTAAATGAGGTCACAGGGTAAGGTCTTAATCTGATAGGAATGAGTACTGGTGTCCTTGCAAGATGAGATGTCTCTCTCTCCTTTTCTTTCCCTCTCCCTCTCTCTCTTACCCTCCTTCTCTCTGTCCCCGCCAACCCTCACCTCTGACACATACAGAGGAAAGGCCATATGAGAGTACAGCAATAACGCAGCCCTCTACAGGCCAAGAAAAGAATTCTCACCAGAAACTAACCAAGGACCAAGCAGCACTTAACTAACCCCAGAACTATGAAGAAATCAATTTTTATTAAGCCACTCAGTCTAAGATATTTTGTTATGGTACCCCAAGAAGACTGAGAGAGTGATATTCCCTGTTAAACTGGATAGGAGTTGGTCTGTGTTTAATGTTGTTATAGGTGCCAGAAGCCTCTGTTTCCTCTGGTAATGTATTGTCTCCTCTGTTGATTTTGTTTCCCTAAGCACTCCTTCTTAAACAGCATCTGCAACTTGCAGCTGTCAGCTGTAATTCACTGCTATTATATTGGAGCGCTGTTGATGCCGTGGTAAGGTGTTGGGGAGGAAAGATTTTCTGTAATCTTATGATTTAATCTCAGACTTGTAATGGACCTGTGTCCTTGGGCTATGACCTTCACAAGTGTTTCTTACCTCTGGACATATTTCAAAATGGTTACTTTTCCCCTCACTCTGCCAAAAACAAGAGAGGATTTTTTTTGGATCTTCACCCAGAGAAACTGGCAAGATACAAGTTTATGGTTTTAGTGGCTTCTGCTCCAGATAAGGTGGTTGTTTCTGTGATTTTCTGTTTTCACCTGTACCTACAGATTTCAGAGTGTGGTTTGTCCTGTAAGCTAAATTGTCTGATGGATCCAAGAAGAGTCATTAATTTTCACTGCATTCGACTTTTTTCTTGTGAGCATAGGAGTGATTACTTCCAAGTTTTTTATTTATTTTTTTTAAAGATTTTATTTATTTATTTGACACAGAGAGAGACAGCCAGCAAGAGAGGGAACACAAGCAGGGGGAGTGGGAGAGGAAGAAGCAGGCTCATAGTGGAGGAGCCTGATGTGGGGCTCAATCCCAGGACCCTGGGATCATGCCCTGAGCTGAAGGCAGACGCTTAACTACTGAGCCACCCAGGCGCCCCCCAAGCTTTTTAAATGTCAACGGTAAAACCAGAAGTGGATCATTTACTCATGATAGAGGGCATTGTACCATCTGAGCTTTATTGAATTTCATTGTTTTTTTCAACACAATTCCTAAATGGGGTTCGTAAAACTTATTTGGGATATATTTAAATCTACATGCCAACTTTTTTGTTGTTGTTGTAATTTTAAAATCTTGGCATGTATGGCATACACTTAAATAAGATTAATGCTTATATTTTCAATTTTCTCAAAATCATTAGATCCTCACAGTTTCTTGAAACCTACAAAATACCAACTTTTCTAAAAGTAAAAAGATGTAGAATTAGATGTATTTACTGACAAATTTTATTTATAAGTTCAAAATTTGTTTGCCAAGTATTTTACTCACTGGTGATATGTATAGGTGATAGGTATAGAAATCTTGCTCAGGGAGTTAAGATGGCGGAGGATTAGGGCACCCGTTTTTCAGCCGGTCCCCTGAGTAGAGTTGGATAGGTACCAGACCAGCCTGAACATCCACGGAATCAGCCTGAGATGCAGGAAGATACATCTGGATCTCTACAAATGAACATCTCCAGCGCTGAGTATTGAGGTACAAAGCGGAGAGCCGTGAAATCGCGCACAGATATTGGAAGATAAACGGAAGGGGGAGGGAGCCGCGGCATTTGGGTGCTGGGAAGTGGTAGCCACCTGCATGGGGAAGCGGGCGGACTCGCGGACCTGCACCTGCGAGAGAGCAGACTGAGACCGTGAGCCGGGGAACGTGCACCACCAGACTGAAACGGAGCTCCAGTGTGCTCACTGGAACCAGACTGAGACAAGGAGCTCTGGGGGCGAGCAGGGGCGGCTGGCGGTGTTAGAAACACAAAGGACAGAGACGCGCCAGCCCGGGAAGTGAGGGCTGGGATGCCAGGTGTGGGGTGCACATCCCGGGACGCTGCAGGGTTGAGCAGCACCAACAGAAACAGAGTTAAAGTGGCCAGAACATCAGTGAAGAATGGTCCACGATCCCTCTGTTCTGAGACAGAGGCTGAGATTCGGCCACTGCTGCTCTGACTCAAAAGAGGCACAGCAAACCGCCAGGGAAAACTGCCAGAGAACAAAACCCTGGAAATACTGGCTCAGTGTGCCCATCCCCATCCCCCCTCGCAGGGGACATGGAGGCTCTACCCAAACTGGGTTGCCTGAGTATCGGAGCAGCAGGCCCTTCCCCCAGAAGGCAGGCTGAAAAATCAAGAAGCCCACATCCCTAAGATCCCTATAAAACAAGGGCGCACGGCCTGGGTCCCGGTCAATAATTTGGGCTCTGGACAACCCCGCAACCTCTGCATCAGAATGATGAGAAGGAGAAGTCCCCCCCCCAAGCAAAGAAAACACAATGAGTCTGTGGCCTCTGCCACAGAACTAATGGATGTGGATATAACCAAATGATCAGAAACGGAATTCAGAGTAATAATGGTCAAGATGATGTGTAGACTTGAAAAAAGTATTAACAAAAATGTTAATGAGAATATAGAATCTCTAAGGGCGGAAATGAGAGCGAACCTGGCAGAAATTAAAAATTCTATGAGCCAAATGCAGGCAAAACTAGAGGCTCTGACGGCCAGGGTGAATGAGGCAGAAGAACATATCAGCGAATTAGAGGATGGGTTAGTAGAAGAAAAAGCTAAAACAGAATCTGGACTCAAAAAAATCCATGCTCAGGAATGGAGGTTACGGGAGATTACTGACTCAGTGAAACGTTCCAATGTCAGAATCATCGGCATCCCCGAGGGGGTGGAGAAAAACAGAGGTCTAGAAGAGATATTTCAACAAATTGTAGCTGAAAACGTCCCTAATCTAGCAAGGGAAACAAACATTCATTTCCAAGAGGCAGAGAGGACCCCTCCAAAGCTCAACCACAAGAAACCTACGCCACGTCACATCATAGTACAATTCGCAAATATTAGGTCCAAGGATACAGTATTGAAAGCGGCCAGGGCAAAGAAATTTCTCACGTACCAAGGCAAAGGTATCAGAATTACGTCAGACCTGTCTACACAGACCTGGAATGAGAGAAAGGGTTGGGGGGGCCATTTTTAAAGCTCTTTCAGAGAAAAACATGCAGCCAAGGAGCCTTTATCCAACAAGGCTGTCATTCAGAATTGATGGAGAAATAAAGACCTTCCAGAATTGCCAGTCACTGACCAAGTTCGTAAGCACGAAACCAGCCCTTCAGGAGATATTAAGGGGGGTTCTATGAAAGTAAAAAGGCCCCAAGAGTGATACAGAACAGAAAGTCACAATCTATAGAAACAAAGACTTTACAGGCAACATGGCATCATTAAAATCATATCTCTCAATAATCAGTCTCAATGTAAATGGCCTAAATGCTCCCATAAAATGGCAGAGGGTTGCAGATAAGATAAAAAGACATGACCCATCCATTTGCTGTCAACAAGAGACTCATTTTGAACCTAAAGATACATTCAGAAAATTAAAGAGATGGAATACCATCTTTCACGACAAAGGACCTCAAAAGAAAGCTGGGGTAGCAATTCTCATATCAGACAGATTGGGTTTTAAACTAAAGACTATAGTTAGAGACACAGAAGGGCACTATATTATTCTTAAAGGATGTATCCAACAAGTGGATATGACAATTATAAATATATATGCCCC
>NW_024426119.1:20054885-20106934 GCF_017311325.1 Ursus maritimus
GGCTCCTCTGCTATGAGCCTGCTTCTTCCTCTCCCACTCCCCCTGCTTGTGTTCCCTCTCTCGCTGGCTGTCTCTATCTCTGTGGAATAAATCAATAATATCTTGAAAAGAAAATTAACAAGACAGGAAATTACAAAAAGTCAGAGAGGATGTGGAGAAAGGGGAGCCTTCTTACACTACTCGTGAGAATTCAGGGTGGTATAGCCACTTTTGAACAATATGGAGGTTCCTCAAGACGTTAAACACAGAGCTATCCTACGACCCACCAATTGCACCACTGGGTATTTACCCCATAGACACAGAGTAATGAAAAAAGGGGCACCTGTATCCCAATGCTCATTGCAGCAATGTCCATAATAGCCAAACTGTGGAAGGAGCCAAGATGTACTTCAGCAGATGAATGGACAAAGAAAAATGTGGTTCATCTATACAATGGAATATTACTCAGTCATCAGAAAGGATGAATACCCCCCATTTGCACCAATGTATGGACCAGGAGGGGATTATGCTAAGTGAAATTAAGTCAAGCAGAGAAAGACAATTATCATATGATTTCTCTCATCTATGGAACATAAGAACTATGAATCATCGAACTTTACATCAGAATCCAGGGATGTACTGTACGGTGACTAACATAATATAATAAAAAAAACATTAAAAACATCAAAAAAAAAAAGAAATCTTGCTCAAGCCTAATAGAGATTGTTTTTAAAAAAACAAACAAACAAAACCTTTTAGGCTATAAATGAAGATTTTTAATAACAAATGAATTTGTTCACCTTAATTGGAAGATATACTAATAATTAAAACATAGTTATTATGAAGAAATTGTTGGTCAATACTATAAAAACTTTTTAACCAATGCATTTCTGCATATTACTCACTTTGTCCTTAGGGAACACTAACTTCATAATTTAAGAAACTTAATTTTCCAGGTGAAGTACTGCAAGCATAGGCAAAAATAAACATATAGTTTTACATTGACCATCAGAGAAGCCAGGATGATGTTTTGGTCTATAGCTCCTTTAAAAAACAAAATTACTTATTGCCGTGAAAACTCATCTCAAAAAACCTGGAAAACCTTTCAGAAATTTTTGTAAGTGGTGTTATAATTTATGATCAAAATAAAGGTCTTATAGTTCAGGCAATTTGCCAATACCATCGTTTCATGAATGAATTACAAAAATCAAAGCTTGTAGCTATGCACTTATCTAACAACATATTTTTTTCACTCACCACTAAATTTAAATTAGGTGATGGTATCCTGGCAACAACTGTAAATAAATCCATGCTTATAAATCTCTGATTTGATCATAGACAACTATGCCAAATCATTGCATAGAATTAGGAAAGCCCGGGGCGCCTGGGTGGCACAGCGGTTAAGCATCTGCCTTCAGCTCAGGGCATGATCCCGGCGTTCTGGGATCGAGCCCCACATCAGGCTCCTCTGCTATGAGCCTGCTTCTTCCTCTCCCACTCCCCCTGCTTGTGTTCCCCTCTCTCGCTGGCTGTCTCTGTCAAATAAATAAATAAAATCTTAAAAAAAAAAAAAAAAAGAATTAGGAAAGCCCTCCTACATTGGTCAATTCTCCAAACACTATGCTTGTCCATAATTCAATTATACTGTTCCAAATCGTATTTATCTCCAAAATATACCATGGAAATTCTCTCAAGCCCACATTTCCAAATAGGAAAAAAAAAAAAAAAAAAAAGACATACTTGAAAGAGGAAAGGAACTTGTGTTTTGGTGGATGCTGTGAGATATAACTCAAGCAAAAGAAGAATGGTAATCCCAAATCCTAAATCTTATCATGATAACTAACAATTGTGAGCTAATTTCAGTTCAACTTAACTCAATAAATATTTATTAAGCACCTGCTTATGGGCATTGCATTTGTTCACATTTTTGCTCTTAATGCGAGAGGACCTGATGTGTTCAAGTGACAGCAAGAAGGTTAAGTGGCTGAGTCAGAGTGGTGATGGGGCAGGACTGCGGGTGGTTTTAGGGGGAGGATGCAGATTATGTAGAGCCTCATAGATCATCGTAAAGACTCTGGCTTTCTCTCTGAGTGAAATGTGTTAGGTTTAAGGCAGACTAGTAACATGATCTGACTCATGTTTTAAAAGTGTTCCTTGGACTAGTTTTTGAGAATAGAAAATGAAAGAAAAAGAAGAGAAACAAGGAAAGGTTTTTGGAGTTCACTGTAGTAGTGCAGATAAGAAATAATGGTGGTCTGAGCCACGGTGGGATAAGTGGAAGTGAAGGTAGACTCAAAAGGGAATTTCTGATTATTTTGATGTGGAGCATGAAAACAGGGGGACCTAGTGGTGATCCCATGCTTTTTGGCCTGTTCAACTGGAATGATGAAGTTGCCGTTAGCAGACATGAGGAAGGTTTTGGGGAGGAGCAGGTTACCAGTTTTTTTTTTTTTTTCTTTTTAAGATTTTATTTATTTATTTGACCGAGAGAGAGAGAGACAGCAAGAGGCAACACAAGCAGGGGGGTGGGAGAGGGAGAAGCAGGCTTTTTGCTGAGCAGGGAGCCCAATGCGGGGTTTGATCCCAAGACCCTGGGATCATGACCTCAGCCTAAGGGAGATGCCTAATGAGTGAGCCACCCAGGCACCCCACCAGTTCAGTTTTTGATATATGAATCTTAAGATTGCTAATATGGATTGCACGTTGAACTGGATAGGTTCAAAAACCCAATACTCATATAATTTTTCCCAAATAAATCTCTATTTCAGGCCAAAAAAGCGGGAAAAAAACCCATAACCGAATGACAAATCCATTCTTCTCAAATATCATTTTCTAAACAATAAAAATAGTTCACATAAGATTCCATTCTATTCACATAGAATTCCAAATACCTCTGAAATTTTGAGAATTATCTTAATCACCATAAAGAGACAGAGTTTGTTTGAAAAAAAAAAAGCTAAAGGAAAAAAAAGGGAGAGTATTCAGATAGAGTGGTTTGAATCCTCACAAATTAGATTCCATACTATAAAAACCTCCTTGGAATTTGAAAAATTAATGGTTGCTATGTGAGTGCCCTAAAGTTATACCAATGCCTGTGAAACATTGGAAAATATATTAATAATATAAACTGAAGTATATGAAATTGTCGATATTTTCAACTTCTGTCAAGTTTGAACTATAAAATAGCAATTTAACATGGTTCAATCTACCACATTATGAAGTTGGAAAAAAACAATCACACATTAGACACAGGGCATGCTTTGGTCATTCTTTTCTGAATGATAAATATTAACTTTGCACTGCTCACACAATGGAACCAAACAGTAACTCAATAATTCATTTCAGCCAATGTTTATTGAGTAGTCACTCTCAGCAGGATCCCTGATAGATGCTGCTGGCTAAATAAAGATGAGGGAATATGGAGCTTGACAAGCTCACAATATAATGAAGGTGAATAAGATAACTACCAAAGTAATTGCACCGGAAGTTAGAATGAGTGGGATTCCAAAGAGGAAATTTCCAAATTTCCAACCTCAAGAATGTGTTCGTGCAAGAACTGACATCCAGCTGGAGGGGTGAAGGAGGTGTAATAATTCCAATGAGACCTAAAGGAATCTGAGGGAAAGTAACACTAAGCCTTAAAAGCCTCATTTAAGGGTCTTTTAGTAGAAAAAGAAGGGTCTTAGAAGGAGCGGACTCTAGTGCTTTGACCTAAAGTGGTCATAAAAAGAACTAAGAGGAATAACCTATCAGGGATGAGAAATGTTTCCTTAGCTATGCTAAAGAATCCCTGATGCTTTATTTATTTGTTTCATCTCATTCATTAATTATTCTGTGTTTTTGCAATCACTGTGGGGACCTAAAAGGCACGAGTCAACGTTTTCACTCCAATTTCTTTTGGAACAAATACCAATTTGTGAGGATGAGCCCACATAATACAAAAAAACACTAAATAAATTAATAAGCATCTCATTAAAACTTGGAGCAAAATCCTAAAATGAGTTTCTTTGAGCAAGGAATGGTATATTACCCCTTACTACTAATTTAAGATATATAAACTATTACTGACTTTCTCTAATAGGCTGCCTTTACTGTTATTTAAATAAGCATAAAATATATTAATAAATACTTTCATAATTTATAAGTAACCTCAATGATCTAATCCCATTTTTTCCCATAACTCAACAAATTCCTTAGACACAAAGTGAAGGTTTTTAAAATTCTAAACCTCAGGAGTAGGACATGGATACTTTTGAAAACTGTATAAGATACAGAACCCAGTAGATAAGTATATTATTTCTCCCTTTTGGAAACCTTTAACTATGTAAGTAACATGCCATATATATTTTTTTCTGATCAAGATTCTTATAATTATAGAAAAATCTTATTTTTTAAATAATTTTTATTTGAATATTGAGAAAAATACAAAAGTCTTTCAAAAAGGGACTCCAGGTTTTTCTTTCCATAAAACTTGTTCCTTGGTGAGGTTGTATTCCTAGAATGGAAACATAGCAACCATCATAGGCTTGCACATGACCGACACTAGACAGACATTTGTTGAATTGAATGTGGTCTGAGGAAATCTATAACAAGTATAGAGAGGACCAGTCTTAGTTGGGGAGTCAGGGGAAATTCAGGGACAGATACCCCTGCCTCTGGTAAGCCCCTTAAGGCAGAGGCAGAGAGAACTGGTGGGTGACTGAGAAACAAATAAGAGAACTGTAGAGAGAATGGGATGTCCGTGGGGAGGAAGTGGAAAGAAGGAGGCTCTGTACTGATAACCTGAGAGAAATGGCAACAAATCTCTGCCTCACAGCGCGGGACAGAGAAAGTCACTGTGGTGTGGCAGGTAAGACCCCTTCCAGAAACCTTAAGCAGGATAAATTAAAAAATGCTCATTAAGATTCATTCATTTTAACTAGATTGACAAACATATTGAATCCTAAAATATTTCCAGATTAATCTCTTTGTTTTTCAGAAAAACAGAAATTCAAGTTTAGAAAGGTGACCTGAATTATAAAAATAAAATAAAATAAATAATCTCTCTTCAGCATTATAGGAAGGAATGTCTTCTAAAAAGAAGAGTCAGTGCATACTGGCCATGTGTGGGGCTAGGGTGTCTCTGATTGGGTAGAGCTAGCCGGAGGAGATGAAAGCAGGAGAGACAAGGAGGGAGTGAGAAAGGAAGAGCGCACAAGTGAGTGTACGATGGTTAGGAATGGATTCACTATCTTTTCAAGTTTAGGTTTGCAGCTATCAGTCCAGAAAAAGAATTAGTCAGCTACTTGAGTCAGCTGGATTTTTCTCTGTTAGGGACTCAACACACAGATAAAACAAATATTACCTTGGTTTTTCATCAAACCACCAGGTGGAAGGACGTGCTGGGTCTTTGCCAAGGCAGAAAAAGCATCACCCTCCCATACCCACCACAGGCACACTGCAACAAGGAGTATTATTATTCACTGAAAACTGTCTAGTCACTGAGTGGGGTAGGACAATGAAAACTATAGATTAATAATTTTTTTAAAAAAGATTTTATTTGACAGAGAGAGAGAGAGACAGCCAGCGAGAGAGGGAACACAGGCAGGGGGAATGAGAGTGGAAGAAGCAGGCTCCCAGAGTAGGGAGCCTGATATGAGGCTCGATCCCAGGACCCTGGGATCACGCCCTGAGCCAAAGACAGACGCTTAACGACTGAGCCACCCAGGCGCCCCTATAGATTTATAATTTAGTCTCTATGTAAGAATGTAAATTCTTTGATAAATGGAGATAAAAATTTCAAAGATTAGTGAAGATTATTGCTAGGATTTCTGAAGCCAGGGCCCCTGTCTAACCCACATAGGGTGAGACTAATAGATAGGATGATGGGGGCCTGAGCCCTCAGGCTTCTGGAGTATTAGGGGCAGCCTGGTAATACATAAAGTCAGTGTCACCTAGATTCAAACACCAATAGTATCCATTTCTAATATTGTGACCTCAAGCAAGACATACAATGTCTCTTTAAAATGAGAATAAATTCCATATATTATACACTTATAGTGGGGGATCAACTGAGGTAATACATGGAACATTTCTAACATATTTTCATGCACATAATAAGCACTCAATGAATATTTTCCCCTCCTTTCCATTCCTGCAGTGATGTATCCTGCCAGGAAATACTGAATGTAGGGCTGTCACATGAGGGCCTTCTAAGTATCTTTATATCTAAGGAGCTGCAACAAGGCAGGGCAAACTAGGTAAATACAACTGGCTGAGGCAGTGATGTCCTTCGGCAGCTGTTGGAATCAATCCTACTACAGACCCTTTCTGACCATGACGCCTTCGTGATGGTGAATGTGAAATGGCTAAAAAAGGAATTTGTCCCTTAAATTGCAGAAGTGGGAGGTAGGAGAAAGCAGGTGGAAATGTTCAATAATATTACATCAACGTATCAGGGCATTCTAAGATCTTGCCATTTGGAAGGTCTGTTTTCAGCTGGAGTTTCAATTAGGATGTTACTGTTTCAGCCAAAAGAGTGACATGAAACTGTTGCCATTCCCACATCCAGAACATATTAACAAGGCAGAGTATGGGAAACGGAGCTCTAAGATCAGAAAGCTGGGAAGTCCTACCATCAGACAAGCCTGCACAGAGAAGGCTCCTGAGTTAGTACATAGTTAAAGATGCTTTACAGAGCAGATTAATGGGAGCTAGTATCCCCCAAGCCGTGCAACTTACTCAAAATCTGAGCTTTAAGCATTTCAGACTGGAGCTGAGGTGTGTCATGGAAAGAGAATGGGATTTGGACATTGCTGGGTTTTAATCTCAGTTTGCACTTATCCCTATAGATGATGTGGACGTGATTTGATTTCTCAACTGCAAGGTGATACATTACCCACCTTAAAGAGCTGTTGTGCGGAGTACATGAACTTGCTTTGTGAAGTGCCAAGCACCGTGCTTGACAGAAAGTCGTACCTGAATCAGCTGGGTGGTGTGAAGCAGCAGCCGCAGGGGTAGCAAAGGCCGACAGATGGAGAAGGAGTCCTTCACAAGGTCTCCAAGAACTAAAACCTCTGGACAAGTAAGTCTAAGTCCAAACCACTGAGAGAATGCCAAGATTCCTAGTGGGGAAATCTTACCCAGTTAACACAGCCAGAGGACAGGATGGAAGCTAAAACAGCAGCCAGGTCAAGATTAGGGGCCAGCCGGGATGGACCGCAGCAGAGGCAGATCAAGAGCGAAGTAAGAAAGGATCCTGGGAAATAACTAAATGGAGAGTCGGTCTGCCTGGATCAACGTGCTGACACCAGCGGATCAGATGATGCTGACAGGTCTCCCTGTGCCTCAGTTTCCCATTTGAAAAATGACAGGATTGTCATTTTTATAGTTGATTTGGACAATCCCTTCCAGTCCGAAGCACTCTGTGCATCTCTTGTGTTAACCACTGTAACAACAATGAGGATCTCGACTAGTCTTGTACACACCTGGATGGACCTGGCTGTGCCCAGGACCTGAAGCATTTCCCCCAGACCTCGGCACACAGGCAACTTGGAAAACTGCAAACAGTAGGTAGAAAGTGAAATAAGTCTATCCTCAGACTTGCCCTAGGAATTTTTGCCCAGAACTGTAAAAAAAGATAAATACTAATACCCTGAAATATTTCATATGCTTATTCCAAACATTATAATGCTCTGTGGAAGTCTGAGTCTTTCAAAGTCAAAACAAAACCTATTTTGAAAGAAAAAAACTTACTCTTCAGGTTTATGTACTTCTTAAAAGTAAAATGGAGCTGGAAATTTTTCCTCTGAGATTTCACCAACAGCCAAAAACAAATATAACTTCTTTGACAAATAACAGTTCTGTATTATGACTAAAAAAAAAAAAAAATCTTGTCATAAAAATCTAATCTTGGGGAAATATACTCTGTCTGCATGAAATAGCAATAATAGAACCAGTATCTATCATTTCTGTCATTTATGCATTTAATTGCTTTACCAACAGCTCTATGAAAGGGCATATAATAGAGTTGAACTGGCATCTGGTTCTCTCTTTTTGGTTTAAGAAAATTAAACTTCTGAATCTCATGGGGAAAAGACAGTTATCTTTTAAGAGTTTTGCTTGACTCCACCCAAAAAACTGAGAAATATGCTCTACTGGTCAGTCCTTGCAGACTACGACTGATACCAAGGGAAGTATTTCAAAGCAAACAGCAACAATATTTGATGTCAGAAGTGAAAAGAAACAAATTCCTCATTTTTGAGTCTCCCAAAGTTACGGCCTGCAACCCAGATATACCATCATCTGCCTTGCCCTTTTCTAAGGCCAGCATTCACCTATTGTAAGATAATAAATTTGTGTCATTTTAAGTTTAAAACAAGTCCATTGCTGGTTCTCCATTACATCTTATCCTATAATACAGGTTTTCTAAGATGCGATAGATACATAGCTCTACCATATTCTCTGGGTTAATGAGAAAAGAGAACTAGCACTGTTCACTAAAAAAAAAAAAAAAAAAAAAAGGTAATATCATCAGCAGTAGAGAACAGATTGTCTAAACTATTTAATGCTTAATCACCTTTGTAAAGATCATACTGACACATAAATCAGGATCTCAAGAATGTTACACTCACCTCTCCACCAAAACTATTTCTTGGACATATTGATTGGACAAAATTTTAGGAAAAGAGTGGTCCACTATCACCAAATCCACTTTCAACAAATATAAATTATGCCTCAATTAACTCTGTTATATCATCACATGGTGGAAAAGTGTAGAAATGTGAAAAAGTGTTGACATGTCTTTTGTCGAAGGGCCATACAAATCTTCAAGGCTTGTCAATATGAGTAATTCTGATTCCCTGTCAAGACACATACAATATCTCTGACGTATTATAAAATTAATTGTACACAAACACATGAACTAACACAGAAGTAATGACGCTGGGTCACAGGAATAATGAATTATAATATGATAACCTTAGGTATATACAAAACTATTATACACAAAAGTACTACAGAAAAAAATAATTTCCAGACTTGCAAATCTGAATACCATATTTTTATACAAAACTGCATAATAAAAATAAAATAGCTATGAGATAATGGAAGATTTTGAAGTAGTTCATAAATTAAAAACATATTCAATTATGTTAAATATTTTAGTACTTTATTATGATAGTAATAGCTGACATTTGCTGAACATAAAATAAGAACTAGGCACCATATTCAATACCTTAAAATGCATTATCCCAATTTATCTTCATATAACCCTTAGAGCTACGTACTATTTATATCCTTTTACAGAGGTTAACTTCCCACCATTATGCACATTCTGGGCATCTTCACACCAAAGGTGTCTTATCCCTACCTCCTGTGTTTGTTTCTGGCCTTTCTTTCCCTTCAAAATTGACCAGTGCTAACTCTTCTATCAAGACTCAGAGAGGTTGCTGAGTTGATAACAGAAAAATAAGAAGTGTTAAAGAGATCACAGAGGTTAGAAGCGTGACGTACAGTCCTTCTCAATAATATTTGTATTTTAACAGGGTCCTTTGTAATTTTATGTAATGAATGCAGGAATAATAATCTTACTGGAAGCCACTGAAAGATTTTTGAGAACATAAGCCTTCTGAATATTCTCTAAACAAATGAATGTACCGATCAGAACTCTGATTGCGGGGCGCCTGGGTGGCACAGCGGTTAAGCGCCTGCCTTCAGCTCAGGGCGTGATCCCGGCGTTGTGGGATCGAGCCCCACATCAGGCTCCTCCACTATGAGCCTGCTTCTTCCTCTCCCACTCCCCCTGCTTGTGTTCCCTCTCTCGCTGGCCGTCTCTATCTCTGTCAAATAAATAAATAAAATCTTTAAAAAAAAAAAAAAAGAACTCTGATTGCAAGTGACAAAATCAACTTTCAAAATTCATGATTTCCATGACCAGAGGAAACTGACTGTAGAAGTTCCAGTCGGGTGGCTAAAAGCTCCGTTTGGGGGCTTGGGTCAGATGCCCACTGCTAGATAATTAAACTGTGACCAGGGAAGAAGATGAAGAAGTTGGCAGCCCCTACCGATCTTCTAAAGAGACAAGCTACGTTATTTCTCATTCATGCTAATCTGGCTGAAAGTGGCTGAAAGTGGCTGAAAGTGATGGATGGCTGAGCAAAACTTCTTCAAAATTTACATGGATTTCATTTCAAATGTCTTCAAATCAGAAGTTATGATCCCAGTATAAGAGGAAACTTTTTAATTTTCAGATATTTAAAATGACCACTTTGACAATGGGGTAAGGATGGGGTACACTGGCACAGATTTGGACACGATTTTCAATTCTAACACTCCCTTACCCATGGAAACTTGGGCAAGCAGCAATCGCTCCAACTGGCCTGGCTACTCTGAGACTCAAAAGAACAGAAACACTTAAGTATCACTTTTCCCCCTTCAGAGAGCAAAACAAACAAAACCAATTAGTTGTAAATTTGCACACACACAAACACACACAGAATGTCTCCAACTGGCTTAGAGCAGTTAATGCAGCCCTTCAAGGGTGGGCTTATTCCTTGCTTTTCCTTAGATTCCGCTGAAGTGGGACTTAAAAGCTGTGATGCATCTGACAGAGCCAACACTACTCAGGGCTATACAGAAGAAAGATTGCTTCTTTCATATTCTGCTTCCGATTGGGCCCCAAGTTTCTTCTCTCTCTTGATATGTTTCTTTATTACCTTCCAAATTCAGACTCTCACTCACAGGCTCCTTGTTTTATTCATGAACATTAAAGCTAAGCCATTGTGATCCTAAAACACACTTGAGTAATCTCTAAGGAGAGTGAGAAGCATTGGTGCTGGGAGGGGGCAGTGAGCAATTGTCTACATCTTATTTCGCCTATTGTCTGCTGCAATGTCATAAGCAGAAAATTCTCAAAACCCTTTTTTGTGATGATTCAGTAAAGGAAGGATGGCAAAGCAGCTTGCTTTGCAAGAGAGGAAGCAGCAGCTGTGGTTAATTCCCGTTAGAAATCTCATTTCAGGAGCAGAGTGGGTTATCCGAATCATAGATCAGGATTTGGTCCCAGGAGAGCCCCCAACTGACCTCACAGAAGCTCCCTGAAGCTAAAGCCCTTTCCTGCTGTCACCGAAATGCTGACCTGCAGGTATACTCTGAAACGCTGCCCACATTTCTCTCGGAAAACCAAACATGCAGTCCCAACTTTATTAGGCTGTTTCTTCAGTTCTTCAGAAAACAGTTGCAAAGGTGCTGCTGCAGCACAAATTAACTTCTTTGAAATTTAAGTAATCGGCCAAGAAAGTTCACGCTGAACGAATATTGATTTGCCATCTAGTTTCTTCAATCTTCATAATACAGTTTTTCAGCCAGCTTTCTAATTCTCAGATCTGAGTAAAATTGCTGTTCATTCAGAGCTCTCATTATGACATTTGCAAACTCTTTTTGTTCTTGGCTTTGCTCCTGGTTATTTCCTTGGGTGGCTGTATCAAAACTGAAAAAGACAAGCAAAAAAAAAAAAAAAAAAAAAAAGTGTAGCAGGGAAAACACTGGAAAATCTCTCAGAGGAGGCTGAATTTTAGTTCCAGCCTCACCTCTTTCTAGCAATTCAATATTGAAGGGTTACCTTCCCATCTGTAAAATGGGCACAGTACGTGTCCTATTTACTTCACAGAGTTTTGTAGAGTAACTGCATGGTTTAAGCAAAAATGCCAGTCATCCTTGATAAAATGTGTTGTTTAAGGCAAATGTAGAAGAAAAACTACACACACACACACACGTAGCATAAGAAATTTAAAAATTTTGTCATACTTTATACATCAGATTATATGACCTGAATATATCTTTTTTATTTAAAAAAAATTCAGGATTTACTTAGAAAAAGTCACAGGTATACTTTAAAGAGCTACAAGAACAAAGTTCCTGATTTACGTAGAAGGTCTATAACCATTAACATAAATGCTATTTCCACACATTCCTTTAATAAAAATTAATCCAATTAAAAATGGGCAGAGGACATGAACAGACATTTCTCCAAAGAAGAAATACAAGTGGCCAACAGACACATGAAAAGATGCTCAGCATCACTCATCATCAGAGAAATGCAAGTCAAAACAACAGTGAGATATCATCTCACCCGCGTCAGAAAAGCTATGATCAAAAACACAAGAAACAACAAGTGTTGACAAGGATGTGGAGAAAAAGGAGCCCCTGTGCACTGTTGGTAGGAATGCAAACTGGTGCAGCCACTGTGGAAAATGATATGAAGGTTCCTCAAAATGTTGAAAATAGAGCTACCCTATATAATCCAGTAACTCCATTACTGGGTATTTACCAAAAGAAAGTGAAAACTCAAATTCAAAAAGATATATGCACTCCTATATTTATCGCAGCATTATTTACAATAGCCAAGACATGGAAGCAACTGAAGTGTCCATCTATAGATGAATGGATAAAGAAGATGTGGTATAGATAGATACAAAAGAATATCACTCAGCCATAAAAAAAGAACGAAATCTTGCCATTTGCAACAATGTGGATGGATCTGATGCTAAGTGCAGTAACCCAGAGAAAGACAAATACCACAGCATTTCACTCATATGTGGAATTTAAAAAACAAAACAAACAAAGAAAAAAAGAGGCAAGCAAAAAAACACGTTCTTAAATATGAGAACAAGCATGGTTACTAGAGGGGAGGTGGTTAGGGGATGGGTGAAATAGGAGAAGGGGATTAAGAGCACACTCCCCCAGATGAGCACTGAGTAATGTACTGAATTGTCGAATCACTATACTGTACACCTGAAACTAACACTGTGTGTTAATTATACTAGAATTAAAAATAAATAAAAATTTTAAAAATTTAGAAAATGAAACCTATTTAAAATCATGGAGGAATATTTTCTTTGCTATTTTCCTTTCTTTCTTCCTTTTTTTTTTTTTACTTGTCAATATACTTTTATGAGGCAATCAAAATGTATAAGGCATGTCTTCTTTATAGAGTTTGGAGGTGATGCTTTTCAATGAGAACCATCTCCAGATTTGATTTAATTGTTCAAAAAGCAAAAATTATTCTAAAATGAAAGCCAAAGAGCTCATAACATAATATAAATTTTCAAAAGAATATCACTGCTCCGGATAGTAAATGGTTTGCATAAGCAATTAATTGTTCCAGAGGTCCATTTACTGGCTGATTCCATGAACAAAATAGTAGTAGTTTTTCAGCAATACAACAGAGGACTTACACAAATGTTTTTTACTTAACTGATTTCAGAACTACACTGGATTAAAGGGATTGATGCCAGAAGAGACATTGGAAAGAGCTGGGTAAAAGGAGAACGGGAGTCTTTTCTAGCTCTGCTACAAACTACCTGTAGACCACTGAAACATTTGCATGATTCATCTAATAAAGTTGGATAATTATCTTAAAATGACTTTTCTGAGCTGGACTTTTGGCATATTACTCTGTTATTCCAGAGGGACCTTATCTTGACAACTTCCTAAATTACCCAGGGAAACCACTTCCAGAATCTCTAGGATCCAGTAAGTTATTCACCAGGTTAACTCAACCAAGATTTAAATTGTACCGTAGAAGAGTTTAACAGATGGAGTTGATTTTTTAAAAATTGTATTTATTTACTTTTGCATGAGAGAGAGTGAGAGAGCACACGTGCATGAGCAGAGAAGGGGTGGAAGGGGCAGAGAGGGAGAGGGTGAAGCAGGGAGCTTGATGTGGGACTTGATCCCAGGACCCTGGGATCATGACCTGAGCATAAGACACTTAATCAACTGAGCCACCCAGGCACCCCCCCAGTCATGGAGTTAAGAAACATCCATCGTGGAATTCATTGGACCTTAGAGCAAGATAAAATCCAAGCATGAAATAAATTGCCTCAATGATTACTAAAGAATATGCCATAGTTGGACTTACAGAAACACCATTATTTACTCTTTTGCTTTAAGCACCAAGAATCGTACTTATCTAGCTGCCTATCCGATCTGATGTCAAAAAGCAGAACAGTTGGCAGTGGTTGTCTCTGGGGACAGGAATCATAGGAAGCTTACTTTATCCCATTCACCTCTGTTGTTTTGTTTTTACAATTAGCATATTGTTTCTATAATCACAAAAATGTCTACAGATACAATAAAAATACTTCTAGGATGGAGGGAAACAGGAAGTTACAACATGGTTGCCCATATTTTGTGAAGAACATAAACCTGGAGAGACCTGTCCAAAGAAAGTGTTATAAAAACTGTTTGGAACAAACCCCCTGGGCCCGACAGCAGTTCCTGCACTTCTTATTTGGTTTCCAAAACCAGGTGCTATGTGAGCACTATGACACTTGAGGCTTTTTATAGAAGAAACCAATCCATGTCTATAGCATTTTCTTAACATCATCACATTCTAGTTTTATGGTGTGGTAGATAACACGGGAAAGCTGTCCTGTGAGTCCTGTCCAGTCTTCCTACAAAGATCAACATGCCACTGAGTCAGTTCTTCGAGCCTTCATTCTTTATTACAACACTGAAATGGGAAGGTTTGATTTTGTGAAGGACTCAAGTGAGAAGGTGTCTGCCTGAGATTCAATAGAAGTTTCAGGACTTGAGGTTATAGGTTTTAACTTTCCACTGAATTAGGGAAAAACTCCATTGTATTAATGAGTGAGTTTAGCACCACATTATGTCAAAATGTCTCTGCATATTAGACTTCAAAATGCAACATGAGCCAAAACAACCATGAATAATTCAGATCGTATCATGTACATCAGACTCGAAAAAGAAAGATATTTTATCTTGAACAGGAAAGATTATTTAGCATAAAAGGTCATTACGTGGGACTAGAACAAAACAAAGCATTTTAGAACGCACACTCTGTGCTCAGGTATTTGAGAACTTCTTCAATAATTTAAATTGATACAGCATATCAATTAATGTCCCTCCCTCACTACCGCAGCCGCCTCCAGAGCAGTAATACTGAACCTCCAAACAACTGTCCATGCACTGCCTGTCCTGGGTCAGTGCACGGTGTGACACACAAAAGATAGAAGACACAACCCCAGACCTCCAGGGCTTGAGTCAAGAATGCTACAACAGGAAACATTAGGGAACACAGGACAGGGCCAAACTGTGACACAGACCACAGAACTGTTGGAGGGTAGAACTCCTGGTGCCACAGACTGCAAGGGAACACAGGGAACGTTGATTTCTTAAACCCCACTTCTTTATGCTCAATCAATCTCACACACCACTGCCAGATCCACCATCTCAAAGTCCGTTTCAATCACATTACTCTTTCTCTCCAAAACTTGAGTCTCCCCCGGTGACTTGTTTGTTTGAAAAACTCTACCCTGACATAACATTGGCCCTCCAGCCATCTCACCAGCATCCTCCTGCCACCTTCTCACTCAAAAGCCTTCGGGGCTAGGCAGGTCTGTTGGAAAACCACAGAGAGTAAGAGTAGGCATAACCCACCTAAAGACATTCAGATTATAATTGGAAAAAGAAATACTGTACTGGCCAAAGTAAGTCTGTAGTCAACCTCTCCTGGGTCTCCACAGTGCAATGGAGGCCATAGTGAGCTCTTTNCCTGCACTATTTCTTTCCCTTTGCTTTTCCTTGGCCTTCAATGCTCATAAACCTATCTTCATCTTCAAGGTTGATCTTTAATCTGCTTCCTCTAAGAAACCTCCCAAATCCTCTCAAACTAGATATTATTCTGTCCTTTCATAGCTTTGGCATTTATATTACTTGTTCTTTTAAAAATAACAATGTATGCACCTAAATTATGTTCTTTACAAAGCAGAAAGTTCCTTAAGATTAGAGAATTTCTTATTCATCTTCAGGTACACGGTGTCAACCTTGTTAGGCGCCCAACACATTTTCAACAAACTGAACTCAAACTGCAACCTGAGAGAATAGTTTTTAAAGTACTGCTCACGGTACTTACAATCTATATGAGGGAGAAAGTCATGTGCACATGAAATAATTTTTAAAATTAGTCACATGGGAATTAAAGAAACACCAAGACAGTGTATGCAGAAGTGCCCAGTAAGTGATACCAGCAGAACATGGTGTTAAGTTTCAGAGGAACGTGAGACCACTGAGGGCTGGGGTGGACAGGAAAGGCTTTGGGAGGTGGGGTGAAGTGGGATTTGAGCTAGGTATTGAAGGCCATACAGGGTTTGGATATAAAGGATAGTAAAGGAAGTATTTCAGGAGAGAAAGTCCTGATGTGTGACCTTGACAAATTCACCTATCCTCTCTAGGTGAAAGGTCTTATCTGCATGATGGAAATATCTAATTGGATAATCTCTAAAGTCTAATTTCAACAATACGGATAAAGGCATAGCGCACGGCATATTTGGAGACAATACATCACAGAGGTTAAGAGTGTGGGCACAGAAATCACACAGACCTAGGTTTGTTCTGGTACTGCCATTTCCTGCATGTATGACCTTAGAAAAGTTATATAACTTATTTAGACCTGAAGTGCTTCATCTATAAAACGAGAACGATACTAATGATGCACTCTCCATTAGGCTGTAAGAGGATTAAGTGGGGTAATACAGCAAAGTATTTTGTACAATACCAAGCCTTTTAAATGCACAGTAAAATCTAGCTATTATTTTTATTATACTAAATATGCCTATTTAGGAATCTACAAGAACACTTAGTCAGACTTTTCTTAGTTTCCCAGAACTTAAAGCTAAGGACCAATAGTTGACAACAAGCACATTCTGAAAACACATGAAAGGTCAGACACCTCTTTAAGGATTTTTAGTGGTAACTAAGCTACCTTATCTACCCTAAAACTATCACCCCATGACAACTCTCCATCCAATCTACACAAGCAGAGGAATGTACAATGATGGGGGTGAGGGGAGTGGAGGAAATGTCAAAAATGTATGTCATCTGCCAGGGCAAGAGTCTCATACTATCATCCCCTCTCCACTTCATGAAAGGGGGAGGGGGTGTTCAGTCCTCCCCCAGAGCCAAGTGAGGTGCCCTCCAAGAGATTTACTTAGGACATAAGGGTAACTGATCTTTTCTCTTGTGATTAGAAGTATATTGGTACATCTAGTCTAGATGTTTTGTCTTCTGAAGCTCTTTGAGTTGGGGAAAAGGACAAAGTGGGTGTGGAGATGAAGAAGGGATGTGGCTGTAGAGCAGCTCAGAAGCTCACAATTTGGTCAGGAAAACACAAAAAGCTCTGACGACAAGTTGACAATAGAGAAACAGGGACAAGCCCAGAAAGAAGATTACTAAGGCCACAAAAGAGAAAGGGTCTTCCCCCTGTCTTTCTTCCTCCTCCTTAACACACCAAAGGATCTAGAACCAGGGAAGGAAGGGAAAAAGGAGGGCAATAGCAAGCAATATCCTACCATCCTGAAGATCTCTGGGACACAGATGTAGCCTATTAAATGGAAGGGAGGAGATAAAACTAGAATTTAAAAATTGCACTAGAGGAGGCTTTTATAGAACTAGACTGACCAAAAAGCCATGAAACCTGATGAACTTGTCATTTAAAGAGCTTTAGCTTGCTGAAGACAGCGACTAGAGAAAATAATATGATTTCTCCTCCAACAAGGTGTGTGTGCCCCCAACAAGGTCAGTTACAGGTATGATAAGCCTAGAGGAACAATAAGATGTTATATTGCAAAGGTAAACTAAGGCCAGATTGTGAGAATCACAAATTATTAGCACTTGAAATTTATCCTGAAGATAAATTGGTCATGGAGAACATTCAAGGTTTGGGACCAGGTCAGTACAGACCTTCATGAGGATTATTTGAGCTGTAGTGTGTATGGTAGATTAAAGATGCAGAGCCTAGAGACATGGAGCCTGGAGAAAAAGCTGTTACAATAATTCTGATGACTCATAGTCACTGGGACTTACACGTGTGTAATGACTATTGAAATGGAAATATAAGGGATAGACAGCAATGGAATTTGACATACAGGATTTAAAGGCAACCATCTAAATCTAGGGAGTAACAATAAAGGATAACTAACTTGATTTGAAGTTCTTGAACTTAGATCATGATTAAGTTCATTGTCCACTGTTGTCCACTACTACCACACACACACTCCCATCTTGTATTGGAAAGAAAGAAAAAAACCAACTATGAATGGTTGTCATTTTAAGAGGAAATATGAAGAGATCAATATGGTCTAGAGTTATTTCTCGTTTCCAACTCATGAAATCTTCACTCCCTACCCTACAACTTCCTCCCAAAGATCCAAAGATGCTGTTATCTTCACCACTAGTTCTCTCTGCTCTGAGAATGCAGCTCGTGTAGTATGGTAGAACGTACTGAATATTGATGCAGAAATACAGAAGACTCACAACACATGCCTATTTAGGAATCTAAGAATATCCTCTTTGTCATCACAAAACCAGATGTCTACAAGAGCCCAGCTTCAGATACCTACATAGTTTTTGGGGAAGCCAAGATCGAGGATTTATCTCAGCAAGCACAACTAGCAGCTGCTGAGAAATTCAAAGTTCAAGGTGAAGCTGTCTCAAACATTCAAGAAAACACACAGACTCCAACTGTACAAGAGGAGAATGAAGAGGAAGAGGTTGATGAAACCGGTGTAGAGGTTAAGGACATAGAATTGGTCATGTCACAAGCAAATGTGTCAAGAGCAAAGGCAGTCCGAGCCCTGAAGAACAACAGTAATGATATTGTAAATACTATTATGGAATTAACAATGTAACCATCTGAAAACGAGGACTTTTTTTTGGTGTTTCAAAAGAATAACTGCAGCTTGGTTTGAAATTTGTACTGTTTCTATCATTAATAAAGTTATGGCTTCTTGTTGGAAAAAAACACACACACACACAACTCACATTTGACTGTGAGTCCAGAAACATGAACAATGAGCCAGATTTCCTGAAGCTTAGATCAGAGGTCATGACACCTCATAACAGTTGCTCTCTGTGGGTTCCCTTGAAGATTTTTGGCTTCAACCCACTTCACACACTCACTGTGTGGACATTTCCAACACCGCCAGCTCCAGAAACCAGCAGCAGAGGAATATTTCCCTTCACGTATTTTTTGGGGGGTTAAGGGATGTGTAATTACAAGTTGAAGAGTTAAAGCATAAGCACTCACCTTCATAATAATCACTCTCCTAATAGGCTGATGTTGGGATAGGCCATTTCAAGTGCTGGCTTTAATCAAGATGCTAGGTGAAGAGGAAACCACACAAAATCAATGTTTTCAATTTCCAGAATTCACAATTTCAAACCTGAACCAAGGCCACAGGCTCAGACCTAGGGAGACTCATGGACATCTGCTGCCACCTCCCAGTTTCATCCATTTATTCAGTCATTCAGAATATATTTATTAAAGGTCCACTTTGTGTGAGGCCCTGTGATCTCAACTGGATGTAGCAATAAACAAAATTGATCTGCCGTCAAGGATCTCATAGGCCTGTCAGGAATATATCAAAGACAGAAAGCAGAATGTTACATCTGATACAAATGACCAGAGGTTGTTACAGAGTGATTAGCAATTAGTTATGGAAGAGTCAGAGAATGCTTTACAAAATTCAGACACAAGCTGAACCTGAGGGAGAAGAAGGAGTCAGTCAGGGGGAATCAAGAATTACTATTCCAGGCACACGCAAAGACTCCAAGGCAAGAATAAATAGGGCTGAACACAGCAAGAGCACGGAAAGTCAATTAGTATCAATAGGGACTGGAGAAAGGAGGGGGTGGAGTTTGGCAGAGGAAGTGGGGCAAAAATAAGGAGGTCAAAAAGACATCCCAGGAACATTACTCAACCATCAAAAAGAATGAAATCTTGCCATTTGTAATGAAGTGGATGGAGCTAGAATGTATCATGCTAAGTGAAATAAGTCAAACAGGGAAAGACAAACACCATATGACTTCACTCATGCATACATTTTAAGAAACAAAACAGATGAACATATTGGAAGGGGGGACAAAGGAGACAGGCAAACAAACCACAAGAGAATCTTAACAATAGAGAACAAATTGAGGGGTGATGGAGGGAGATGGTGGGGGATGGGTTAAATGGGTGATGGGTATTAAGGAGGGCACTTGTTATGATGTGCACTGGGTTGTTATATGTAAGTGATGAATCACTGAATTCTACTCCTGAAACCAATATTGTGCTGTATGATAACTAAATAAAATTTAAATAAAAATTTTAAAAAGACATAGTAATAAAAAAAAACAAGAAAAAGATAAAAGAAAGAGAAAGGGGAAAAAAGGCATTCCAGGGGCTATATCATAAATGAAGGCCTTTGTAAAAGGATTTGACAAGGAATTCAAGCAGTCAAATCTATTTTGGGGGCAGATAACTTTGGGTTAAATGAGAACGAATTAAGGAGAAAATGATTGGCAACTGGGAAACTACCTAGGGAGAATAGGAATGGCTTGTGGTAGTAGAGCTGGAAAGAAAGGGATAGATTTCAACAGCAGTGTCCAGAGTGATTTGTGGGCCTTGGTCTTAATTATATGTGAGAAATGAGGGAAGGGATGGAGTCAGTCTTGAGTAGATGTATGGCATGGTGGTTCAGGGCAGAGGCTTTAATTTTCCCACCTATTAGCTGTATGACTTTGGCCAAACCTCTCAAGCCCCTATCCCTTGAGGTACTCATTTGTAAAATGGCAATAACGATAAGAACTGCCTTGCAGAATGGTTATGAAGATTAAATATGATAATGTACATAATACGCTCCACTATCGCCCGGCACATATTAGATGCTTGTATTAGTTAGGATACAGGCTCATTTGCTATAAGAGAAGCCCCCGAACCACAGTGCCTTACATAAGATAGAGTGCATTTTCTTAAATCCAGGTGTAAGCAGTCCTAGGAAAGCAAGCTGGATGGCCAGAGGCTCTTCAATCTCATTGCTCTGCCACCAGTGAGATGATGCGCTTATGCACGTGGCCCACGACATTTCCATTCCAGCTAGTGGGGGAAAAAGAAGAAAGGAAGCTGGAAAGGAACAGCATGTACAGTACAGCTAAAATGCAGGAGTTGTGTCACTATAGAAAAGGGGAGGACGCACATCAGGGGACATTTAGCAGCCAACAATATTCAATGTATGGCAATGTTGTAAAGATAGAAATAACTGCTTGAATGAGAAGGAAAGTAGGAAAAAAATGATTGCTAGTGGGGGAGACTCGGTGAACTTAAGACATAAAATATCTCCAGTGTTTTACTGAGGGAGAAGGATTTGGACAGAACTGTATTATATAAGGATAATGAGGAACCCAAATGATTTGATCTCCGTGTAACAAGAATATGGAGGGAATTAGTTAACATATTTGGAACAAAGCTACATGAACCCCCAAATATGCTTAATGAACTGTTTTCAGGGGGAGGGGAAATAAATATGAATATTGAGATAAAAATGAGTAAGCTCACAACAGTCTTTATGGATTCGTCTTTTTATAAAGCAATGCATGACATCATGGAGGAAAATATTAATGATTTTCTTCTACTGATGAAATATCCTCACAAGAAAACAAAATCATGCGTGTTTATACCAGTGTACGAACAATTCCTTATTGGTAGCTCATGACGTTTGTGGTAACTCACCGAGACTCAACCTAGAAAGTGGAGCTGGCCACTTCATGATTGCAAAGGCTTGCCGCCCCCATGTGGTGGTCCTCTGTGACTGCAGGAACCATTGGTCATCCACGGCTCTAAAGATTTATACTTTTCAAATCCCAAACTCTGAACAAAGATCTCTACCTCTGATTCAATTTGTTGGGCTATCAGTTAGATTTCTGTCCTTATGATTATTCCTGTTACTAAATCTGGGTCTCAGTAAAGTCTCTATAGGAAACCTCACTTTTTCTACATCCCTGAGTAATGGAATTGAGTCTATAACTTAGAATTTATCTTATTTCCATCCCTCCAGACTGTATGGGTCATTTTTAGCTCTTTACGGTTTGGCCAAAAGCAAAAATCAACAATCCTAACTGCCTGTGGTTTCAACAACAAAAGATATATGACTTTTTGTGGACAGGGCACTTTCCCAAACAAGAATACCTTGTACATTAGGCAGAGGGAAGGACCCTGCTGGGACAGGCTGCACAAGCTAGAAGGTCTCCTAGAAGAGCACCTTCTTCTGACCCCTGCAGCACAGTTAGGAAGACAAGCCCAGCATTCAGCCTCCAGATCCAGGAAAGATAACTCAGAGGCTTAGGTGAATCTGCACCTCCTCTCTTCATATATATATTTTTTAAGATTTTACTTACTTATTTGAGAGAGAGAGAGAGAGCGGGAGAGCACGCACAAGTAGGGGGAGTGGCAGGCAGAGGGAGAAGCAGGCTCCCCACTGAGCAGGGAGCCCAAAGCTGATTTGATCCCAGGACCCTGGGGTCATGATCTGAGTAGAAGGCTGCCGCTTAACTGACTAAGCCACTCAGGCATCCCATCCTCTCTTCATTTAAATTAGTCCTTTTGTTGCTAAGAACTGTAGACCAGCAGTCCAAATGGCCTCTGGCCACATTTTTTGTTGATCAGTGCAATCGTGAAATACAATTTTTTTCTCAATTGCTAGTGAGGTGAGAGTGCACTGAAATGTCCTCCACCCTTCCCTGCCCGCTGCAAATCCACTCAGGTCGTCAATGGAGATTTCTGGGGATTAGAGAGCAGCAAGTTGGCCATTTTCTATTCCTAGATGGATTAATGTGATAAAGGTTTACAATATAACCTTGAACAAGGAAAAAAAGACTGCATTTAGCAAAATAATGTAAGGGTTATTATTTTACAGGAAATAGGATTCAAGTCATGTTAATGGGCAGGAAGGAAATCAATCCTCACAGTGGCAAGGCATATTTATTCTTAGACAATGTAGAAAAAACCACCACCATCCTCAGGACCAAAGCTCTCCCCCTACTCCATCCCTCCCCTCCCAACTACTCAGATCTCTCCCATCTGCAGTTTTTTTTCAGAAGAGAAAGCCATTGACTTTCAGTGGATGCCTTAAGGTTTTGGAATTAGTAAAGAAGAGTTGTAAAGTGATTTTCATTAATCCACAGAGAAGTGAGAGCATTAAGAAAGGAAGGCACATAAGAAGGGCTTATGTAATGAGAGCAATTGTATCAGAATCAAGCAATATTAATGCTTTATCTGATAAGTAAAAATTATATTTTATCGTAGTTTTAGTTTCCATTCCTATTATTACTACAGATGAGCACGTCTTCTCATGTTTATTGTTTATTGTTCATTTGCATGTCCTTCTGTAACTGCCCATTCATATCCTCTGATCTCCAGACTGATGTTAGATAATAGTAATGAGTGGGCATCCTTGTCTTTTTCCTAAATTTATAGAAATTCCTCTGTCTCTCAGTGAGTATGGTTTCTGCTGTTAACTACTGATTAAAAAAAAAAAACAAACTTCTAAAATTAAGCATATTTCCTTTGATTTACAAGTTACTAAAGATGTTGCTCAGAAATGGATATTAAACTTCATCAAATGGCCTTCCTAGCTAGCATCTATCATATACTCTCTCTCCTTAATCATTGATGTTGTGAATCACTTCAATATATTTCCAAACGCTGAGCCATCTTTGTATTTCTGAAACATGGCACAGTGTGTTTTAATAGTGTGCTAGACTATATTAGATGGGTATTTTTGTTTCTATGTTCACATATGCGATAAGTCTGCAAATTTATTTTTTGGGGTTATCCTCCAACATTCTTGGAACTAGTAACATATCATTTTCATAGTACGAATCACTAATTTGTATAACTTTATGTTTTGCAATAGCTTTAATATCTCAATTTTTTTATGCCTTAAAAGTTGAATTGGACTTACTGCCCAAACATTTGGATCTGATACCTATGAGGTGGGGGTGAAGAAGGGAGAGAGCTCTGATTTAAAGTTTCTAACTCTTTTTTATAGTCCCTTTAGTTACAGTTTCCAACTATTCTGGAGTCCTAATTTTTTTCAGGAAAGTTATTCATTTGGCCTATATTTTCAAATTTGTTGTTATAAATGTGTAGTTAGTATTCATTTAAAATGGTTAAATTTCTTCATTAGCTGTGAAAATACCTCCTCATAACTGATGCTGCATATATGGGTTGTCTAGATGGTCTTTTAAAAGAAATAGTTCTGAAAAAAAAAGAAAAAAGAAATAGCTCTGAAGACATATTTTCTTTCCATTTCATTAATTTATGCTCTTACAGTCATTAATTCCTTTATCTTTATTTCTTTAGTATTGCAACTTATCTGCCTTCTGAAGTGGAATGTATAGCACATACATTTTGAAAATTTTTTGCTTTCAAAAAATATGAAGTTTTAATGTTTTATTTTTTACTGCTATTTTTTATAAACATTAATTTGCTGTGATTTAATAACATCATAACATTTACTAACATCATAACTTCAGAGTACTGAAGAAGAATAATTGAAAAGTGTTCATTAGTACCCCTGTCTACCACAGAGTTTTTTTACTTGCTCTTTAACCCAAGTTTTTAGAAGAGTTTCTTTTTAAAAATGATTTCAGGGTACCTGGGTGGCTCAGTCAGTTAAGCAACCAACTTTTGATTTTGGCTCAGGTTATGATCTCAGGGTCGTGGGATGGAACCCTGCACTGGGCTCTGTACTCATCATAGAGTCTGTTTGTCCCTCTACCCCTACCCGCTCTCTCTCTCAAATAAATAAATAAATAAATAAATAAATAAATAAATAAATAAAATCTTCAAAAAAATTATTTCTTTGAGGTTATTTTACTGTCTTCCTTTACTTTGTTGGATTTGTTTTTACCATACTTTAGTCATTGATTTCTTGCTCTATTGCTGTAGTTTCAGGATTTCCACTCTGGGGGACTTATTGACATTTTTCTTTTGCCTTAATATGTCATCAATTTTTGTGTGTGTGACTGTTTTATAGTCCACTTACTTTTTAAGTGGGGCGAATTTTTAGCAATTTTCTATATTTATCAAAATAAAAGAAACAGGTAAATAGAAATTTAATTTTAGAAACAGATTTTCAAAGCTACATCAAGAAAAATATAGCTTGAGATTCAAAATAGATTTATGGAGGTCAAAATCTGAGCCTTCATCGTTCTTCCACCTTCCTACCTACCTCACTGTTAGAGACCTAATAGTGTCCCCCGGAATTCATAAGGTGAAGTCCCATGCGGCGCCTGGGTGGCACAGTGGTTAAGCGTCTGCCTTCGGCTCAGGGCGTGATCCCTGCGTTGTGGGATCGAGCCCCACATCAGGCTCCTCCGCTATGAGCCTGCTTCTTCCTCTCCCACTCCCCCTGCTTGTGTTCCCTCTCTCGCTGGCTGTCTCTATCTTTGTCAAATAAATAAATAAAATCTTAAAAAAAAAAAAAAAAAGAATTCATAAGGTGAAGTCCCAACCGTTAGTTCCTCAGAATGTACCCTATTTGGAAATAAGGCCTTTGAAGAGATGATTAAGTTAAAAATGAGCCTCTTAGAGTAGGGCCCTAATCCAATAGGACTAGTGTCCTTACAAGGAGAAGAGAACCCAAGAGTGTATGCACAAAGAAAAGGTCATGAGAGGACACAGTGAGAAGATGGTCACCTGCAAGACCAGGAGAGAGGCCTCAGGAGAACCCACACCTGCAGAAGCCTTGACCTTGGACTTTCAGCTGGCAGTATTGAAGAAAATAGTTTCTGTCCCTTAAGCCACCCATTCTGTGATATTTTATTATGCCCTAGCAAACTAACACAATTACCCACAGACCACAGTTCCCATATGCCCTTTACAGCTGAGGCCAAGTGCATTTACTATTCATCAGTCACAACTGCAACCATTGCTTTTCTTAGGGTAAAGAAGTATTTCTCAGTACTCATGTCTTTATCAAACATAAAAAAAAAAAAATGGTCCAAATTAGATCACTTTACTTGTATAACTTGTCTGTTCCCAATAGAAATTAACTCATTCCTTCTATCTACTCATTCTTTTCTCTCTGCTTGAAGTTTATCAAATTCACAGCTGAACAAATAGGTTACTAGCTGGTCCAAGGCTGTGAATTCAGGTCTCTTAACTCTTGGTTCAATGTCCTTTACCACTCACTACACTACTCATTTCAAAAACGTAAAGATTTGTCTAAAGAATTTACTTTTCTCTCCAATCCTACAAATAGAATTATATGATAAGCAAACAAGCACCCTTCGAGCTTTTTTGAAAATGAACATTTCTGAAGCCCTGAGGTCTGATACATTTTCATCTAAAAAGAATCAGGATTATTTAAAAATGTTATTTTTAATCTAGGAAGACGGTATTTTTCAGGTATATCGATACCTGCAATTCTGAAAACACCCATTTATACAGATCAATCTTCTTCTGGTGAAACACAGAATTTCTTAGCTCTGAAATATTCAAAGACGTGGACGAGGCAGAGAGAATGCTGAAAGTTTAAAACTGAAATTCACCTGCTACAGGAACTGCTTGAGGCCTGTTAGTTTAATATTCCTTTGACTAAAAGCCATTATATAATTACACAATAAGTCCTTGCTCTATAAATCAGTGGAACTTATATTAAGCAGCTTTCCTTTGAAGGGACTGAAATGAGAATGGGACTGAGAAAGAGTGAACAAGAGAAAAAGCATTTGTTGTTTTTTCCTGTTTAAAAGAACTTTTTTTTTTTTTTAGATTTTATTTATTTATATGACAGAGAGACAGCCAGCAAGAGAGGGAACACAAGCAGGGGGAGAGGGAGAGGAAGAAGCAGGCTCCCAGCAGAGGAGCCCGATGTGGGACTCGATCCCAGAATGCTGGGATCACGCCCTGAGTCGAAGGCAGACGCTTAACGACTGCGCTACCCAGGCGCCCCTAAAATAACTTTTATTACCTTTTACTTTTTCCAGGTTCATTAAAGATAATGTAACTAGGTAAAAAGGAAGAAAATGTCCATCTATAATCTCACTATCCCCAGTAATAACCAGTATTGCTAATTCAATGTACATATTTCCAGTCAGTTTTATATATAATATGTATACACACACACACACACACACACACACATAATTTTTAACTGAAATTGTTTGAATTGGTGTTTTAGGTTGAATGTCCCTAGAAAACCTTGAGACGAGGATTTAAGTGCTAACAGTTCACTTGAGAGATAATATCAGGAAACATGGGTAGGAGAGTAGAAAAGTGAGACAGGGAGGAGAAAGCAGCCAATAGAGGGTACATTACCTAGGAAGCCATCCCTGTGGATCCCTGGAGCTGATCCCAATGAGGAACTCTAGGAGTCAGCATGGCGCACTGTTCTCTAAGTCACCTCAACAAAAGAGTGAATGACCTGGGCTGTTCATACATGAACTCCATCAGTTACTGGGTGAGTGCTCATCCAGAAGCATTATTCTTTAGCACTTCTGGCCTGCTAAGTTCATGGACAAAAAAACCTCAGGCAAACAGAAGTAGATGCTGGCAACAGCAAGGATAGCAAGCACACACTGAAATAGTGACGGTGAAGATACATGGCTATGGCACACACAGCATCTACAGCTCACGTGTTGTTTGGTAACCTGTTTCATTTGTTTATTATACCTTGAATTTCTTACATGCCATGAAATGGACTGAATATGATGTTAATTGTCATTTCTTTGCATATTAGGCTAGTGAGTAACTATATTAATCTCTGTTGACATTTGAGGTTTCCACGTGTTTCATTATAATACATGAATTGTGGGGCATCTAGGTGGCTCCATCAGTTGAGCACCCAACTCTTGGTTTCGGCTTGGGTCGTGATTTCATGGTCACGGGATGGAGCCCCTCCTTGGGTTCTGTGCTCAGCAGGAAGTCTGCTTGAGGTTCTCTCTTCCTCTTCCTGTCCCTCCCTCTGCTTACATGTACATGCTCTCTCTCTCTCAAATAAATAAATAACAAAATATTTTTAAAAATAATATATAAATTGTGATAAACATTCTTGTGTTGAAATATTTTGTGCAGCTATAGAAATATTATTCTAAATAGCTAGACTTGGAATCACTGCTCCAAAAGATATGCAAAATTTTATGGCTTTTGAGTTGCATCGCAAAGTAGCTCTCTAGAAAGATTATATTAATTTACACAATTACAATGTGTTTTATTTCTATTGTTTCCTGCCCAATATTGACCAAAAGGGACAGGGCTGCCCCAACGGATCACAGGAGCGATGGTGCGGTGGGTATGCTGCCAGCCTAGTGGATGTAAAGGGCAAAGCATCAAACCAGAAGATTTTCTCCTACCTGAAGATCTAATATAATTTGCCTTGCTGGATTTTTTTTTAAGATTTTTTATGTATTTATTTGACACAGAGAGAGACAGCACGAGTAGGGGGGAGCAGCAGGCAGGGGGAGAGGAAGAAGCAGGCTCCCCACTGAGCAGGCAGCCCGATTCAATGCTTGATCCCAGGACCCTGGAATCATGACCTGAACCAAAGGCAGACACTTAACTGACTGAGCCACCCAGGTACCCCCACCTTGCTAGGTTTTAGGCTTGCTTGGGACCTGTCACCCCTTTCTTCCTTCCCATTTCTACCTTTCGGAATGGGAATACCACTGTATTTTGAAAGCACATCACTTGTTTGGTTTCACAGGTTCACAGTTAGAGAAGAATTTTGCCTCAGGATGAATCTTGAATTTCACCCATACCTGCTTTAAATGATGTTTAGATAAGACTTTGGTCTCCAGACTTCAGACTTGATGATAGAATGAGTTACAAGTATCGGGGCTGGGGTGCCTCGGTGGATCAGTCAGTTAAACATCTGCCTTCGGCTCAAGTCATGATCTCAGGGTCCTGGGATCGAGCCCCGCTTTGGTGTACCTGCTCAGTGGAGAGTCTGCTTCTCCCTGTGCCCCTCCCCCCAACTCATGTTCTCTCTTGCTCGCTCTGCTCTCTCTCTCTCTCAAATAAACAATCTTATTAAAATAAAATAATGTATTGGGGCTGTTGGGATGGAGTGAATGTATTTTTCAAGTGATAAGGACATGAATTTTAGGAGGTGGAATCTGTAGACTGAATTGAGTCCCTTCAAAATCGATATATAAAAACCCTGAGGGTGGGATTTTCATGATGGGATTAGGACCCTCAAGAAGAGACATCAAAGAGCTTTCTGTCTGTCTCTCTCCCTCTACCACATGCAGACACAACAACTACCACATGCAGACACAACAAGAAGGGAGCTATCTGCATGCCTGCAAGAGAGCTCTCACCAGAACCTGACCATGTTGGCACTCTGATCTTGTACTTCCCAGCCTCCAGAACTATGAGAAATCAGTGGTTTAGGCCACCCAGTCTATGGTATTTTGTTATGGCAACCTGAGCAGACTAATACATCTGGCTTAATTCCCGGTTTGAGATTTGATGCCCCCTAACCATGTATGGGCAGGCACAGATATACCAGGTAAGAATGAAGCTGGAAGGACAAGACAACTGAGCTGGTGGGATGTGGGGAGTTAGTGTGGGTGAACCTTGACTGATACAAAGCAGGAGACAGCACAGAGCAAGGCAGATATATTCCTCCCTTTTTAACTCTCTTCCATGGACTAATCTGAGGTGGGATTCCTCCTTACGATCTTCTGGGAAGTGCTGAATGTTAAGCAAACATGCCCACTGAGCAACCTACTGTCTCTATTCCACTCACTCTCTTCCAATCTTTCCTTGCCTCACTTCTTTTATTTCCTTTATCTTACCACACATGTGCTGTACGACACTTTAATTGCTGCCTCGGGGTCTCCTCTCTAAAGGATCAATGCTCACAAATACATTTCTTATAAAGACCCTATATTTTTATTTTTTTAAAGACTTATTTATTTACAGAGAGAACAAGAGAGTGCAGGGGGTGCGGTGGCAGAGGGGGAGAGAGTCTTAAGCAGACTCCCCACTGACCACGGAGTCCTATATGGGGCTAGATCTCATGACCCTGAGATCATAACCTGAGCGAAAACCAGGAGTCAACCATGTAACCGACTACCCCGCCCAGGCGCCCCCATATTTTTACTTTAATAGAAAAAAGTTTTTTACACTAATAGAAAAAAAAAGTCCAATGAACTTTTAGAAAACAAAACTAATATGTGCAAAACTATTGAACTGAGTCATTTTATGTTTGAGATGGCTATTCATATACTATTATCTTTTAGAAAGTTAGCAATAAAGTTTCCAATTAGTTTCCAATTATGTCCTTAAATAAAACATGGGCTGAATAATAAAATATATTTAATTGGATTCATGGCTTTTAGAAAACTATATCCAATTAGTGTGAATGACACAGTATAAACTTGATGAGAAGTCTCAAAAACATAGAGTCCTTGAGCAGATTTATCACTGACACAGATTTATTAAAAAAAAAACAAAACTGGGCTGAATGTGCAAATAAGAGGAAATGGAGAAATACATATATTATAAATAATAAAATAAGATTTAATGTGATCTTTCTTTAAAGAATGTAAAGTATCTCCATCTTGCAGTGAGTGCTCAAATGTATTGGCAATGTTAATTTTAACAAAGATAAATCTGAAGCCCTACATTATGGTTCAGAAATTCCAACAAAAACTGGATAGAAATGGTTATCATTTCAGCAGCAAAGATGAAATCTCTGGATTTTTTTTTTATTGCAAAATTCATGTGAACACTTTTGAAGACCTAACTCAGTCTTACGCTGTATTAACACGAATACTTTTGTCCAACTGCTCCAAGAGAAATAGTCAACCATGCTGTTTTGTAAGATTTTTTCAGGAAGGTCGTGACCAGCTCTAGGAGCCAACATGAATCAAAACACTTTGAAAATGGTTAATTTATTTAGGAAAATTCAGTCTAAAAGATTAAGGTCCAAAAAACATGTATGAAAAGTGAATGGTTGAAAGGAGTAAGAATATTTAACCTAGAGAAGCAAAGACTCCTAAGGGAATTGATAACTACCTCCAAACAGCTGAAGGGCTATTATTAGAAAAAAGATACAGAGTTGCAGATTTCAGGCCATTCTCAGAGAGAAATTTCCAATGATGATGTCCAACAACGGAATGAGATAACTTATATGACAATGACCTCTTCCTGACTAGAAGGGTCCAAATACAGGTTGGATGACCATTTAATTCAATCATTACTCTGCATTATGGTGGAACATGACCATTATGGTTCCCTTCACCTCTAAACTACTTGTTGGAGGATCCTCAAAACACCCTTTTTTATTTTGAAATTTTGAAAATTTCAGGTCATAAAAACAACCTTTAAAATATCATTTAAGGGGCGCCTGGGTGGTTCAGTCAGTCTGCCTTCAGCTCAGGTCATGATCTCAGGGTCCTGGGATCAAGCCCCGCATCGGGCTCCCTGCTCAGAGGGGAGTCTGCTTCTCCCTCTCCTTCTGCCACTCCCCCTGCTTGTGCTCTCTTGTGTTCTGTCAAATAAATAAAATCTTTAAAAATATATCATTTAAAACTTACCATCATGTGAATCTCACCTCAGTAAATTGTGTTTAAAAAAAAAAAAATTATAGGGGTGCCTGGGTGGCTTAGTGGGTTTAGCACCACTCTTAGTTTCAGCTCAGGTCATGATGTCAGGTTCATGAGGTCGAGCCCCACATCGCGGGGCTGCTCCCTAGCATCCCTGCTTAAGATCCTGCTTAAGATTCTCTCTCTCCCTCTCTTTCTATCCCTCCCCCACCTCCCCTCTTTGTAAAAAGAAAAAAAAATTATTAAAAGAAAACCACACATTTTCAAAGTTTAAGGCAACTATATTATACAATTGAACAAAATATGTTCTTATTTTAAATGTCACTGGAACAAGGAATAATTAATATCCAGGAAAAGAAGATGCACTGTGCTGATATAACTAGTAGAACTGAAATTTGATTTAGGTTGGGGAAAATATATCTGAATTTTTTTCTTTTTTTTATCAAAGCCGAGGCTATCATAGCTAGGATGTCAATTCCAAAGGGCAGAAGGGTAGCACAGGGATTTCTCACCCTAACGCAGCAGAGAATGATAAAGCAAGGGAGTGTGCATGGCCCAAAACATTTACAGAAGACTCAGGTCGCCAAAGCCAGAAGTGGAGTTAAAACGATTATGCAATGGAAAGACAACACAAACAGGTATCAGGAATGAGGTGTGGAGCCAAGAACCTGGCCAGGGAGGTAAAAAGAGGGTTTGGGTAACAGCTGAGAAGTATGTTCCCTTGATACCCATTTAGATAAACTTTTCTGAATATGAGGTTAGAAGTTCATAGCATTGGGGTGCCTGGGTGGCTCAGTCGTTAAGCGTCTGCCTTAGGCTCAGGGCGTGATCCCGGCGTTCTGGGATCAAGCCCCACATCAGGCTTCTCTGCTGGAAGCCTCCTTCTTCCTCTCCCACTCCCCCTGCCTGTGTTCTCTCTCTCTCTCTCTCTCTCTCTCTCTCTCTCGCTGGCTGTCTCTATCTCTGTGAAATAAATAAATAAAAAATCTTTTAAAAAAAAGTTCATAGCATGAAAAATGAAAAATAAATATGAGAGAGAATTTGTTTTATAAACTGTTCCTCTCAAAGATTTCTTCTGTATGAGATTATGACCATCCTTTTTCTTTCCTTTTTAGGGGAGGAGTTGTTTATTACATCCTCTCTTTTATGAAATAATGGTAATTATAAATAATTTTGTTTTCTTTTGTTTAACAGCATCATTGGCAATAGGAAATACTAACAAACCTGAGCCAATCTTGTCATTTGTTTTCCTTTTAATTTCACCAGTCTGTGAAATTTAAAAATCTGTAAACAACCACTCAGAACATATATTTGTGTTTGCAATTTGATTTTGTGAGGAGGTCAGGGTGATATGTTAAGTCTGAACTGAAAAAAGAAAAAAAAAGTTTGAAAATAATTTATTTGGCAAATGAAATCAATAACTGTACAAATTAATTCCTTCATATCACACACCATATTAATGTTTAAATATTCATTTTTTTTAAGTAGGGTCCACACCCAGTATAGAGCCCAACACCGGGTTTGAACTGAGGACCCTGCGATCATGACCTGAGCTGAAACTAAGAGTCAGACACTTGACCGACTGAGCCATCCAAACACCCTAAATATTCAAGTTTTTAAAATAATATTAAAAGATTATAAAGACTACTTAGAGTTCCTTTGTTGTTGTTGTTTTTCTGTGCTTATTAACTGCTTTGATGAATGTATGTTAAATAGCTCTATTGTTCTATGAGTAATATATACTCATTTACAAAATACAAAGAAAAAGAAAAAAATCAAAGTTAACAATTTTCAATATTTAAATTTAGCAGGCTTCAAATATTAAACAACATTACCAATAGGTATTTCTAAATGCATGGAAGAACTTCTTATAATATTTCAATCTTAAAATATATCTATGGCATAAAATTACAGTTTGAATCATAAACTCTGACTGAGCCTTGCTGGGTACTTATTCAAACCAATATATCAATTCTTCTGAGGATTAAAATAAATCATGAATACCAGCTCTATGCATACTTACACTTGCAGAATTTAAGAGGTAGTGCGTCAGCCATTATGCCACAGACAAGCATTATTTTTCTGAACGTGTTTGCAAATCTCATTATGAGGAAAAAAAGAGACAATGGATGAAATACAACTGTGTTGTTTTTATCGTTGAAAATTTTATCAGTCATATCAAAATACTAAAATGAAATCAAGCATAATTTAATTTAATAATATTCTTAAGTGATTTAAATCACGTATCAAAATCTTATAGTGTTTTACTTACATTGTCTTTAATTTTCATTGTGTAATCATGTTATAAAAGAGAGTTCTGATTGATAGAATACGAGATAATATATTGCCTCATATCATTTCTATATAACCACCAATATTACAGATATACATATCAAAAAATGAAGAAATTAAACATGAAAATATGATACATAACATTCATATAAAGCATAAAAATAGCATTTATTTAAGAGCAAAGTTAGAAGCCCCAAAATAAAGTGTGTCATTTTCTTATACTAACATGTTCCAAATTAAGAAAGCAGCATGTTAAGTGTAAATCTTAATTTAGGAACTGCCTATGGGAATGAAATAAATTCTGGGTGACTAAGTTGTTTTAAAAATAACTTTGCATTCATTATTTTAAATAAGTTGAAGAAAAACTTCATGCCATGTACTTTCAGCCTGATAATGGGTCACCCCAAAAAGCTGGTTTATCACATAACATTTAAATGAAATCGTTTAATTTTTCCACGTAATTTTCCTCCTAATCCCCTGCCAAAATCTGAGGAAGAAATGGAACCTTTTCTCTGCGTACTTTTCCCCCAGCGGACTGCCAATGCCAGCAGCGGTAGGTTAATAATAGATGCTTAGTGACAGTGTATTACTGGTCTTTGGCAGCACAGGGCCCGAGGTTAACACAGAGGTCACTTAGGGTCATTCTGCTCAATAAATCTACAATACTATTTTGCTAGATCTCTCTTCCATGGAGTGGGAAAAGTTTAATGTCTTCTTTCAGATTTCTGAAAATTCCCAGGAGTTTACATCCCCAAATCTGATTCGGAGCTTCTACTCCTAATTTTAGCTCTGTTTCCATCTCATGCATGCTATTTCTGGTTCTGCCTGGTGCCAAGGCAGATGTGAACACCAACACTCTTCCTTGATTTCTGCAAAATTTACTCATTCATTTACTTTTGTATCTAGCAATCTCTACTAATGATTTGAGATATTGGAAGTATTTACGTCACAGAAACATAAACAACTTAGCATTCAATATTCGGGAACTTTCTTTCTCAAATACCTCCTCCTCCTTATTCTTTCCCTCTTCCTTCCTTCTTATCACTGCTCTTGATTTTTAAAAATCTATAACCTGGACTCCAACCTCCCACCATGCTATTGCCATTCTAACTTCCTTTTTCCCTCATCTATGTTATTTCCTGTCTTCTTTGACCCTCAAGCAAGTAAAACAGAAATAGCTCATTTTTTAATGCAGATTTGTTCAAATTCCTCTTAACAACACTGACAATAACTTTAAAAGCAACATCAAAGTAAATCATTTAGGATTCAAAGGTGTTCCTCAGTTTAAAGGCTCCCACATAAAATTCAAAATTACTTGGTCTAATAAAACTTTAAGTTGTTGTAATTCAAATATCCCCTGCTGCACGACCATAATGGGGAATAAATTCTCTGGAAATGACTCGAGGCAAGTAGCTCCTTACCAAATCCACACATCTGATGAGCTGGAGGCATAAGCTAAATCACAGCATAGAAGCAGAAATCAAGGGGCGCCTGGGTGGCACAGCGCTTAAGCGTCTGCCTTCGGCTCAGGGCGTGGTCCCGGCGTTATGGGATCGAGCCCCACATCAGGCTCCTCCGCTAGGAGCCTGCTTCTTCCTCTCCCACTCCCCCTGCTTGTGTTCCCTCTCTCGCTGGCTGTCTTTATCTCTGTCAAATAAATAAATAAAATCTTAAAAAAAAAAAAAAAAGAAGCAGAAATCAAGGTTTATGAGCCTGGATGTGCTTGGTATGTGTGTTCATCTGAGTCAAATATTTTTCCCTTTCCCGTATATGCTAAACCACTGGGCTGTAGGGAAAATCAGTTATTAAAAGATTGTCCTTTATTTATTTTTTCAAATTTTTATTTAAATTCTAGTTAGTTAACATATAGTATACTATTGGTTTCAGGAGTGGAATTTAGTGATTCATCACTTACATACAACACCCAGCACTCATTATAACAAGTGCCCTCCTTAATATCCATCATCCATTTAGCTCATCCCCCACCACTTCCCTCCATCAACCCTCAGTTTGTTCTCTAATCTTAACAGAATTATGGTTTGCTTTCCTCTCTCTAAAAGGTTATGAAGTGCTTTGATTGGCCCAACTTTGATTATATGTTTACCTCTTTCACTGGAGGTTCAGATTCACTCAAACCATGGAGATTAGGAAAGCAAGAGAGGTACTGAGTAGGCAAAGAAAACACATGTCTCCCTTACCACAGGGTCCATGTTTAACCTTATTATTTCATCTTTGCCATTTGTACCATTGGGTACTCCGTGTCTTTAAATCAATTTCTCTATGCCTTCCTCTAGAGAAAAATGCAGAAAATTAGCCAGTGAAATCCCTTGCCTAGTTCCTGCTCTATGATTTTTCTTTTTTTGCTAGCCAGGTTCATTTGACATCTTCCGTACTTCTTGACACAAACTGATAACTGCTGAAAAGTTAAAACCCTTCAAATCCAACTCTGCTCCAAATTCTAAGATCAATCTTGAATTTGGTCACTGGAAAATTAAGCAGTTCAAAAGTTTCAGCACGAGATCTCTTCAGCTGATTGTTCTTTTTTGACTTTGGGTTCAGGTACACCTTCCTTGGGCATTTACTTTGGTCCTAACATCATGGCACTCAAGTCCCTGTAGGCTAGGACAATGGCTCTGCCTAGGTCATTTCCAGTACTACTATTCTCAACCCTCAGTACTATAGCTGGGCCCTACACTATGAGATTGGACTTCTCTGGAGCTAGGTCGTGTCCTCACAGTCACTGAGCCTTGTTCTCCTGATAAGATGTTCTGAGATGTTCCTGACTCTCTTTCAGTCTGGATATTATGAATCATCAAGGCATAACTAAAGGCTCTTCCTAAAAGAACTTAGAATTCGTGGAAACATTATTTCTGAAAATAAATTGGATTAGGATGTAAAGAATATAAGGTACCCTTTCTATACAGTATACTCTGTACATTTACAAAAAATGCTATCCTTTAAAACTTCTTAAAGCATTTTAAAGCAAATAACTATCAACATATTAACATACGAATATGCCTGGCTTTGTGAGCAACCTAAAATACTATCTCATTTTATCTCCACACAATTCTATAAGGTAAATACTAAAACTCTCTTTTTATAAATGTGTAAATTCAGGAATTCTCTCAGATTCAAAGATTGCTGTGTTATATTTAAATGTGCTGACTTTTAACTCATTCCTGAAATCTTTCATTTATTCTCTTGACTCTGAGACTCTACACTTTGTCTTCATTTTCATTCTCCTTTATGGCCTCTTCTTTCTCCATATATGGGTAACATTGACATCAGGTTTCCTCTTCTCGCCCATTGGTCTCTCCATGAACAATATCACTAGTCTCATTGTTTCATTACTTATTGTAAAAAAAAAAAAAAAAAAAAAAAAATCAGTAAAATACAAACACAGCAAAAAAAAAAAAAAGAAAAGAAAAGGAAAAGTTATATTTACCAAATAACTGACCTAATTCATTTCTCTAAAATAGAAATATTAAAATAGCAAAAATAAAAAAAAAAATTCAACTGAGAAACATCTAAAGGGATAGGACTCAAAGTTAGAGATGGCTGATCTCTGACCATTCTAGTTATGTGCAAAATTCTAGGTATTTAGCAAAATTTTAAATTAAAAATAACCTGTATATATGAATGAGTAGATTGATGATTCTGGTATTCAGAATTTCTTCAGTTTCAAGTAAGAGAAACCCAACTCACATTGGCTTAAGCAATAAGTCACTTCATTTAATTTTTGAAAAGTTAAAGAGTAGATGTTACTGGGTTTAAGGGGTCAAAATGTGCCATCTTCTCTCAGCTGTTTTTCTATGTCAACTTCATTTTTAGACTGAATATCCCCAACTGGTAACAGAGATGTCTGTTAACTCAGGCTTATATCCTACCAGCTAAGCGACTATGCCTGAAACAGAGCATAGTTCTCTTGATAAACAGAAGTTTCAAGAAGGATTCCTAATGGCTTGACTTCTGTCATGAGTCTATCTTGAACCACTTACTATGACCAAGTAGATACAGTACTGTAATTGGCCAGTTCTGAGTCGCAATCTCATCAAGGGCTGAGGAAATTGTCAGCCTCATCCGAACATCATGGACTGAGAGTAGCAGAGAACAGTTTTCCCAACGGTAAATAAGGGTGCTGTGCTGTCAGAAAATTCACCTATGATGATACTTTATACCTGGAAAGTGGTTTTTTATCTTCTCAACAACAGAAATTATTCACACTTTATAAATGAACAAAACAAAATTCAGGGGGATTAAATTAAAAGTCACATAGTAAAAAGTAATATTGGACTTTAATTTCTATTTCCCACTCTAAAGTCAATATTCTTTCTGGTGTGCAATGATTCCAATTCTCCTACAAATGAGACTACATTTTCCAGAGAGTAAAAGAAAAACACCTTACTGAAAGCTTAAATTTATGCAAACACAAGTATATGATTTGATGTTCTCATTTATTTTCATTCAGAGTATTACATGGACATCAAAATAAAAAGAGGTATTACAATAGTGACTGAGTCCACATCTTAATGGACATTTCTCTACCCTTACCCTGGCTTTAACATATATAAAAAATTTCCCCCAATGGTCCAGAATTTCTTCCTACATAGCACAAGCCGAAGTCTACAGGTAAGAAACAGCAACCCTCTATGCAAAGCTTGATGTCATAACATCACCATGGCAACAATATCCCTGAAGACAGGAGATGCAAATTTTGCCCTGAAAATTAGTCAGCTGCAGTGACAATCTTATTTACTGTCTCTGGCAAGTGGTACAAATCTACATAAGACCTGTGACAATCTTCCAGTGCTCATTCCTATTAAATAAGACCACAGATCTTATTAAGAAAATAATTTTCCCCAAACCAAAATCACAAACCTATTCCTAGGGCATCTTGTGGAAAGTACCCATTTATCACATGTACTATAAACTTTTTTAAATTGAATACAGTAGGTAATCTTTCCACATATTGGTTCTCAGCTATCTTATTTTTTGACCTGACTTTTTAAATGTCTATTAGTTGCTTCCAGATTTACGCATAATAAAAATATCTTGAGAAACAGGATGTGAAATAAGTGCAGAATAAGAAAATCCACCCACAACATATTTTAAAGAAAGAAAAATGTGTATTTTTCAGCCTAACCATGGTTGGAGCTCTCAAGACCCAGTTGAAAAGAACAGGAGTTCATTTCATTGAGAGATGGTGGGGGTGGGGAGGCTGAAGTGGAAAAAGCAAACACTGTAGTGGAAAAAGCAGATGCTGGAGTGAAATAAACTAGTATTTAAACCCTAGTTCTGTTGACGGATAGATGTAAAATGATCAAGTCTCTTAATAAGCGTTTCATCTCAGTTTCTTTATATAGAACAGGGATTGGAAATACCCCAATTTTCCAAGATTCTTGAGAATATTAGAGATAATATATATGAATTACTTGGCATGCATTAGGTGGTCAAAAAAAAAAAGCAAAGGAAAGCAAACCATCACTGTTTAAGAGACCATCTGTACTTTGTTTTCACCAACACCTGAGCTCCTGGACTTCTTGCACACTTCTGATGTCTTGAGCCTGGACTGACCCCCTGAATTTGACACTTAAGATTATCGCACTGGAATACTGGCATCTAGAAATATGTCTCCTACTCTACTCTGCTCACAGATTATGGATCCTCCTCATTCAAATCTGTTCCTCTTTGCCCACCCATCCCAGCCTTGAGGGCTCACACTGACACTTCCTCGATGCCTTGATTCGTAGCCAAAATGGGACCCATAAAGCTGATGGAAGAATCACACAAGTGCTGTAAGACCTGGACATCAGGGCAGAATGAGGTTATGTTAACCATTTGCTGCTCATGACCATTTTGAACCCTGTCCTCAGGGTCCACCTCTGGTGCCTAGTACCTTGGGTTGTGGTTGTTAAGCCTCACAGGTTTCTACACCAGGCTTTCTTTTCTCCATGCTCCTTCCCAGTACGACTCTAGATCTAGAGTTCACTTGGCTGGAAACAGATCTCACTTTATGGCTTTCCATAGAATACTGATAAACTCCTTCGCACAAGCTATCAATAAACTACTTAGTTTAGCACACCATCTTTCTTTGGTGGAATTGAAATTCTAATGAGAGAATTCTCTGAAATTTAGAATAAGGGGAAAAGTTCTCAGGCATAGAGTTGGTATCATTATAGCTAAAATATTGAACATGCATTCTTATTCCTCTGAGTATAATTTCATTATGCAAAACAATTCTGTATGCCTAATAATAAAAATAATAATATCGATCACTGGTTTTTATATAGTGTTGAGGGAGTGGGATATTAGCAGAGACACCAATTGTGGAGTTGAACAAGCTGATCTTTCATCCTTTAAAAGCTCACATGGTTGCAAGTAACAAATCACAGGAAGTACTTTCAATTTTCATAAACCTAGAGATATGAGTCTTAATGGATGGGAGGAAACAGTAAAAGGGCAGAAATAAAATACCTGCTAGCAATAACATTTTAGAATGAGAAGCTGCTGATTAGAATTAAGTGTTCTAAAGTTCTCATATGGAGTTATTAATATTAGACATTATTAAACTATATATGTATATCAAAATCCAACTAGCAACCTTTAAAAAAACAAAATAAAACAGACATAATACATATAACTTCCAAACAAGAAGAGCAAAAAATATATCAGTTCAATGAAGGCAAGATAGGAGTGGGGGGAGTGAGGGGGAAAAAAAAGAACAAATAGGAATCACCATAAGCACCATGTAAGATATTAGAAATAAGCCCAAATACCCACAATAATCTTAATAAATGTAAATGAGCCAAAATAACAGGTTCAAAACAGAGACTGTCACAGTATATAAAATTCACAAGCTGTTTATGGGAGTCAAAGCTAAAACATAAAGACACTGAAAGGGTGAGAAAAAAAGGATAAAAGCTGGGGAAGCTATATTTTGTCAGTCAAAACCATCTTTTTTAAAGATTTCATTTATTTATCTGAGAGAGAGAGAGAACATAAGTGGGGGTGGAGGGGCAGAGGGAGAGGGAGAAGCGGACTCCCAGCTGAGCAGGGAGCCTGATACAGGATTCAATCCCAGGATCCTGGGATCATGACCTGAGCCAAAGGCAGATGCTTAACTGACCGAGCCACCCAGGCACGCCCACACAAAACCATCTTTAGGAACAAAAGCATGCAGTAAATATCACTAGTAATGATTTAAAAAAACCAAAATCCACATTTCTTTAAAACCCAGAATGATACAAGTATACTAGCAAATTTGTTGGCTTGAAAAGTAAGCCTTCTAAAAAAAAATAATAAGTAAATGAATGAATGACATAAGTGTGACAATTTTATGAAGAAAATTATAAAACTTCTGAAAGTATTAGAGATAATTGATGGATAAATACATCATGCTTATAATAGGAAAATAATATTTAAAGACAGTGATCTTTATAAACTAACCAATAAATTTATGTAATTCCAATGAAAATCCTAAAACAATTTTTTCATGGAAAATTATAAGCCAATTTAATAATTTTTTTAGAACAGCAAAAAATGAAAAAATGTTAAAAAACCCGATGATTAAAGGAGGAAATATTATCTAACAAAATAGCAAGGTTTATTAAGCCAAGTTAGTTTACAGAGTTGATAGGAATGCATTGATTTAGAAATAAAACAAAACAACCAGCCAAACAGAATCCAGAGCTCAGAATCTTACCAGCACATATAAAGAAAAGTGACCTCTAACAAAGTGGCATTGCAAATCGGTGGGGAAAGGACGCTGGGGAAATTTTCATAAAAAAAAAAAAAAAAAAAAAAAGTGAAATCAGATCCCTACCTCACATTTTACACAAAACCCAGTAACATTAAATAAGTAAAATTTGCTTTTACAAAAGCAAAACGTGAAAACTTTCAGAAGAGACCATCACCTCCCTCTCCCATGGTCTCCTAATGCTGTGTGTTAGCTGGTGCTGCCTGGCACTGTTTTTGTAAAACATGGCAGCTAAAACTACAGCATTCACCTCCACCGATGAAAAGCCCAGACTCGGGACTGAGAACAGGAATGAGGTTAATTTGAAGTGGCAGGGCAGGCACTATAGTGCTGTTTTAGATTAAAATGTGTATACCACTTAGTAAACTAATGAAAACTTACTGTGAACAACTGGGTTTTTCAGTAAGGCAAATCAGCTCCTGGTTTGGTGGGCAGCCAATCCATCAGGGAGACACACAGCTGAGCTGGAAACACAGAATGAAGATGACATTGGTGCATTCCAGCAGCGAACTGGTGTGCATATAAGCAGAAAGAACTTGCTGCTTTTCTCCAGAACCGTGCTCCCACGTAAGGCAAAGTATTCTAAACTAAAGAACCACAATTTGGTTTCAACACATTCTGACTGCTATGACAGGTTTTCCTTTTGTCTTTTATTTTCCAGTCCTTGATTCATTTTAATTGTATGTAAGATAATTGATACATGCACACAGGTTCATTGCATTTTATGTTCCAAATAGAGAATGATATGCAAAGCTGGTCATGAAAGGACTTACCAGCTCTTAAAAATTCTTACATGACTTTCAGTCCTTTGAATTTTTGTAGTTAGGCCCTTGTAAATAAACCCTTGTCAAATAATCCCAATTTGAATTGTGACTTCTGTTTTCTAGGACTCTGATTCATACGCTTTTTTTTTTTTTCAGGCTTGATACCAAATCAGAATGTTTGATGGCAAAATCTCTGACTGTTCACTGGTTGGTATAACCTGCTTTGGCCGAGGTCTTGAATTCTGAATCCTCAGAGAAGGGACCAGAATTAGATAGCCAGCAGCCTCACAGCCCAGCCAATATAAACCCATATGTGTGTTTCTAGAAATTAGGATGACAGGTAATGCAGTGAGGTTCTACACGCAGGAATGTGTTCACATAACACTTACACGCAATCCATAGACCATGGGATGGAAGCAAGCATATTAAGCCCCTATTTATTCCAGTAACAGATTTCTTACTTTCTTGCATAAACATGAAAGTTACAAATAAACTTTTGAAGCTCTGGTGTATGAAGAAATGTGTTAATAACGAGGAAATTATTCATGAAGTTACAAAACCTTATTGTTTACATATTTTAAAAATAAAGATGCAAAAACCAACCACAAATTAAAAAAAATAATAAGATGCAATATTTCTTGGGTCTAAAGATCCCTTTACCTTCACACATTGAAAATGATATTAACTCTGGGATTGCAAGGTCAGGAGCAAGGATATCAGATCCTGGAAGTTTTCGTTCCTCAAGGGCTTGTGAAGTTCAAGATCCTTAAGCAAGCTGGTCACAGTTGGGAGGATTTGTTTTGCTCTGTGCTTTCTGTACTGTCAATTAGCAGTACTTAAATTCTATCTTTTTAAGTCTCCCTGCCTTTCTCCAGCCTCTGTGTGTGTTTTTTTTTAATTTGTTTCTAATATTAATGACAGAAAGCATTTCAGAACTCAGCTCCAACTACTTTCCCTTGATCTACCTACCAGCCTCTCTCCAGCCTCTCCCTGCTACTGGTAGAGCCATAAGTTGATACTCCTATTGCGGATAATGTTGCCCATCTTTTCTTCCCTATGTACCTCACCTCTTCCTATCTGGAATTCCCTTCTCACCTTTTTCACTGAACCCTTTCTAGCAGCTGCCTCTTCATATTTTCCTTCCACTCCTTTCCACACTTAATTGTCTTAGGGCTCTAGTATATTCAGGGGCCAGAAGTCCCTTCCTTCCTCCCTACAGCTTCCTGGGCAGGTGTCATCTTTCCTGCCCTGAGATATTATATTAGATTTAAGTCAACCTGCTTGGCACATTGTGAGAAACTACTGTGTGTCAGGTACCCTGCGAAGCCCTGGCGATACAAAGACTGCCAGGGTGGCACAGTGAAAAAGCTGCAAGACAACAGACCTTGGTCAAAGCAGCACATTAACAATGGTCCATCCTGGTGGCACATGCAGAGGCTATAAGAGGATAGATGCTGTAAACCAGAAAGATGACCAAAGGCCATGCACAGTGGGCAGGAAAGAGTTAAAGACATGTCCCACAGATCCCAGTCTGCAGTGTTTCATTGAAAAGTCACCTTCGTAGAGTTTCTGTTCATGTGAGAGTGAAGGTCAAAAAAAAAAAAAAAATCTTAGAACAACTACCGTGTCTTCTGGTGGATGCCAATTTTTACCAATCTTCCTGCAGCCCCCTCTTCTTATCAAAGGGCAAAGACTGATACCCTGAGAGAACACAAGGACCCTCTCTGACTACATCAAATCCCCTCTGACATGTACTCATTGCACCAGGTCTCCTTCTTTCTTGGCATTTGGCATAGCAGCGATTTCGAATTTTTTAAAACATGACGGTTTGATGATTTTCTATAATGCAACACTGTAAAAGCCACAGGACAGGGCTCGCTCGCTTCTCCCATCTTTGCATCTTCAGCACCCATCACAATGCCGGCTACATTAAAACGTTCAATAAAGAAGTGTCAAAGAAGAGCCAATAAATGATAATACTCTTACCAACGAAGTAGCTCCGTAAGTTTAGATACAACGTTTCATGTAATCCTTATAGTAACCCTATTTTAAATATAAGATAACTGAGTCTTTGAAAGCTGAAGAATGGGAGGTTTATGATTAGAACCCAGGTCCGCCTGGCCTTGCTGCAGCCATACTCTTAGCTACACCACCGTATAGTAAACTCCTGCCCTTAATGGAAAAAGGGGAGAGGGTTGATTACAGCAAGTTTCCAGAAACAGCAAGGGCTGGAAGCAACAGACAGAATGAAAAGTCATTTTTAGCAAGTCCATCTGACATGGAATATGGAAGTGCCGAATTCCTGCTGATTTCCATCCCACAAAGACAAACTGGAAATCACTTAAATATCCAACATAAGAAAACTGTTAAGTCGGTTATGGCACATCTGTGTAGCAGAATACAATATAATCATTAAGTCATATTTTATAAGAATATGGGGAAATGTTCAAGATACATCACTAGAGAGAAAAGTCAGATTATAAAAAAGCCTACATAACTATAACTCCACTTTATTTTGTTTTGTTTTTATATATTCTTTTTTTTATTGGAAGTAATACATGTATAGAACTTAAAAAGTAACATACCAGTACAAGATTTGTTATGAAAAACAGTGACCCCTTGACTCTACCTTTCTTCCTCCCTAGCTCTTCTCTAAGTATAAATCAGAAATACAGAATATTTACATTCTTTAACTGTTTCTTCTTGCATTTGCCTTCACGTTTCAGACCACGACCACCGTTAGACCAGGCACGAACCTAGTTCCAGGACAGTGGCCTAAGATCAGATCACTCCTGCTAGACAACACAAGTATTTCTTTCTTGGGATCTCAGGAGGTTGAACCATCAGGATGGTGCTTACTTGCTGATCTGGGGTGACTCTTTCATTTATATCAGATACAGGAAGCGTTCAGACCCTGGACTATCAACTGTTGACTGTTGGCCTAGAGCCGCACATACAGGTCTGTGCCAGGGATCTCAGCCATCCATGCTCTGATTATCCTACCACTTCAGGAACATAGCACCCAAATGTGGGGTGTGTGGTGTTGGTAGGAATTCCTGAGCCTGGATGCCCTTGCCCCTGGCGCTGTCCACTGCCAAGCAGTCCCACAGGACTCCTTCAGAGTTCCTGAGACTGCTGCTCCGTACTACCAGTAGGCCCCTCTCACCCATTTTCTCTAATTATCTCCAGTGGATGAAGAGATACCAAGCTCCAGGGTCAGGCTTCAGCTGTGCCAGACAAGAGACAGACAGTCCTTTTATGAATGGGATTATTCTTCGTCCTCCACGCAACTCCCCTTATTTACCTTTTGCTGGTGATGGTGGATAGAAAGCAGAGATGTGGCCAACATCAAAACAGATCATATGCTAGGAACAGGGGCATTATAGTTTAGAGCATTCCGGAGAAGACAGCTGGAAGGATGTTGTTACACATTTACGTTATGAAATTCTGAACCGTAAATTTAACAAACCAGAAAACTATTTCTCATTCACATACTCCTATATACTCCAGGTACGACTTGCACTTGTGATCATGGTCGATGAAACACACTAGCAACTTTTAGCGTCGTTGGAAAACATTATTCACAGAAAGTAACGATTTAACCACCATCAAATAAGTGGAATTAGGGAACTGTACAGCAGGATCTATATTATTTCAATACAAACAGATTCTGAAGAAATATTGCATTATGAATAGTAATAGCCTTGCTATCTTTTTTCTCAGGGTGGTGGGGAGATATAAAATTAGCCAAGGATGTCATGGTTGACAATAAAGAACAATAATACTCAATGTAAATACCTCTTTTTTAATTTACATCTGCAATTAATCAAATCCAGATATTTTACATGGGCCCATGAACTTTATTACACATTTTAAATTGAATTATTTATGTAAAAAAAGGCACCATGAAAGTATTATCCTGCATTCTACATACCTTAGGGGAGGCCCTATTTATAATTTACAGTGCTGCTACTTCTTGATTTCATAATTTTAGACATTATCTATTGAGCTCCTTTCCTAGAAGATCAGAAATTATCTTTCTTAAACTTCTTTGATTCCATATATACATATATATATATATATGTATATATATATATACATATATATATATAATGTGTGTGTGTGTGTGTGGGACCCCAAAATAAATAACAGGTTTGCTTCTATAACACTGTTAACATACCAGAGTCCCCAAAGAAGTACTAAGTTTATTTTCACAGCCAGTTTTTGCCTTTTGGATGCCCTGGGTCCTGGCTTCATTCCCAGATTATGTCTTGGCTCCTGGTAGGAGTCAACCAACTGCTGAAAATGCAGAGACTTAGAAGCCAAAAGACTGGAAAAGAAGAGCTTGAAGAATGAGCCAGCCTGTCAGCTTTCCAACAGGGTGTATCTGGTGGAGGGGGGCTCCTGCCAACCATCACAGGGATTCCAGCGTAGACCACAGAACATCTGGGACAAGCTACAGGGAGTTCAAGGGTGGAACTGTTCTAAACCTGAGTCCTGACATAACCTAAGTCCAATTCTTTTCACTTGATTATGTTCCACGAGGGTCTTACTTTTTCTCTCTTCCTCTCATAGTGTTTTCTCCTTTTCTACACCTTTCAACAGTAACTCCCACTATTAACAGGTAATAAAATCCTTTCTGCCTTGTTTAATGGCCCCAGTATAATGTGAGTTAGCCTGATTAATTATGCCTTATGAGTTGGCCCAAAAGTCTATATCCAGGATAGAGTGTAAGCCTGAGAAGTTTATAGGTCCTAATTAGATTAGTAGGATGGCCCTCAACTCTTCTATACACTCTATAGAAATCAGAGCTCCCAGGAAGCCCAAGAGCTTGGCTGAAATATGAGGGTTATACAGTGTCAGCTTGCCTGTGTCCATGGACACAGAGTATTGAGCAATAAAGAACAAAAGGAGTGTTGAGCAAACAATCTGTAGATGAGGGGTGTTAAGCAACAAGGAATGGAAATACAGCCTGTCCTAAGAATCAGAGGCAGCAGTTTCATGTACAACCCTCCCACAATCCCATCTCTAAATGTAGGTGGGAGAGAAAACTTCTCCTAACGGAATGATTTTGTCTCAGGAAGCATTTTCCTTTTCAGAAGTGTTCTCCACTGTGATCTATTACTTTATTCTTAATTTAGCCTAGACCAAACATTTAATTTTAATACTACTTCCCCTCATTTGCTGGGACATTCTACCTAGAACAATCTATATATTTAAGATAAGTAAATAAGATTAAGTAAATATCTATATATTTAAAAGTAATAAATCCACAAGGAGTCCTTATGGTATGAGAAGTGTCTTGTCTGTGGTAGCAAATACATGGACCTAGCTAGGTGATAAAATGTGCACCACCTAATATACACATACATAACAATGAGTACAAGTAAAACTGGGGAAATCAGAATATGCTCTTTGGATTGTATAAATGTCAATATCTTGGTTGTGATATTATGCTATGTGTTGCAAAATGTTACCTTTGGGAGAAACTAGGCAAAATGTACAAGAGATCCCTCTGTATTATTTCTTACATCTTCCTATGAATCTGAAATTCTCAAATTATAAATAATCTTTAAAAACAATACTGAATCAAGCTAACAGCACGCTAAAGACAATACAGTCTATCCCCTACCTTAAAGAATATGCTATTTCGTAACTATCTAAAAATTCCAGGTTCCATTTTCATATTCTCTTACTCCTTGGGATTTTTTACCCTAGGGTACCCATCCCGGGTACACCCCTCTTTTCTTCCCTTAGGTTCCACTTACCCTGCACAAGACACCCGAAATGCACATTGTGGATCCCCAGTAGAACACACCTCTTCTGTCTCTGAAGCAGCCCCTCTTTGGTCATCTCAGGCAGGCTCAAGGCCCCACAAGCCTGAAATTCTGGAGGTCTCAATGCTCAAGGCTGGGCTGTGAGGCAGAGTTGGGGCACTGTAGCCTCATATCTCCTTGGCCCTGCTAACTCTTCACACCTTGTGGAGGGGCATTGTCAGAAAAGGCAGAAAAGGACCAGGGTAGGGCCTAGACCAGGGATCTCTCTTGTCAAAGTCTAAGAGGGGTGTCAATCACTATCACCATTTTATAGATAAGAAAATAGAAACTTAGGAAAATTATGCCTCATGCAACCGATAACTGGTAGTAGCAAGTTTCAAGCCAGATCTCTCCAAGTGTAGGGGCCTCTGTATTGTATGGATGGAGGTTTCTGTGATTTGTCCTGCATAACCGACCACCTAGACCAGCACATATGCAGGCAGGCTAAAGAATGCTGTTTGTGAGACTTCTGCTGCGTAAGTGACCTTGGGAGCCTGGTTAGTTGACATTAGCTGGCCTCCAGGTCAGAATTGGCCCTTCTGGTCTGGACGCTAAGAGCAATAAATTTTGCCTTGCATCCCCTCCGGCTCCAGGTTGGGCTGGCCCCCCAGAATGGCATCTGGGAGGAGAGGCAAGCACATCCGGCCCAGGCTTGAATATGTAAAAAGTCATGATAACATAGGAATGCAGCTTGCTCCAAACTGCATATAGGCAAACCAACGATTAACTTCAGACCCCCATCATTTGCTCTATAAATACAGCCCTTACGGGGACGGTCAGTTGGAAGTCTCACTTGAGGGGAGGACACTCTTGCCCAGGCTCTCAATCAGGACTCCAACCTGGCTGTCTTCATGGGGCTTCCTCAGCGAACAAGGCTGGATGTTGTAGGTACCCAATTTGATGCAACCCTGACTTATTCTCCTTCACTGCTTACTGTTGCCCTCATCTACATGCAGATTTCCTTTTCTTCTTTCTGTTTCTATTGGATTTTTATATCAATAAAGTGGTTTCTCCCCCTTCGAAACTGAGAGTACACCTGCCATGAATCTTTTGCTTGGAACAGCTCTTGGAAACCTAAGGAAAACATCCATTTCACTCTCTTTATGGAGTGTACCAAGGGCCTTCCTATGTTTTCACAGCTGTCGTAATTATGAGCTGGATTTACAAGTTGTCTTTCTCAGGAGGATTTTATAATTCATTTAATGGGACAGATTAGTATCGAAAATGAATTCATTTCAGGAGACATTCATTAAAAACCTATGCCACAGTTGTTTAGACACTGTTCATTATTTTCAGGGCCAGCTCATTATTCTTGATTAATTCAGGTACCAACTTTTCAACATTAAAAAAAAAAAAGATGTTAAACTTAAATAAATGTATTATGCAGTTGCCATTACAAAGACTAATGCATTAGCAGGCATTCCTGAGACATTTCTGTGCATTCTGTCTAATTTTTTCATTATTTCCAGAAATTTCTCTCTAGTTCTTAAATAATAAACTGATTACATAGACCGATATACAAAATCTGCCCTCTTTTCCCCCAGGTAGAGAGATGGAAATGAGTTAGACAAAGTGGAAAGTGGACAGTGGAAAGAAATGGAAGTGGAGGAGAATAACAGAACACTTAAGGGATAGAAATGCTTCTTAATTTGTCAACTATAGCCCTCCTAGGACCTCTCACTTCTAAACTTCAAAAAATGTCAGGTACCTCCTTCCTCCTTCTGGTTAAAATGTCCTATTCAGTTCCTTTGGGTGTCCCTACTATTTTCTACTGATGGAGTGGTTTAGATATATGGGACTAAGTTTACCCTACAACATGCTGAGGGAACGGAGTGGTCTATCCTGTCAGCTGGGGAAAAACAAATTCTCCTTCACACTTAGTGGGATAATAAGTGGGATCCCCAGAAACAAGAAAGGAGGGAAACTTTCTGCCACAGTATGCCACGGACATTTATCATGTATCTCTTGTAACAGTCATTTGTGGAGATGAAACTGTAAGAGGAAAACATGCAAACTTTAGGACATGGATTTGGGGTATCTTTTCTGGCAGACCAGAGGCTTATTTTTCTGGATTCTCTTGTGCATTCCATTTAGATAAGATTTTGTAGTCAGAAATCTCCAAGAAGGGGTGCATGAGTGGTTCAGTCATTAAGTGTCTGCCTTGGGCTCAGGTCATAATCCCAGGGTCCTGGGATGGAGCCCTGCATTGGGCTCCCTGCTCGGCGGGAAACCAGATTCTCCCTCCCACACTCCCCTTGCTTGTGTTCCCTCTCTCACTGTCTCTCTCTGTCAAGTACATAAATAAAATCTTTAAAAAAAAAATCTCCAAGTATGAATAACATTACTTTAGTAAAACAGAATAATACAAATTTAGGAAATCATTCGCAAAATAATGGATTTAGTTGGCAGAAACCAAGAATGTTAAAATATTTGAAAGACGTGAAAAGAAGTCACCTGGATTTTTAAATAAAATATACAACATGTTGAACATGAACGAAATCAGTCAATGAGATGAGCTGAGGATCACAAAGGAGTGATTAAGTGAAGGAGTGGAATGATGCTGAATAAGGTGATGAGAGTAAAGATGAGGAAGCAGGAACGCAGTGATACATACCAGGGTGGCCGAGATGGGTATTCTAGCCTGGACAACTGCTAAAGCAAGAGTACCTCTTATCTCCATACTTGCCTGCTACCTTCTATTCTCAACACAGCCGCCAACCCCCATCCCCTACTCCAAGGGTTTCCTACCTACTTGAAAGTCAAAGGCTTACCATGCCCCACCCCCAATCTCACATGCTCTGGCCCCTGGTTATTTCTTCAATTAAATTTCTCTATCTTTCTTTTCCCTAGTTTACTACTTCACCCATCCCCTCCGGTCAGCTTACTATTTTGTAAATATCTCAAGCATTTCCCCCCTTCAACAACTTTGTACTTGCTCTACCCTTTGCTTGAAATGCCCTTTCCCTAAATAGTCACACAACTTCCTCCCTCAATTATTCACGTCCCTATTCAAATGCCCACAAGATCCAAGAGAGCTTCCTTAACCACCCTATCCAAAATAGCACATATATTCACCTAAATTGCTCTCTTGCCTCCTATCCTTATTATTATTTCTTCACAATAAGGGTTACTAACTGATAGCATGTTATTTTGTTTGTTCATTGTCTGAACTCCATACTGGCTTTAAAATCCATGAAGCAGAAACTTAGTTTACATTGCCTCTGTATTTGCAATGCCTACAACATACCCAGCTGTGATTAGCACTCAGAAGCATTTGTAGAATGAAGAAATGAAGTACAGTGAGTGGTTCATACTGGAATATTGTGTGAGAGGTAAGTTTGGCCAAATGGATGAGGTAAAAGTTATCAAGAGACTTGAAACACAGCACGAGTTTACAAATGGAGGCAATGGATTTTCTGAAGAACAGTTCAAGCCCCCGGACACAGCATACTGTGTGCTTCCTAGCACAGAGGAAGATGTTCGTTAAATATTTTCATGACGATGACAGATATTAAGCAAAACAGAGAAAGTCCTTTTCTGTCACATGTTAGGGCAAAGGAAATGCACACTCAGAATGCATGACTGACATTCCCTGAATTCCTCTTCACCTGCACAGTACATGGGAGCTACTATGAACTGAATTGCTGTCCTCCCAAAGTTCATATGTTGAAGTCTTAACTCCCAATATAACTATATTTGGGGATAAGGTCTTTAGGAGGTAATTAAGGTTAAACAAGATCATAATGGTAGAGCCCTAACCAGATAGGAATATAGCCTTTTAAGAAGAGGAAGAGATATCTCTCCGTGTCCCTCTGTTCCTCTCTCTGTTTCTACTTCTCTACCACGTGAAGACACAGCAAAAAGGTGGCCATCTGCCATCCAGGAAGAGAACTCTCACCACAAATCTAAAGTGTCAACAACCTTCATCTTGGACTTCTACCCCCTAGAACTGTGAAAAGTAAATTTCTGTTGTTGAAGCCATCAGCCTATGGTATGTTGTTACAGCACCTGAGCTGACTAAGGCAGGAATCTTCTGATATTTCTGCTCCCCAATATGTTAGAGCTTCT
>NW_024426119.1:20106939-20150893 GCF_017311325.1 Ursus maritimus
GCTGAAGAAGTCTTCTGGGAACTCTATCCTGAGTGAAACAAGATAGCAACTTGTGATGAGTGGTAAATGGGACTGTTTCCCTTGGAAACGGTGGTTTTAAGTCCCATATCTATCACTGAGGCAGCCAGCATAAGGACCCCATTATAAGTGCCCTCTGAAGACACATTGTGGGGAAGGATGTCTAATTTCCCTTGGGACTAGAATACAATTTTCAGTTATATTATGCTTTCTCACAGATGAGGAGGGCTGTCCTCAGCTGTTTATACCAGTGTTCTAAAATACTCTAGAAAAAGCATTTGAAATGGCTCCCATGATCAGAGCAATATTGAGTCAATGCGTTATCTGTATTTTTTTTTTTTTTTTTTTTTTTGCGCTACAAAGTGTGTGTAACATGGGCGCCTGGGTGGCTCAGTCGTTAAGTGTCTGCCTTTGGCTCAGTCATGATCCTAGGGTCCTGGGATCAAGCCCCGCATCGGGCTCCCTGCTTGACAGGAAGCCTGCTTCTCCTTCTACCACTCCCCCTGCTTGTGTTTCCTCTCTTGCTGTCTCCGTCTCTGTCAAATAAATAAATAAAAGCTTTTTAAAAAAAAGCGTGTGTAACAATTTTATAGTCATAAAAACTTGTTAAAATTAATTTCAAAAGAAAAGCAGGATATACATCCATCCATACATTTATTATTATTATAATAAATGTTAAAAATACATGAGAAAAAAGTATAATAGCAAATTATCAAAAGTGGTTGTTTTGGATGATGTTGACTAATACTTACTGAATACTCCCTGGAATCAGATAGTTTTTCTGAATTGCTCATTTCATTTCATAGCAACCCTATAGTTACAGTTAACGTCATCTCTGTCTGACAAATAAAGAAACTGAGGCACAGACAAGTAAAGCAACATTCCCAGCATCGTATAGGTAGTTGGCAGCACAATTGGGATTTGAACATAGTCAATTAGACACTAAAATCTGTGTTCCTACCATACACATACTCTCAAACATATGTATTTTATTCTTTTGGCTTCCCCCCTTTTTATATGATAAGCATACTTTACAATGAAAAGAAATGTAAGGTTATCCATATTTCTTGTTTGTCATATGGAAAAATAAAATAGTATTAAAGGATCAATAGACCAAATTCAAGGTGATGTACAAAATGTATCCTAAAATTACAACTTGTTTTATAAAATTCTGCCTTGTATAAATAAAATTCCATTGCCCATTTCTTGCTGAGACTGTTTTTAGAGAACAGGCAACTGCATGTGTCCTGATGGAATGACCCATACCCTGGAAAGATAGCCTGCTGTGACTGCATCTGCAACCTGAATCACAATTTTCAAAAGAATTAAACTAGAAAAAGAAAACTACAGTCCCATGAAATATGTGATTCGAAAAAAATAATAGTGAAGCCATTTTAACTTTTTAAAATCATTAATCAATTCTATTTTAATTTTAATATTTTTCTGGGGAAAATATATGATTTAAAAAGTATGGATTTTTAAATGTTACATTTTTTCTGAAAGAAATATTGACGCTTTAAGTAGGAAAAATTAAACAGGACATCATGGTATCGATTGAAACTCAACTATAAGCCTTTTTAGAAAGAACTCTATAGAGGAAGAAGTATATTGAAATCTGTATATGATGTCTACTGGAAGAATCAGTGACTGTAGGTTCCATTTTACACAAGAGTCAGTTTAGATCCAGCTAAGGAAGGCCGTAATTTGGGGTGACTCTGGTAGTATAGCTAAAGTGATACTGTACACTGCTACCATCCAGTGTCTCGGCTGCATGTCGTGGATGACCTAAGGAAGAGGTCAAAGATTTTTTTTTTAAGATTTTTAAATTTATTTTAGAGAGAGACAGACAGAGTGCAAGTGGGGGGAGGGGCAGAGGGAGAGAGAGAAAACCGAGCAGACTCCAAGCTGAGCACAGAGCCCCACGGCAGACCGATCCCACAACCCTGAGATCATAACCTGAGCTGAAACCATGAGTGGGACACACTTAATGGACTGAGTCCCCCATGAGCCCCGAGGTCAAAGACTTTTTTTTAAGTTTACTTCCAATCAACATTACATGATAAAGAAAAACATACCTATATTGGAAATAAGATAGAAGTTTAAAAAAGTATTTTCTTAATATTTATTCAGAGTTGGAAAAGACACATCTCACTAACTTTTGCCAAAAGATCACTGAGTACTATAAAGCCATATTTACCTCACTGGGTTGAAAGCCTCCCACTTGCTGTCACTCAGCCACTTATCCAGTATTTTCTATATTCTTGTGATTCATATATTAGATTTAAATTAACAGGAATATGTTACAGACTCTCCTGTAAATAGTACACATTTTATAAACACACGCTTAATGATGACTAATACTGTCTCTTCTTTCTGCTGTTAATTTGTGCAGAGTTGATGAAATCGCACTCTGAATATCCACTTAAGTATGGGTGTAAAACAAAATGTTCCCAAATTACATGTTCTGAACTATAGAAAACCAGCTTTTGTCAATTAGGGTGGATTCCTCCCTCTCAGATGTTGATAGGATGTGCTTGTTTCATCAAATGCATAATTATAAATTAATAGTTTTAATCATGAAATGAAATTACAAATGTAGCCATATAAAATAGTTCTTAAGGGTACATCTCTCTATCACACTTACGAAGGTGTATCTGAATGACCGATACAACTGAAATTTGGCTATGTAAAAAAATCCTAATCTATACAATAAGAATGGAAGTAATGCTGGATCTTGAACCCTGTCTTATTCTAGCTGTAAAAAAAATGTTACAATCCACAGAAATATGATCTAATTGAAGAGAATTCCCATAGTGTTACTCACTAAGGAATGATTTTACAAAATAATTTTGCTTATTATACTTCATAACTTAATAGTTACCTATATTTAGAATTATGTAACCTTTTTATTTTAAATTTTTTTTAATAATGCAAGGGAATTTTCTCCAATATTTATTCTTAGTTGTCCACTTTTAAATACCTAAGGGCACTTGAATAAAAAGTACGAAGAACATCCCAATAAAGAATTTTAATTTGTTTTGTTTCTTAAATTCCACATATGTATGAAATCATGTGGTATTTGTCTTTCTCTGACTAACAAAGGATAAAGGCAAAAAAAAGGAAGAGAGAGGCAAACCAAGAAACAGATACATAACTATTGAGAATAAACTGATGGCTACCAGAGAGGAACTGGTTAGGGCTACAGATTAACTAGGTAATGAGGATTAAGGAGTGCACTTGTGGTGGTGAACAGCAGATGTAGTATGGAAATGTCGAATCATTATATTGTACACCCCAAACTAATATTACATTGTATGTTAGCTAACTGAAATTTAAATAAAAACTTTAAAAAAAAAAAGAATTAATCTAAGTACAAGGGAAAGGTCTCAAAAGTTTATCATAAAATTACCAAAGTAATAAGATTCATATTCAAAAGATCATGGTGGTTGATAAATGGGGGAAGAGGTTAAACCAGTTTCTCATTCTTTCCTGAGAAAGAGTGGTACATGGACTGGGGTTGGTGGCTATAAGAACTGAGAGAGGAAGTGCGTATGAAATGCATTTTAGAAGTAGAATTAACAAAACTTAGGATAAACCATGTAAGTCAGTGGAATGACTCTTAGATCTTTGTTTTGCGTTGTGTTTTGCTTGACCAGTTAAATGAATAATGGTGTCATTTATTGAACTAAGAAGCCTGGAGGAAGGGAGACGTCAAGATTCTACAGCTACATGTAAAGTCTGGGCTGCTTTTCAGCTATTTAGTCAAGCTTTCAAGCAAGCTATTGGGTATAAAACTTTGGAACTAATAGGAGATATAAGAGCTGGAGATATAAACTTAGATTCATCAATATCAGATGGCATTACATCCATGGGACGAGAAGAAACTATCTATGGAGTGATAGCGAACAATGAGAGAGAACGTTTGACTCTATTCAGATGCTCTCCTTCATGTGGGGGTCAAGTAGAGGAAAAGTAGCCTGTAAGGAGACAAAGAAGTGGTAGCCAGTGACACAGGAGGAAAACCAGGAGAGTGCAACACTGTAGCAGGAATAGAAGAAAGCATTTTCAGACACATTCACCAACACGACCCTCTGAACTATGCCTTTTAGCGGCTCAGACCAGCAATGAAAAAAGTTTTAAATAAGAAATATAAAGAATGATTTTGCAAAAGGAGGGAAAAAGGGGGAAAAAAAGAGAAATAATTTGGATAATGATTAAAGAGACAATTTAATCCTTTTATTTACTAACGTGGCATTTACTGACCACAGGTTAATTTGGGAGCTTCTGACCCTAAGACCAAGGAAGAGGAAGCTGAGAAAGCCGTTCCCAGACGTGTCAGCATGCCAGGATCTCGAGGAACAAACATAAAGGAATCTTTTTCACTTGCAGGGCTGTAGTCACTTCAAGTCATGACTTGGCCAACAAGTGCCAAGTTTAACATTCAGAAACATGAGAAAAAAGACAAACGAGCAAAAGCAAACAAAACAAGGTATGAGAGAGATGAAAGTAGTGCTCCCCCTCTCTCTTCACCACCCCACTCACCTGCCATAAACATCTGCATCAAGCAGCCAGACGGTAGGTACTGGAGGGACAAATACAAACGAAAATAAGGGGCTTAATTCTCTCTGTTGAAAATAAAGGAAGAGATTTCCCTCTCCTCCTTTTATTTTGAGCATTTACTTTAGAAAAATTACAACTTTAAGCACCATCTACTTTGAAATGCATAAAAATCCCTTTAAAGACTAGATCACCATTTTGTCAGCTTTATGATTAGGAATGTCTTTCTCCAGGACTTGGAGCCATCTGTCCGAAATGTAAAAATCAAGGAAAAGAGTTTCTGTAGGAGGGTAACTGTGCACCTTGCTTCACGTTACAAAACTATCTCTTGTCATAAAGACAAGAAAAGTTTGGTTTTCCTCTGGATAAGGCTAAGTAGATATCACAGATGGTCACCCCAATTTCCAAGTAAGGTTAGGATGAACTGTGTGCAATAAGCCGCTTTGTCAAGTCCTCCTACTTGAAGATTAGTTCTTGTTTATCCTGAGAACATGTATGGAATGGTTGTGTCTGCTTGGATATATAAAATTGGGGGGGCGGTTTCTCGTCTTTGCAGTCTCTTAGCTGATCACCTAAGGTGCACACACATTCTGTTTTAATGCTTATTCGATAGTAAAGTATCTTCTTTTTCAACTAACTTTGTGAAGAGGATGTCTGGATTGGAGGAGACTGTGTTTATATTTCCCCAACAATACCTGTTTACTATTTAAATTAACCATCTTTCTTAATTAAAATTAATTTAAAAAATCCTCCTTTTCTTACCAAATGATAAAGGGAAAAAAATTAAAAGCTCTTAGAAAAGGTGGATAATCTATAAGGAAACCGTGGATTTGCAATGCATCAATCCTGATGAGAGAGCTTTTCTTATTTTTTCCCCAAATAATACATTATGTAACATAGTAATTAATATCTATGCTATATAATGAGATAAATTATATAGAATAAAGGTTTTTAAATTAGAGGAAAAGTACATTTATATATATATATATTTGTAAATATTTTATTTATTTATTCGACAGAGAGAGAGACAGCCAGCGAGAGAGGGAACACAAGCAGGGGGAGTGGGAGAGGAAGAAGCAGGCTCATAGCAGAGGAGCCTGATGTGGGGCTCAATCCCAAAACGCCAGGATCACGCTCTGAGCCGAAGGCAGACGCTTAACCACTGTGCCACCCAGGTGCCCCAGGAAGAGGGAATAGTATTTTAATAGTCTTTCAGATGAATACAAATATTCTTCTTTGACACTATATCAAAACTCAATAGGTGGCAGTTTTTTAGGCTAGTTACCATGTAGAATATGAAGCCATTTCACTGAACTTTTCATACTCTGTTTGTGTTAAAATCCATTCATCTATCTTATATTTTGAACAGATCCCTTACTCATGCATGGCTTTGTAATATCACACATTGATCATTTGTAAAATATTTGTTCATAAAACTATTGCAGACGTTCCAAAATTGACATTTTATTATAAAATAAAACAAATTATATTTGTTTATAGAAAAGGATCTCATTAAAAAAAAAAACTAGGTTATGCAAAACCGTCAAGTTCATGTGACATATGCCACAATGGACTAGTACAGTTTGATAAACTAAAGACCTACAGAAACACAATGTATTACTTCGTGTGTTGAGATCTACTAATGCTAGTATCTTAGATGTATCCACTTGATAATAATAGGAATAGCTATAAAGATCCTAATAATATATATAATCTAATCTTAAATGATTTGATGTCTGTGATTTGCTTCCAAAAAATTCAGAGGAGGGATGCCTGGGTGGCTCAGTTGGTTAAGTGTCTGCCTTTGGCTCAGGTCATGATCCCAGGGTTCTGGGATCAGGTCCCACATCAGGTTCCTCGCTTAGCAGGGGGCCTGCTTCTCCCTCTGCCTGCCACTCCCCCTGCTTGTACTCTCTCTGTCTCTGAAAAATAAATAAATAAAATCTTAAAAAAAAATTTCAGAAGAGGGGACATGGAGGTCAGTATAGATAAAACAAGATCAGACATGGGCTGAAAATTATTATTCATCATATTATTCCCTTTACTTGTGTACATGTTTGAAATTTACCACAATAAATATTAATATATAATTTGAACTCTTCAAAGGACTTATGGTTTTCCTTTCTAGATCCTAATATGATTACTTAAGAACCAAATTTTTCTTAAATTTAATTTGATGAAGTAGATAACTAAAAATAATCTATCTTACGATGATGAGGGATTGTACAGGAGTACTTAACACATTGATTTGTCATACTCTCCTAAAAAAGCAATTTTCTTCCACAAATATCATCTAACAAGTTTGTCCTTCCTTAAGCCACAGGCAAAAATATCAGGTAATACCATCAGCAGTCTAACAAACAAATAATATATGCTCAAATTACTTTCCAGTAATTTTAACTTCCAACTTTACACAGAAATATATTTTTTTCACTCGAGGAAAGTCAAAAATTTTTGCAGGTACTTTCGTTAAAGTAACCAATGTGTTGTTTCCTACAACCCAGATACCTCTTTTCCCAATTTAAGCAATAATTCCAACATGATTTTTATGTTTAAATGAAGCGAATTGCCTTCTAAAAACTAGGTTAATCTATTGAATTTCAAAGATTTGAGATCAAATTTGAAAAGAGGACATGCTGCATCTCACAGTAATATCAAGCTTTTTTTTCCTTCTTTTTCATACTGGAAGATTATTTTCCATGTCTTCTAATGTTAATAGAGAACTGATGACTACTCAAAAGTATCAGCAAAATGAGGTGGGACAGAGAAAGGTTACTGATTGTCTTTTACAGCGTTCTCTGGAGGCATCATACAGGACTTACAACTTTTAAAGTTTCATTGAAGTGCAAACATCAAAAGTGCACAGCTTTTCTTTACAACTCATGCGCTTTTTTTTAAAAAAAAAGTTCTTTAGTTTCCTTTAATCTAGAATAGTTTCCCAACTGATTTGTCTTTTATGACATTAATATTTTTAGAGGCCAGAGCAATTATTTTGCAAAGATTTGGTCAAAGGCCAAAACTGTATTAAAAAAAAAAAAAGGGAAACAAAGAGAAGTTTCATCCTGTTTCCACTCTTCCCATTTAGGTAACCATTTTTCAAGAGTTTCTAGTTTATAATTCCTGTATTGTTATTCCTCCTCCTCCCTCCTCCTCTCCTCCTCCTCCTCCTTCTTCCTCTTAACAAAAAATAGGTGTATTTATCTTTATATCCCCTTCTTTCTTATACAACAGTTAGTATGCTATATATAGTCTTTTATGCTTCTTTTTCCAACTTAAAACTATGCCTGGAAACACTCTGTATCAGAGATCTTCCATTTCTAGATACTTCCTCATTTTACTTTTTGGCCACAAATAACTCTGTTGTGTGGATGCGCCATACTTTATTTAGTCAATCTCCTGCGGATGGGCATTAAGGTTATTTCCAAACTTTTGTGCTTAGAAGTAATGCTGGAACAAATAACCGTGCATATACTTTGCTTCATATTAATAGATGAGCACTTCAAGGTAGTTTTCTTCTCATAATTTATTCTAACTTATTCTTTCCTTCTAAACGATATGATATTTTTACATTGATACCTTTGATCCATTTGGAGTTCATTCTCTGTATGACATAGGGTGATCCGACGACTTTCAAGGGGCCACACTGTCATTTAGTTAAAGGTCCATCTTTCCCCCCAGGGATTTGAGCAGCCACATGTAATATATAATATACTTCTATATATACTTTGGTATATTTCTAGATTTGATATCCTCTTCACTAGTCTCTGTTATCCACCAATCCATGCTGTTTTAATTACAGAGACTTTATAGTATGTTTTAGCGTCTGATGGGTTTTAGTATCTGGTGGGGCTAGACCCATTTTTTTTTTCTTATTTTATTTAAACAGGACTCTCACAACTATTCTTGTAAGCTTATTTTCTTATATGAACCTTAGAATTGATTTCTTTGCTCCAGAAATACTTGTGATATTTCAGCTGGGATAGCACTTAATGTAAATGTCAACTTGAGAACTGACATCTGCATATCATTAACACATCTTATCCATAAAGAAGGGATGCCTTTAATTTGCTCAAGTCTATTGCTGTGTCTTTCAAGACTGTTATGTTTTCCTCATATGGGTTTTGCACATTCTTGTTAGGTTTATTCCCTAGTACTCTGTATTTTTTGTTACTACTCTAAAGAGATTTTTCTTTATTATTAAATCTGTTAGGTATAACCCTACTTCGAATATCCAAAGCTATCTATTACATTTCTTTTGGCAGTAAAATAATTTTACTTCAGTGAAATAATTTTAATCTTTCCCTAGGGCAGATGGATATCCAGGGCTGAGTGGACACAAAATTCATGTACCATCCTTGAAAGGGCAAAATAGAGCATCTTTCTACCTTGAAAGTGAGCTCATTTGTTTTCTGAAGGCCTTTTAAGATTACTTCTGTGCCAGAATGACACCTAGTGGCCCACTCTGGTATAGTCACTGATACAGACGTGACCAGTTCTCAGAGAATTAGGGACTACAGAATTACCTTGCACATGTTTGAGTATTAGATTATTTCATATACAATTAATTATTACAAAACCTATGATAAGAATAACCACATCAATTAATGGATACTGATATAAGAATCATTGCTTTAAACAACAGAAGTTCCCCTTTGAAATAAATATTTATATGGGGTGCTTGAGTGGCTCAGTCGGTTAAGTGTCTGACTCTTGATCTCAGGTCTTGATCTCAGAGTCGTGAGTTCAAGCCCCATGGAGCATACTTAAAAAAAAAATATATATATATTATATATATGTACATTTCATCATTTCCTGTGGCTTCCTATCTCAGTAAGTCAAATCCATTTATGTTATTAGTTTCCTGCCCACCATATGTAGTTGGCAAATATTTCAGAAAGAAAAGTGAATAGAAATAGCTCTGGTTTTGAAGGTAGACAATCCTGAAGATATGTCTCTGCGCCATCACTGTATTTTAAGCATATTATTAAACTTTCGGAACCTCTGTATGACTAGCATTTGAAGGGAAATAAAAGAAAACACTTTGTGTTCCATACTGGGTCTCTAGAGAGCATAGGGAAGAATAATCATAGAAAGAAAAATATAAGTGAGATCAAGAATTCAGGAGCACCGGGTGTTGTATGTAAGTGTTGAATCATTAAATTGTACACCTGACACTAGTGTTATACTGAATGTTAGCTAAGTGAAATTTAAACACAAACTTAAAAAAAAAGAATTGAGGAGGATAGAGCCAGAGGTGAAGAAAAATGTGAGATACCTAGGACCCTCCCCCATGAAGAATTCTCAGACAGGTGGTATTTCTTACTGTGCATGGCACCGAGTTTTCTAACATCTTAAGCAAATCTCAAAAATTCAAGAGAATTTAACTAACATGTAAATTACACATGTAAAGTACCTGACATATAGTAGACGCTATGGAAATTTTGGTTCTCTGTCCATGTGTACTTCCTTTTTTCCTAATAAATGAACTCTAATAAATAAATGGATTAGTTTATCTTTGATATCATTTGCCTTAATAAGCCAGAAAATTAATGTAAAAAATTAAAATACTGAAATGCAAATTTTGGCAAATATCTGATGAGGAAGGCCAATCTTAGTTTCTCATTACAGAGCACACACACTTGTTAAAATATATATTTTAACAAGACTTTATTCAGCACTATTGTAATAGGTGTCAAGACTATTACAAAATGGAAGAGAGACTGGGCTCAACTCCAAATATAGCACACAAAACTGGAGATTAATAGCAAAGAAGCAGAGCGAGGTATCAGTGGATAAAAAATTACTACGAGGAGGTATCGCGGGTAGCGGGATTTTTGCTAAACCAACTAACAGGATTCCTGCTGAAGGGAAGTCAAGGTGATGTGATATCAAGGGTGGGGGATTCTCGCTAAACTGAGTTTGCAGGATTCTTTTTTTTTTTTTAAAGATCTTATTTATTTATTTGTCAAAAGCAGGGGGAGTGGCAGGCAGAGGGAGAAGCAGGCTCCCTACTGAGCAAGGAGCCTGATGCAGGAGTCGATCCCAGGACCCTGGGATCATGACCTGAACCAAAGGGAGATGCTTAACCGACTGAGTCACCCAAGCATCCTGAGTTTGCAGGATTCTCACTACAAATGGACTAGATGAGACAAAGACAAGGACCAAGGACAAGGCCTCGTTGAAAAGATGGCTCAGAGGAGTGTGACTAATGTTTGATCCAGAAGACCATCTTTGTCATAATCCTCAAAGACTGTCACCATGGATGATGTCTGAATAGATACCACTCTAGAATGAAGAAGATGCTTACTTGATCCAGAAAAGAACCTTAACTTTTAGGCTTGTTCATGAATAACCATATTTTAATTATTAAGAGAGTACTTTTATAAAAGGTTATATCATAACTAAGCAGTGAGAGAAAATTTTGCAATGTTATATGGAAAAGTGTCTGTCAGGTAAGCAGGAATGTGGAGAACCATGAAGACCTGAGTTCTGTCTCCAATCTTGCCTGCCTTAGCCCTCAGTATATTAAGAAATTAAATACCACCAGTTTATATATGCACTACCAAAAAATAACCTACTTATAAAAGGAAAGTTAGCTCTTTTGTTTTCTATGGATTCTAAGATGTAAGGGTGACATCTGGTGGACAGAGTCCTAACATGTTTAGCAAGGTAGCTTAAATTTCTACCTGACTCCCCACCTCTTTAAAAGTTGTGGAAGGGTTGAAATCTAAAAAGGAAGTTGTGCTTCCACTAGGTAGAAACAAACTATTCAAGATGAGTCCTGATAACTGAATGATTGGATCTAGAGATACCAAACTATTAGTGCTCATTTCTAAGAAGAAATGAGGCTGTGAATGAAAAAAAATAAAAAGAAAATAGTGTGTTTTGTCTTGTTAAAGGATAGTTGCTAAAAGGGGGTATAATTATGACTCATACAGACATAAACTGATCCTGTGTCAAAGATCTTACTTAACTCATTAATTAATAAGAAAACCAGTAAGTTCTTATAACCTGTTCAAAGAAAAATTCAAAGAACATATGTGTATAGTCAGATAAGGAATGCCAAAATAAAATGGATCAACACTTAATTACATTCCACCAGACACAACTAATTTTCATTTCTATGGACAAAATCATTCGTGCTACTATTAATTTTATGTAACTCATTGAGTTGTAAAACAGCCAAATATGTTGAAAGGCAGAGACAATTGGAATGAGTGCCTATTTCAAAGTCTTTCATTAATTTTTCTAAAAATCAATAATTACTTATTAAACACCGATTATGCACAATGCCAGAGTAACTGAAGGGAAAAGAAAAGAAAGTCACATACACTTAAGGAACTTATTACATCTGATAAAATGAGAGTAATGCCTAAAAAAGATCTTTGGAATTCTGATAGATCCTTTGAAGTTCCTTTCTTCCTTACTTCTCTCCAAAATATTTTTGGAGCACCTACTATTGACATATGCTTTCTAGGCACTTTCTAGGCGCTACATATGACATGTGAAAGAGAGACCGGTTCTTCTCTCCCGTGGTGTTTTCCTTGTAGTGGGGGAATGTAGAGAATTAATAGGCAATTACAAAATCCAGGTTAAGGGGCGCCTGAGTAGCTTAGTCTGTTAAGTGTCTGCCTTTGGCTCAGGTCATGATCTCAGGGTCCTGGGATCAAGCCCCACTTCAGGCCCCCTGAGCAGTGGGGAGCCTGCTTCTTCCTCTCCCTCTGTCTGCAGCTCCCCCTGCTTGTGCTCTCTCCTTCTCTGTCAAATAGATAAATAAAATCTTTTTTTAAAAAATTCAGGTCAATATTCCTTTTATCACCTTGACATTACAATTCTTCAAAATTCTGAAAACCAATGACCTTTACCTTCATGCCACAGAAGTTCTCCACCTACGGTACACTCCAGAGTAGTATGACATGCAGGTTCTGGTGTCAGGTGGATGACACTGTTTTCTGATCTTTTGGAATACACTGCTAGAGTTAAATTTACTAACACTCCACTTTATAGATAAGAAAACTGGGGCTGAGAGATAAGAGACATGATATACCAAAGTCACGTGTAAAATTAATGGGAGAGCTAGCCCTATAATCAGGATATCTTGATATAGGCTTCTATTTTATTTACTTCCATAAATTATAAAGGGCAGCATGATGGCATGATTTGAGGGGCATTCAGAATCCCTGCAACAACCATTGGCTTTTTTAATAGAGAAGAAGAATGAGCTCTGGCTAAATAGTGGTCTGGGTTCAGCAGTTAGCCCATTTGCCAGCTGTGTAAACACTGGCAAGTAACATCTCTCTTTACTTCAGTTTTTCTGTTGGCAAATGGTAATAATAATAATAGCAGTTTCCATAGGGCTTCTCTGTAAGAAATAAATGAGTTAGTATTTGCAAGAACTCAGAAAAATTCCTGGTACTTAGCACTAAGTAAAATGAGCAAGAAATAGGGCAGACAGAGTTCTCATTTTAAAGTAAGCTAAATTTTGCTGAACCTACAAAAGGACTTCATTGACGGGCTCTTCGATCTGATAATGGTAGAGTAGCCTGGAGAGACCAAATGGCCCCCAGATAAAAGTTTTAAAATTCGAACAAAATTATTTAAGAAGAAAACCCATTTGGAGATACTGGACAACAACCAAAAGCAGGTAGAAACTGGAAGAAAATCTATTCTGGTAAAACAGGAATTGAACCTGGTGACAACAGGGGAATTTATAGCTTCTTGCCTGAGGACAATTCCCAATCATCACAGCAGTTTAAGGTAGCAGAATAACAAAGCCTTATTGCTCTGAAGGATAGGAGGTCAGAGTTCAGGGCCCAAGTAGCAAACGGAAAGCTACAGAAGAGAGTTTGGAAGGGAAGAACCACGCAGGGAATGAGTCCCCAAATATGCACCCAGTATTGACCTGAAGTGTTGGCCAACCACTAAACTAACATTCCTCCACAGAGGAACTAGTAAAAAACAAAACAAAAACAAAAACAAAAAAACCCTAAAACAAAACAAAACCCCAGAGTCTGAAAATCACGAATCTGAGGGAAAATGTTAGCTACTGACTTACAGAGGGGAAAGAGTATGAGTTTGAGTATGGAGTCAAGGTAAGTGTTGATTAGAATAAAAGTCACTCTTCCACATTTCTTCTACAGAAGGTATCCAGTCAAAACTTGGTAGACATGCGAAGAAACAGAAACATGTGACCTTACTTAAGAACAAAAGTCAAGTCCAAACTGAAATGTCACAAACAGTTCCATTAGGAGAAATAAAATTTTTTTTGAAGTAACACATATAAATAAAAGGCTACACTTAACAGAAATTTCTCCTCTTGGCCGTAACAGTTACTCAGACTTTCCTTGTTTTTACAACTTTGCCAATATGAGGAGGACTGGTCAGATATTGCAGGATGCCCTTCTATTAGAAATTATCTTAAGTTTTAATAATGATTAGGCAAAGGTTATGGGTTTTGAGGAGAAAAATTGTCCTGACATTTTCTAGTTTTATTTTTTACATTTAGGTCCAAGATCCATTTTGTTGTAACATACAAGGTCTGTGTCTAAATTATTTTACATGTGAATGTCCACTTGTCCCAGTACCATTTGCTGAAAAGATTATCCTTTATCCCTTGAATTGTCTTTGTCCCTTTGTAAAAGATCAGCTGACAACATTTGTGTGGGTCTATTTCTTGACTTTCTACACTCATCCATTGATCTATTTACCTAAGCTTTCACTAATACAATACATAGTCTTGATTACCGCCGGTTTATAACAAGTCTTGAAGTCGGACAGTGTGAGTTCTCCAATTTTGTTCTTCTTCTTTAGTATTGTATTGGCTATTCTGGGTCTTTGTATTTCAATATAAGCTTTAGAATCAGTTTGCCAATGTCCACAAAATAGCTTACTAATACTTTAGTTGGGATTAAATTGAATCTGTAGATCAAGTTGAGAACTGACATCTTAACACTATTGTCTTCTTATTCATAAACATGAAGTCTCTCTCCATTTATTGAGTTCTTTGATTTCTTTCATAATAGTGTTGTAGTTTTTCTCATTTAGATCTTATACATATTTTGTTATTTGTATGCCCACTCCTTCATTGTATTTATTTATTTGGGTGCTAATGGAAACAGCACTATGTTTTTAATTTCAAATTCCATCTATTTGTGGCTGGTGTATAGGACAGCAATTGACTTTTGTCTATTAGCCTTATGTCCTACGACTTTGCTATAATCACTTAGTTCCAGGATTTTTTTTTTTTTTTTTTGTCAATTCACTGTGACTTTAATTAGGCAGACAATTATATCATCTGCAAAACAAAACTGTTTTATTCCTTCCTTATAATCTGTATAGTGCTTACTTCCTTTTCTTTTCTTATTGTACTTGTTATGACTTCCAGCACAATGTCGAACAGGAGTGGTGAGAAGAGACATGCTTGCCTTATTACTAATTTTAGGGGAAAGCATTCAGTTTCTCACCAGTAAGTGTGATGTTAATTATAGGTTTTTTAGATGTTCTTTACCAAGTTGAGAAAACTCCCTCAACCCTAGTTGAAGGAGCTTTATCATGAATGGGTATAAGACTTTGTCAAATATTTCTTCTGCATCATCAATATAACATTTTTCTTCCTTTGACTGCTGACATGGTGGACTGCATTAACTGAAATGTGAATGTTGAGCTAGACTTAAATAACTAGAATACATCCTGTTTAGTTTGGTGTGCAATTCTTTTTAAACATTGTTAGATCCAATTTACCAATACCTTGTTGAGAATTTTTGCATCTATCTTTATGACAGATATTGGTCTGCAATCTTCTTTTTGTAATGCCATTATATGTTTTGATAGTAGGATAATGCTAGCCTTTAGAATAAACTAAAAACTAGTCCTTCTGCTGCTTATTTTTAAAAGAGAATGTAAAGACTTGGTATCGTTTTTCCCTTAAATAGTTGGCAGAATTCATCAGTGAAACCAACTGGGCCTGGTGCTTTCCTTTTGGAAGGTTATAAATTCTTGATACAATTTCTTTAGTATAGGACTATTTAGATTATCTATTTCTCCTTGTATGCATTTTGGTAGTTTGTATTGAAGAAAATCAGAATATGTCGCCCTAAAACATGCCTCTTTGACATAAACATTACTTTGAGCTGAAGACAAATAAGAAGCAGTAAGCACAGGAAAAGCTCTATGCTCTTTTTTCCTCCCTAAAGGCAGGGTATATATTTGCCTTTTTTGAAGGTGAATCTAGACTCTGATCAGCCCAGAATGGCACCATAGAGTCACAAGAAAAACCCTACTCCATTAGTTTCTCCCCATATATCTACCTTCCCACAGTCTGCGACCATTGGAAGCCTAAAACTATTTTCCTTTGTCTTATCACTTCTCTAAAGATACATTGTTCTTTGGTTAAGATGCTATATAAGTCAAAGCTATATAAACCACTTCTTTAAGTCATCATCTCTGAGTTTTTCCCCTGTAAATATGAGGTATACATGTGAAAAAACTTACTGCTTTTCTCGTTAATATGTGTTTTGCTACAGTTGAGAACCTAAAATGAGTACATTTTTTCTCTCCCCTACAGTATTTTTCAAGTAATTGGTCAATTTCATCTATGTTATCAAAATTGTGGGCACAGAGTTGTTCATAATACTTGTTTATTATCCGTGTAATGTCCATGATTTCAGTAGTGATACCCCCTCTTTCATTCTGATATTAGTAATTTGTATCAACTTTCTTTTCTTGGTTACTCTGTCTGGCTAGAGGTTTATCAGTTTTAATGCTCTTTTCAAAGAATCAGATTTTATTTTATTTACAAGAATTTTATTAGACCACTGTTTTCAATTTCAATTTGATATCTCCTTTAATTTTTATTATTTCTTGTCTTCTACTTGGATTAGGCTTATATTATTCTTCTTTCTATACTTTCCTAATGTGGAAGTTTAAATTGATTTTAGATGTATCTTATTTTCAAAAATACGTGTGCATTCAGTGCTACAAATTTCCTTCTAAGCATTGCTTTTCCTATAACCACAAATTTTGATAAGATGTATTTTTATTTTCATTTACTTTAAAATATTTTAATATCTCTAAGACACTTCTTTGATATGTTTTATTTATTTAGAAATGTGTTGTTTAATCTATATTTATATTGCTTTGATTGATTTCCAGTTTGATTCCATTTGGTCTGAGAACATAATGTGGATGACTTCTATTGTTTAAAAATTTTAGGTGTGTTTTATGGTCTAGAACATGACCTATTTTGGTGGGTGTTCCATCAGCTTGAGAACATGTATAATGCTGTTATTGGAGTAAATATTCTATAAATATCAATTAGATGCAGTTGATTGATGGTGCTGTTTAGTTCAATTATATCCTTATTGATTTTCCGCCTATTCGATCTATCAATAACTGAAAAAGGGATGTTGACGTTTCCAATCATAATTATGGGTATCTATATTTCCTTGCAATTGTATCAGTTTTGCTTTATATATTTTGATGTTCTAAGAAGCAAACATGTTAAGTATTATTATGTCTTCTTAGAGAATTGAATGATTTATTATTACATAATGTCCTCTTTATTTCTGGTAATCTTCCTTGTTCTTAAGTCTGGATTGTCTGAAATTAACAATAATTACCCCATCTTTTTTTTGAAATCAGTGTTACCATGGTATGTCCTTTCATGTTGTTTATTTTTAACCTATCTGTGTCTCTTTAATTGAAGTGAGTTTCTTGTGGAGAACATAGTTGGGCCTTGTGCTTTTATCCACCATAACAATCTCTGTCTTTTAATTGGTGTCTTAAGAACATTCACCTTTAAAGTGACTATTGATATAGGTAAATTAATATATGCCATGTTTTTAACTGTTTTCTATATTTTACATTTGTTCTTTGCTCCTTTTTTAAATCTTCTTTTTCTTCCTTCTCTGTTTTTAATTGAGCATTTCACATGATTTCATTTTTCTGTTAGCAAATAAATTACACTACTTTTCCTCTTTTTTTGTGGTTCCCTTACAGTGTACAATATTTACAGCTCATCTAAGTTTACTTTTCCAATAACACGATGCCACTTCCCAGCTTGCGCAGGCACCTTGTAAGAGTATTCCTGAGTCCTCCCTCCCATGCCTTGTAACACTGCTGTTATTTATTTATCTATTTGCCATAATCATCTAATGTTACAATTATTATATTGAACAACTGGTAGATCAATTAAGAATAAGAAAAATTTTTTTATTACTTTACTGTCATTTACACCTTCTCCCTTGCACTGGCTCTTCGTATAGATCTGAGTTTCTGACCTGTATCATTTTCCTTTCCCCTGAAGGACTTCTTTAACTGTTCTTGCTAGGCAGGTGTATTGTTGATAAATGTCCTCAGCTTTTAGTTATCTAGTAAAGTTCTTATTTCTTTCACTTTTGAAGGAAAAGTTTGTTGAATATAGTATTTTAAGTTGGTGTTTTTTATTCATTCAACATGTTAAATATTTGATTCCAATCTCTTTTTGCTTGTATGGTTTCTGGTTGATGCCACTGTAATTCTTATCATTATTTATTTAGTGGTGAGGTGTTTTGTTTTCCTCTGACTTCTTTCAAAATTTTCTCATCTTTGATTTTATGCCACTTGATATGATGTGTGTGTGTGTGTGTGTGTATCCTGCTTAGTGTTCTCTAAGTTTTCTGGATCTGTAGTGGTTTGTTTTCTGTCATTAATTTCAAAAAACCCTCAGCCATTACCTCAAATATTTCTTCTACTCTTTTATCTCTTCTTTTAGTATTCCAATTATGCATATGTTATATCACTTGTAATTTTCCCATAGGTCTTGGATATTTTGTTTTTTCTTATTCTTTTTTTCTTTGCATTTCAATTTGGGAAATTTTACTGATTTATCTTCAAGCTCACTGTTTCTTTCCTTGGCTATGTCCAGTCTGATGAGCCCATGAAGGGTATTCTGCCTTTCTCTCAGTGTTTTTGATTTCTAACATTCCCTTTCAATTTTTACTTAGAGTTTCTATTTCTCTACTTACATTACTTTTCTTTCATGCTATCTTCTGCTTCCACTGGATCACTTCATATATTAATCAATGAACCTAGTTATTTTAAATTCCCTATCTGATATTTCTAAAATCTGCACTATAGCAGAGCCTGGTTCTGATGCTTGCTTTGTTTCTTTAGACTGTTCTTTTTCTGGCCTCTTAGAATACCTTGCAATTTCTTGGTGAAACCAGGTCATGATATACTGAGAAATGGGAATTGAAATAAACAGGCCTATAGTGTGGGGTTTTATGTTGATCTAGCAAGAGGTTGGACTGTGCTGAAAGTTCATTATAGCTATAGGTGACAAAGGCTTAGTGTCTTCTAAGTTCCCCTTTTCTCTTTTTTTGGGGAGGGGCGATGGTGGTTATTTAAATGCATTTTCTTAAATTGAGTCTATCTTCCAGCTTTCTTATTTGTAATCCACCGTTACTATACTGATGCCCTGTTGATGTTATGGTAGGGTATGGAAAAGCGGAGTGTTCTATAATCTTCTGATTATATCTCAGGCTTTTAGTCCTTCTAAAAGGTCTTTTTAGAATATATGTCCCTGGGCCGTGACCTTCATAAATGTTTCTTAGTCTTTTTTTTTTCTCCTTTTAGGTGAGACAAGAAAGCTAGAGGGACTAATGTTGGCTTATTGCCTTGCCTCTCGGTCAAATGAGGGTCTGATAAAGTATTTTCACTTAAATTAAGAAGGACAGCCGTTTGTCATGGAGTCTACTCTGGCAGTATTTCAAATGGTTACTTTTCCCATGGGCATAAATCAAAATCATTAATTTTCCCTCTTCCTACCCAAAAATTCCCCCCCCTCAGATCTATACCTAGAAAACCTGGTAGATTTCTGGAAGTAAAACCCCCAAAAGTTTGGGGACACCCTAAGGCTAGGATGATGGTAGTTTCTCACTCTTGACTTTGTCCACAATAAGCCTCTAGGAATTCATCAAAATTACCACTTAAGTGTTTTTACCTTTTTAAGGCTCCAGTGGCTTCTGCTCAATGCAAGCTGATCCTGGCTAAGATTCTCTGTATTCACCTGTCTCTCCAGATTGGGAGAGTGGCAGTTGCCCTGTAACCTCAGTTCTCTAATGGGTCTTTTTTCAGCATTTTGGTCTTGTTGTAAGAACGAAAGTGATGATTTCCCAGCTCTCTGCTTGTCAGAACTGAAACCCAAAGTCTCTCTTACATTTTAATCTGTAAATTTTCCCTCACAGTTTTTTTTTTATTTTAATCTGTAAATTTTCCCTCACAGTTTTTCTTCCCTCATAATTTATTTGTTGAAGAAAGTAGATTTCCACCTTCTGAATTTTGCAGATTGTCTCCCTCTGGGGACTTTACATACATTCTTCTGGCTCTTATATTTTCTGGGAAGCTAAAGGCTTGATCAGATTCATCCCACATTTATGGCATAACTATTTTATAGGAGTGGCGTGTAGTTCCATTAGAAGACATATAAAACCTAGGTCTTTCGTGTTTTGTGACATTAAGTGTGGGCAGTGGGTTTGCAGTTATCAGCCTGCTCCACCACTACAAAGCTCCCCCAAAGCAATTCACCAAATAGTTTTAATAGCCACTGATGATCATGGCCTAAATCCATTATTTCATTAGGAGTTCAATGGTCATATTCTACTTCTGCCAATGCTTCCACATTTATTCACTGAAATTCTTTCAGAAAGTCTTTCCCTAATTAACTATTTGGCACCTTTAAATACTATTTGTACAAGAAATGTGATATAAATGCTTGATTGTTTCACTTCATTTACCAGTTTCAGAATGTGTTGCATATTCAAAGGTGACCAATGCGAGTTTTTGTGTGCAAGTATCATTAAGAACTAATGGATTTTACTATATTTGATGTGTCTCAATCCATTATCATTATTCTTTTTGTTGCTAATATTATCCCATCTTTGGCAAGTGCAACCCTCTACAAATTGGCTCTGGTGTCCATTAGACATGAACCCACTTGTGTTTAATAACCCCCTTGTCCTTCAATATGACAAGATATTCCAGACATACTTTATGCTTTCCCTGGCCCAGAACTGGGATCAGCCATTTTCCCAAAGATCCCTCTACACTCTGCAAGCTCTACACTCTTAATATAAACCTCAGTTTGAAATATCAGTGATGATGGACTGAAATTTGCTAATATTTGATACCATTCTGCTAAACTATATATAGGATGTTTATCAGGATAATAAATGTCATTACTGAAGATATTTCTGTAAAACAAAGGTTATGTCTCAGTCAATAACCTACTTGCTTCAAGTAACATTCCATATAAAACAATTTCAGTGCACCAAAATAATATCTATCTCTGAAAACTAACTTGGTATTTTCCCTTTCTGGCGGCCATTTATTTAAATACCATTATTTATACTTCTGCAACATCAGCTCCCCAGGCTTAGTTCAGCTTTCATCCTCCATAACTGCACCCTTCTTCCCCCAATCCATTTAGATCTTCTTCCCATTTCAGTTCCACCCAAATACCTAACAACCATCCTAGACGTAATGGTCAATGAATGCGTGGAATTCTCAAACTCAGATGACTTCTAGTTAGTATTTTTTTTAGCCCACTCATATTTTGTTACTGTCCCATTAAGGAGGATGCGTAGCCCACTCTAAGTGTGTACACAGGAATAATCTGTTCCTCCCCATGGCTCAACAATTCTACTCGCGCAGTGCTTGAGCAGTTCTTTTCAAACTTTATTCTGCACGGGCATCCCCTGTGGTCTTGTTAAGATGCAATTCTGATTCAGTAGGTCTGAGGTAGGGGCCAAGAGTCTGCATTTCAAACACGCTCTGAAGCTCTCATATGCTACTGGTCCTAGACCACGCTTTGAGAAGCAAGGCTCTACCATGCTAGAGTTAAATGTTTCCTTGTAGAGAAATTCCAAACACACACCTTTCTCCTTAACTTTACTCTTTGTTCATCTCTACTCTTACCATTGGTGATCTTCCCCCTTACTATGCGTAAAACAGACTGACAACATCAGGTGTGAACTTGGATAATTGATACACTGCTGCCTTTTTGACAATGAGAAATCTGTTGCATCATGTGGTAGTTTTAAAACATGCTACAAATTATTTGGCATTTCTTCTCTTCACAAAGGTAAGTCTAATTCCCCTCTACCTGAGCATGGATCAGCTTTAGACACTTGATTCTAAAGAACTGCAGAGAAAGTGATGCTGAGTGACTTTCAAGGCTAGGTCATAAATGGAATACAGCTTCTGCTTGCCTCTTTTTGGACTATGTACCTTTGGAAGTACCATGAAGTTGACATGCTAGAGAGACCACAGAGAGATGAAGACACCTGAGAAGCCTCAGCTATTCCAGCCCATCTATTGGAGTCTTCCCAGGCCAGGCACCAGATATGTGAATGAGCAAGTCTTCAGATGATTCAAACCCTAGCCACTGACTACAACTGTGTGAGAGACCAAGAGCCAGAAAGTCCCTGCTGAACTACAAGCAACTTACAGAACCATAAGAGATAATCATAAATAATTGTTAATGTTATAAGTCACTGGTGTGAGATGGCTTGTTATGCAGCAAGAGATAACTGGAAACATACCACTTTTCCCGTTTTCTTCAACTGCCAAAAACTTCAGAGCCAAATCTGATACTCAATCATTCCAACTATATTAGACCTCATGATAATCATATTTGCTTCTTCCTCCTTTCTGAGTTCTCAGGGTTTTTTTTTTTTTCCTGCTTGTTAACTTTATTATTCCTGTGTCCTTTTTTATAAGCTGCCTCAAAATCAAATTCTTTTAGAAAACAGAGGAGGTATAAATAAACAATGATTTTCTGCTTCTCACCCGTTTGCCTCTGTGTTCTTGTGTCTCAACTTATTTTCTTTCATTCCTTTATGTTGTGTCAGAAAAAAAACAAACGTCCCATTTCTTTTCCCTTCTCCAGTATCTTTAATCTCTTGCCACCTGTCTTCTTGCCATCTGATTTTAAGTGAGTACAAAGATCTTCTATCTTGAGAAAATCTTTATTCTTTCACTCCTACCATGTTTATTACTTTTTTTCATAGTCAATCTTCTGAAGAATGTTTTACTTCTATTTTATTGAGGCTCAAACTGAAATTTTCGCTTGTATATCAGCATGAGAAATTCGACAACTTCTACAAAGTAAACATGTGAGTAAGGTTAAGGCTTTAATTTAATGTAGAAAAAAGTCAAAAAAGTGTTACTATTGTTACACATAAAAAGCATTGCTTGGTCAAATTCAAAACACCTCTATAATTAGTGTATTTATATACAGTGGACACTCTTTGCCTACCTATCCTTTAGCAATTTGTGAAAACATATTTTTTAAAAACATTGTTAATTACATCTGCAACATTCATTCGATAGAAGTGATGCTATATATCTTCCACCATATTGTCTAGTGTGTTATCTTTGCAAAACAAAAGCCTGATAATGACAGGAAAAATGCCATTTTTCATTAGTATTTAATTGTGTTGTGTATATGATAATGTGATCCTCCCTCTTTGACACTGTCCTTGTGCACTCTGAACTACCATCTCCTCATTCTTTACTATGACAACATCTGTCCCCAGCAATGATGAGCACTAATTAGGAGTATTGGCTGGGAACAGGGGTTTGGCACTGAGAGTAGGACAGGATCTGTACCAAACTCACTCCAGGACCAGAAACACATTTTACAACATCGATGGGAGTGGCGGGGATGATTTCAACAAGAATGTCAACAAGAATACACTGCACCTAATGAGTGTATCCTATGAAGCTCTGACTTTTAGAAGCTAAGGATTTATTGAAAATTCTATTTTTATAATTACCAATTCTCTTCTTAAAACCATTCAATGGTTACTTATTTCCCTCAAAATACAACCCAAACTGCTGGGCCTGGCTTATCTGTCTCATCAAGTCTCATCTTTGCCTCTTTATCCCTTCCATTCCATTTCTCGACTGACAGACAAGCTTATCTGTGTTTCTGCCAAAGTAAGCTATTTGCTTTCTACAGCTCCAACACATTTCCCTGTTTAACCCAAGCTTTTCAGATACTATTCTTTGTCTAGATTTCCATCTCCTATTCTCCTTACCCCAACCTCCTGCTTACTACCACTTGTTTGATTATCACCTGCTACCCCCTCAATTCTCAACTGGGACATCAACCCTCCAGAAGGCCTATCTGACTCCCAACATTGGAATTAAGTGCCCTTTCTGAACATTCATATAGCATCCCATAATGTCACTATAACAGCTATATTGGACTCACTTTCTCAGATGTCTGAGGCGGAATCATACTTTCCTTTCCTTTCCTCTCCTCTCCTTTTTTCTTTTTCTTTTCTTTTTTCTTTTCTTTTCTTTTCACAGTGTCTCTCCCGCACCCACAGAACCTTACACATCTAGGACATGCTACACTTGCAATGAATGCCATATGTTGAATGAGAACTGCACGTTCATTCCCTTCAATGCTTAAAAATAGCATATTATATATACATTTGAAGATAGGTTTGATTTCCTCGGGTGGTCAAAAGTTATTTGGCCTAAGTAGAGAAAAAAAGCAAATGGTCAAGTTTAATAAAAGCATTTTTGAGGGGCTAAACAACATAACTCACCTCCCCCTCTCCAAAAATACGTTTTAAAAAGTTACTGCTACAGGATGAGACTGATTTTCTTACGTAGTTTTTGAAATGTCACTGAAAATCATCCCAAAGGATTTAGAATGTGAGGAATACATCTGAGGAGAATGAGAATATTACACCTTAAATAAATTCTTTTGAATGAGACAATTTTCCTTGGGCTGTATAAGGAGCAGTCATGTACAAAAGTTGGTCTAGTGAGAAAGCTCCTGGAATGCAGTTCCAGGCTGTCTCTAGCTACGCCACTAGCTGGGCATATGGCCTTACGGCAACTATTCCACCATGTGTTTCTTTACCCTTGGCAAAGAAATGAACTAACAGTGTTGCTTATACACTGTGCTAAGCAGTGTGCTGTGGGCATTCTGGGCCCCTGGCACTAAGTGCCAGAAGCAACCCCAGGCATTGGGAGTCACAACCAAAAATGCCCCCAAGAGGCAGTACTGTCCCCAGCAGAGAACTACTGCCACTTTATGACTTTTCCAGGTCCTTTGCTATGCTATCATCCTACAAAACAAGCACAGGCTTCTTAACTTCACTAGTCTTTTACAGTCATTACTTTTATTTGTTTCCAGGAGAGATCTTAGGAGGTTCAGCCAATTGGATTCCTTTTCTCAATGTGAATCTTTCTCATTATTTGGCCCTGTTAGGGTATCTGAAATTTCATCAATACATTCTTAATCTGGGTTAAAAAAAATGACATTTAGGACTCTTGCACATACACTAGATCCCTGAGAGACACAAATTGTCTTAAGTGAGGTTTAGCCGTTATCTGGAAATGAGCGGAGAAGAAAGGACTAATCAATAATGAATATAGCCTAAATTGGGAAGATCGTGATAAGGTTTTGAGAATTAAAATATTTCCCTCTAAGGAAGAGAGATAAAGGTAGTAAGCACAGTGAACAATTAGTGCACTAGCTAAAAATACCTTAATCCCCTGCTAAGGATACAAAAAACTTCAATATCTCTGGCCTTTCCTATGACACATGATGGGGAATTAATAATAAAAATATGTAGAGAGAGCAACTACTAGGGGAGAAAGAAAAAAGAAGCACTAGAATCAAGAAGTTTACCGGGGAGAAATTCTTCCTAGGTGTTCACGATCTCTGACATAGCACTAAGGTCTTATGGATTGTTCGCTGCTTTTTCTCCCCCAGAACCTAAAATATAATAGATGTTCACTACATATTTATTGAGTGAATATTAAGAGTGTAAACATTTCCTGATTGTTGCATTTGAATGCACAATGACATGGGATAGCCCATCAGCTCCACTGTCTCATCAGCACAGGTTAATTTGATAAGCTGGGTCACAATGCACTTTCAGATGAAATGAGATTTAGGAGAAGGAAAATTAGGAATAAGTATGCTCTCAGGGAGGTAACAAGTTGAAATGAGAGCCAGAACAAATAAGCTGGCTGAAAGCTCCCAAAGGGTCAGGCTCCCCAACTTTTTCCACCTGACAAGTTTGTCAGCAGCCAGACCTGTTAGTAAACCATTTTGGGCAGTGTCACTTTGTGGTAACCAAGGAGATCTGAGATGCTCATTAATGTTATCTTGAGAGTTCTAAATCGACAACAGCAATGCATTCTAACAGAAGAGAAAGCCTATAAATCAATGGACCAAGCATAAACTTTAGAGTTAGGCAGATGAGGTATTAAATCCCACAGGAGGAGTATACATCACCATGTTTCCTTCCCCCATTTTAAATCCATCCCTCCTCCCCCCACTTCAGAGCAGATGCATTCCATTGGAAGGAGCTAATCAGATACATTAGGTAAACACTCCAGGATATAGAACACTTAGTTCGTCTTTGTACTTAGTTTTTACCTTGATGAAAAATATATAATATTTACAATCATCTCAAAAAAAATAGAACTCCACTCATGTCTTATATATCTTACTGTACTTGGAATCAAGTATGTATATGCAAGTACAATCATGACTTATTATCACATCTTTAACGGAGTTGCTCTCCCTTTGGGATACTAATTTGTGATGGAGCAGGCCGTACTATAACCCCGGGAACATGTGATCATTCTATCTCATCATCAACTGAAGGTACACCCTACTGCAAAATTACAGTTGTATGGCCTTGAGCGAGTTATTTAACTTCTAGAAGTCTCCTTATTTTAAAAGGGGAGGGGGGAGTTACAATAGCATACAGAGCTTAGTAGGTGTTAAGTCCTACTCTGAACACTTTATATTATATTACCTAATCTTCATAACCTTCCTGGGATGTAAGCACTATTATCCTCGTCATTTAATAGAAGAGGAAACCTGGGGCCCAGAGGGATTAAATCCATTGCCCAAGGTTACATGGCTTTTAAGTGGGGTAACTTGGTAGTTAGATTCAACTCCAGACTATCTTGTTCTGGGGTCCAAGTTCTTAGTCACTGTGTTACAGCTGTTTCTTTTGCTTACCTCCAAAATGTTCCACACAGCAATCTTTACAACCAGATCTTACTGTTACTATGCTTTAAAATCTTACAATGGCTCCATCCTGCTGTTGGGATAGGAACTAAAGGCTATGAATGATACCGGCATGCTTCTCCAGCCTCACTTACACTATGCAGTTTACCTGTTAACACTCCCTAGGATACCTTCTCAGACTTTTTTCATATTTATGATATATGGAATATATCACACATCATGATATGTATCACATACGTGATGTCATATATGACACATGATATCTATTTCATATATATGAAAAATTTTAAGATTATATATAACCTATGTTTCATATTATATATTATATAATCTTTTAATAAAAATGGAATCATACCAAACCCATCATTATGTGACCTGCTTTTTTTTACTCAGAAATATACCGTGAGGGACGCCTGGGTGCCTTAGTCATTTGAGTGGCTGACTCTTGGTTTCAGCTCGGGTCATGATCTCGGGGTCCTGGGATTGAGCCCTGAATCAGGCTCTGTGCTCAGCAGGGATTCTGCCTGAGGATTCTCTCCCTCTCTCCCTCTGCTCCTCCCCTGGCTCATACTTTCTCTTTCTCTCTCTCTTGATCTCAAATAAATAATCTTTAAGGAAAAGAAAATGTATCATGAACAGCTTTTCAAGCCAATAATATAATTTTGCAACATCATTTTTGCTACACCATAATTTAATTCATCTCAAGTCAGACAATCATAAACAAATTTTTATTATGATAAAAAATGCCGCATTGAGATGTTTATGGCTAAAGATTAGTACAATTCTTAGTCTCTCAGGAAATTTTTAACAATTAAGTTGGTGGTTCAAAGAGCATATGCATTTTTGAAGCATTTTGTGCATATTGCTAACTGCCCTCCAAAAACATCTTATCAATGTTTACTAACACTACAAGTATAAGAGCACAGACCTTCCTAGTATCATATATTTTAATTTGGTCAATTTGATAAGCAAAACAAACACCCAGCCAGAATACTATTCCAATTTGCATTTCTTTAAATATTAATGGAATTGAGCATGTTTTCATATATCTACTGGATATCTGTGCTCTGGGTAAAACGGCTATTTATTCACTTTGCTCATTTTTAAATTGGGGTATTTGTTTTACTTGTTTATAAGACCTTATTTGTTTATTCATCAGATATTCATTTAGCAACTATACAATTTTCTGAACACTGCTATGTGTGGGGATACAATTCAGTTTATAATCAACCAACTTTTACAATCTCCTTGAGGTCAATCCAGCTTTGGCCCCTAATCCAGTGTCAAGATCAACACCACACACTTTAGATTTTTCATTCAGTAGCATTTTTAGCTACTGCTATGCTCTAAATCTTTTTTTGCTTTCCAAATTCATATGTTGAAACCTAATGCCCAAATCGATGGTCTTTGGGAGGTGACTAGGTCATAAGGGTGCAGCTCACGAATGGAATTTGTACTCATAAAGGAGACCCTAAAGAAATTCCTGACACTTTCACCATGTGAATTACAGCTAAAAGGCAGGGTTTATGGGCCAGGAAGTGGGCCCTCACGTGGCACTGAATCTGCCAACACCATGCTCTTGGATCTCCCAGCCTCCAGAACTGTAAGAAATAAATGTCTGTTGTTTATAAGCCACACAGTCTATGGTATTTCTTATAGGGGCCCAAGTAGACTAAGAGAGGTACCTAATTCCAATTCAGTTGTTGATTGCTGCTTTAAATATCAATCATTTTATTATGGCCCTGAATTTGGGGTTGACTGGGCTCAGCAGGTTAATTCTACTGCTTTTGCTTGGGATCCCTCAGAAAGATGCCATCAGATGTTGTCTCAAGCTGGAGTCTTTTAGAGCCTGGAATTGGCCCTCTCTTCCTCTCACTGTAGCATGAGATCTCAGAGCCTCTCCTTTCCACATGGCTTCTCCAGGTGATCTCTTCATGTATCTCTCCAGCAAAGTAATTCTACTTCTTCCATAGAAGATCAGTGCTCTACAAACCACACAAGTGGAAGGTTCTTAAGGCTTCGTGGCCTTCTTAAGGCTTAGGTCCAAACTGACACACTGGCACTTCGGCCACCCTCTATTGTTAAGAAATCACAAAGTTGGGGCACATTCAAGAGGGTGGGAGATATGCCCTCTCTCCCTGGAGGAGCGACAGAGTGTGCTGCCATATTCAGTCCACCATAGATATAACGGTTTTAACATGACTTGAAAGTATGTTTCTAAGTTTGTCACTTGCCTTTTATGTTTGCTTATAATGGGTCTGATGCATAATTGATTTTAAATTTTATACCCAGTAAAATTTATCAGTATTTGTCATCAGTATGATTTCAGCTTCTAGTCCATAGAATGCTTTTCTCAAATGAAAAACAAATACAAATATTATCTTGGTTTCTGTGGGGTGTGGAAGTAAATAGGTAGATGGAATACAAATGAACTTTCATTTTCTTGACAGTATTTCTGTATTTTTTTAAAGACAATAAATGTGTATGATTTTTTTTTTAAGATTTTATTTATTTATTTGACAGAGAGAGAGATAGCCAGCGAGAGAGGGAACACAAGCAGGGGGAGTGGGAGAGGAAGAAGCAGGCTCCCAGCACAGGAGCCCGATGTGGGGCTCAATACCAGAACGCCGGGATCACGCCCTGAGCCGAAGGCAGACGCCTAATGACTGAGCTACCCAGGTACCCCTAAATGTGTATGATTTTTATGTTTCCATCCTAAAAACAGAACACAAAGAAGTTGAAGGAGTATAAAGAGAAGATGAAAAAGTAGAAGAGGTGGAAGAGAAAGAAATATGACAAAGAAAAGCCACACCAAAGTTTTAAAATATTTACTACTATCTAGCTCAGAAAATTCTGCGGTTTCATTTTTTAACTTCTAAATTTTTAGTTCATTGAGAATTCATTTTGTAAGATGTGAGTTAGAATCCAACTTTAATATTTCTATGAGTGGTTAACTACTAATGTAAGTTTAGTTATTCATTTTATTATTCAATAGATTTTATTAAGCACCTACTATGTGCTAAGCACTCTGGTGGTAACTGAATGTGTTGTTAGTGAAAGAAACTGATTGAATCACTACCATCATAGATCTAATAATAACCCAAGGAGGAGAAACAAGTAAATAAGGAAATTGCTGTATAATCACAGTTTTAGCATGTGCCATTAAGGGGGAAAAATGGGGACAAAGAGGTAAATAGTACAGTGAAGGAGAAACTTAGAACCAAACAGAGCATCACGGATGGAAGTAGAGAAGACTGAAGAACGAGAGAGAGCGAAAGGATGGATCAACAGATAAGAGTGGGCAAATGGGAAGTGATCTGGATTATTTCTGAGGATGGAAAGTTAAGAACTGAGGGAAGCTTATATCATCCACAGACTGAGCTGGATTCAATTAAAGGGAACAAGATATGAAAGATAATCTAAAGGAAACAACTGCTTATGATGACAACTAGGATTCACTTCAAAATGACATTATGCAGAATTTCCAAATGCAATGCAACATCAAAAGTAAATGACTTCTAAGTCATGTCCTCTCTCTGTTATTTGTACATCTCCTTACATCATATCAGTTAAAATATACATGTGATATATCATTTACAAATATCTTCTCCTGTTCAGTAAGTTGCCTTTGTGTTTTGTTGATGGTTTCCTTTATGTGCAAAAGCTTTTTATTCTGATGTAGCACCAACAGTTTATCTTTGCTTTTGTTTCTCTTGCCTTAGGAAATATCTAGAAAAATATTGCTATAGCTGATGTCAAAAAAACTACTACTTGTGTTCTCTTCTACAATTTTAATGCTTTTAGGTCTCACATTCAGGTCTTTAATCCATTTTGAGTTTATTTGTATGTACGGTGTTAGTAAAGGATGAGATCCTGCTATTTGTGACAACATGGATGGACCCAAGGGGTATTATGCTAAGTGAAATAAATCAGACTGAGAAAGACAAATATTATGTGATTTCACTCATATGTGGAATCTAAAAAACAAAACAAATGAATAAACAAAGAAAAAGCAGCATCAGTTCTGACAGTTGCCAGAGGGAAAAGGGTGGGAGGATGGGCAAAATGGGTTAAGGGGAGTGGGAGATACAGGCTTCCAGCTATGGAATGAAAAAGCATGGGAAGAAAAGGCACAACACAGGGAATATAGTCAATGATATTGTAATAGCATTGTATGATGACAGGTGGTAGCTACACTTGTGATGAGCATAGTATATATAATATATAGAGTTGTGGGATCACTGTGTTATACACCTGAAACTAATGTAACATTGTGTGCCAACTATACCGATGTAAAATAATTAAAGATGAACAAAAAAAAATAAAAGTATTACATAACAAAATTGAACATTAAAAATATATATGAATGAAAGTTTGTTAAAGAAGCACTATCCAAACCTACACATCATCTTGACCCAACCACTTTGGAAAACAGTGTGGAGGTCCCTGAAAAAGTTAAAAATAGAGCTACCCTATGATCCAGCCATTGCACTACTGGGTATTTACCCCAAAGATACAGATGTAGTGAAGAGAAGGGCCATATGCACCCCAATGTTCATAGCAGCATTGTCCAAAATAGCTAAATCGTGGAAGGAGCTGAGATGCCCTTCAACAGATGACTGGATTAAGAAGATGTGGTCCGTATATACAATGGAATATTACTCAGCCATCAGAATGATTACCCAACATTTGCAGCAACAGGGACGGGACTGGAGGAGATTATGCTAAGTGAAATAAGTCAAGCAGAGAAAGACAATCATCATATGGTTTCACTCATTTATGGAACATAAGAAATAGCAGGGAGATCAGTAGAAGAAGGAAGGGAAGAATGAAGGGGGTAAACAGAAGAATGAACCACGAGAGACTATGGACTCTGGGAAACAAACTGAGGGCTTCAGAGGGGAGGGGAGTGGGAGATTGGGATAGGCCAGTGATGGGTATTAAGGAGGGCACATATTGCATGGTGCACTGGGTGTTATACACAAATAATGAATCATGAAACACTACATCAAAAACTAAGGATGTACTGTATGGTGACTAACATAACATAATAAAAAATTATTAAAAAAAAAAAAGAAGCACTATCCAAGCATAAGGTATTGTTATTATAAATTGGAGTTCAGTTCTAGCTTACGAATTTTCTCAGAATAATATATAAAGTACTAGGATACTAACTATAGATTTGTCTATTCCTTGACCCTTTCTGGGATGTTAACATAATGAAGTTCTGTGAATTAAACTTCCCTTCATGTCAGAGTGTGCTAAAATCTATGGGACAGTTTTTCTTCTGGAAACTTCCATCTGCTGATGATTAAGTACACAATGTTACAATCATTTATATAGACAGCTGAGGAGAATATACAAGAAAACTGCAAAATCCAAACTACATCTGGGTCATTCATTTTATAACACTGTCTCAGGTAATGATTCTGCTTTTGCATGAAGCATTTAGAGCATGGAAAATAACCAGGTTTGGTCACTGCTATAATAAGATTCAAATTGCTTCAATATCTATCTTTTTTAACACCAAGAATTCTATCATAAAAATATATTTACTTGTCTTTTCTCATTTTGCTTTCAATGTAGGCACTTCTAAAACAGGAAGAAGAAATATATTTGACCTTGAAATCAAGTGTTAGAAAAATAACCTGTCTAAATATTACCTTTTCATCTAAAATATTATATTAAAGGTTGCTCAATGGCACTACTATAATCAAGAATCTGCCATCATTTTTTTCTTTTTAAGTTTCTAGTTTCATAGGTTTGTAACTTCTTTAAAAGTCATCCAAGGATCTTCAATCACATTTCCAGTTCAGAAAAGCATACACACACACACACACACACACACACACATTTCCCCCACCCCCACAGACAATAGGCTATCTATTCAGTTTTCTTTTTTTAACACATTTTTCCCCAAACATTAAGTGCTTGATATGAGGAATGAATAAAAAGTTATTAGCATGATCTAAATCTTTGCAGCGATGATGTGAGGTGGTAGAAAGACCACTGAACTAACGTTGATATGTGAGCCCAGCTCTGACCTAACAAACGCACAACCTTGAGTGAACCCCTTAACTTTTTAAAGTTTCCATTCTCCCAGTTAAAATGTCATATTGGGCTTGATAATGTTTAAAATTCTGTAATTCTTAGAGTTTTAGCTGAATAGCATAAAAATTGTAAGTTCCAGACTTCTCTTCCCAATGTTTCCATCTCTACAAATTTTTGCCATTGCTGGTGTTACCACGGTTCTCAGAACATGTCTGGGTTTAGGGGATTCTAATCTAGTAAAAGAATGCATGTGAAATGTCAACAGTAAATGCTAAATTCTTATTATCCACTGACGGGTCTAGTTGTAAATGACAGAAACACACTCTCGATATTTCAGCAGAAAATTAATTTATTAAAGTATATTGTGGACACTGCTGAGTACAGCAGCTAACAGTTTAGAACTGCAGTGTGGAGATGTGAAGGCCATCGCTGTTGGGCACAGGCAGCAGAACTCTCACCCCTGCTGAATATCAAGGAGTAGGGCTGTTACATCATACAGTAAGTGTTTAACTTTGTAAGGCACTGATAAACCATCTTCCAAAGCTCTGCACTGTTGGACAATCCCACCACTGACACAGGAGAATTTCAGAGGAGAATTTCACACTCTCTGTACCTTCACCAGCATTTAGCAATGTCAATTTCCTTTTTTTAAGGTTTATTATTTTGATAGGGTTTTAGTGATATCCCATTGTGGCTTAATTTTCATTTCTTTGATAACATTGCTGTCAAGCATACGTTTTCATGTATTCATTTTCCATCTGTAATTTTTTTTTTTCTTTTGGTAATGTGGCCAGATTTTTTGGCATTTTTTTTTTTATTTAGTTGTTAGTTTACTTACTACTGTTTGGAGAGTTCATTTTATATTCCAGATACGAGTCCTCCATCAGATATATAATTTGAAAATAATTGTTCCCAATCTGTGACTTTTCTTTATTTTCTCTTAATAGTGTTCATTATAGACCAGAAGCGCTTATTTTGATCATCTCCAATTTTTCCATCTTTTTTTTTCTTTTATGGATCATGCTTTTGGTGTCATATCTAGAAACCTTTGCTAATCCAAGATTACAAAGATTCCTCCCCTGTGTTTTCTTCAAGATTTATAGTTTTGTGTTTTAAGTTTAGATAGGATTTCTGACTTAATTTTTGTATAAAGTACAAGGTATGGATTGAATTTCACTCACTTACCTACTTATCTATTCACCCATTCACTCATTCATTCATTTATTCATTTAACATATGGATGACAATAGTTCCAGGACCATTTGATGAAAATACTATCCTTTCTCCATTTAATTGCCTTGTACCTTAAAAAAAAACCACTTGACTGTGTATGTGCAGTTCTGCTTCTGTACCCTCTACTTCATTTCACTGTCCTCTTTCCTTTCACCACTATCACTACAGTATAGTGTGTTACTGTAGTTGGATAATAAGTTTTGAAATCAGAGAATCTGAGTCTTCCAAATTTGTTCTTCTTTTTCAAAATTGTTGAATCGTAGTTCCTTTGTCTTTTTATATAATTTGTAGAATCAGTTTGCCAATTTGTATGGAAATATTCATGCAAATTTGATTGGGATTACATCAATACTGTAGTTTGGGAGAAATTTTAAAATATTGAGTCTTTCTCTAGATGTATGTATATATGGCTATATCAGAGTTTGTATAGTCAATATTTGAAGGACATCTGAATTTCTACTTATGAATAAAACTGCAAGAAATATTTGCATACAGGATTTTATTTTTATTTTCCTGGGCACACAGGAGGCTTTTCCATCTAAGATGTATGACCTTTATTTCTGTTAGATTTTCTTCTGTTATTTCTTGGATCTATCAAACTCGTTCTATGTTTTTCACTGTTCTTTCTTCTCAGAATGATTGCTAATGTGTTGGAATTCCTGGATTAACTTCGAGGTTTTTTTTTTTTCTTTCCCACTGTCAATCTCTTTATCTGTTTCATTTACTTTCAGAAAGACTGACTTAACTTTGTTTTCCAACCTTTCTATTAAAATTTATACATTTTAGGACTTCTGGGGAAGATGATAAACTAGGAAGATCCTAAGCCCACCTAGTCCCATGGATACAACTAGGTAACACCCACATCAGTGCAAATAACCCATTAAAAAACCTGAAAGCAGGCAGAACAGACTCTCTACAACAAAATGTAGAGAGGAGGCCACATCAAAGAGGGTAGGAAGGACAGAGGTGTGCTTTCAGGAACTAAATGGAGCTGTGGGACTATCCACAGGAGGTAGGGAGACACTGCAGACACAAAGAAAGGAGAGAGACACTCACAGCAAACACCCTAGGCATGGGGAACCTGCACGGGGAAGATGAAGCCCCATAGCATTTGGCTTTGAAACCAGAGGGGCCTAATTTTGCAAGGTCTTACAATCAGCAAGGCTTAACAACTGTAACTTTAAAAACCAGTTGGCTTGGCTGTCCAGAGGCTAGCGAGTGATAGGAATCTGAGTCTTTGCTCTTAAAGAGACGGCACGATAAATAGCCTTATGGAGATACACACAGAAGCAATAGTTTGACAAACACCTGGGATGTATAGAAAGATTTGTTTACTAATCTCAGAGTATGTTTTGGAGGGGCAAGGATCTTTAGGATACTTCTCTAGGAACAAAGGAGCTGGTCAATTCCATACCCTCCCCCACCTCCCACACTAGAGATAGGGACAAGCTCAATACCAATACCATCCACTGAAATTGGTAGCAGCATGCCCCGCCCCTCCAATATAGCAAGCCTCAGTCAGGGAGACTGTAGGTCCCCTAATGCAGCAGAGCAACATGGACCTTGCAGGTATCCTGCAACAGGATCTTAATCCCCCCACTTTACTGTAAACTCACCCCCTCCGTCCCTGTAGCAGTTTTCTAAAGCAGCTCCAGATCTCCTCCCACAACAGACCTGCACAAACCTGCTAACACCACATGTCCCAAGCCCACACTCTCCAGTGGACCTGCCCCTTCCAATATGCCCTTGGCCAAAGCCCATCCAAAGTGGTGTCACAAGCCTGGCAGTGTGCAAGTAGCCCTGAAGGGGCCAGCACCACTCCAAAGTGACTCCTGCCCCGGGGGGGAGAGAGATAACCATATACACCAGTCCAACTGTGGCCCCAGTAGTGGTCTGGGGAAAGACACCTGGTCTGGCTATAGTCCCTGCCCACCAACAAAAGCTTCTTTTGTTGGGACAACATAGGGAGAGCACCCTATAATCCAGTACTACTGGATCCTTGATAAACTCCTGGTCTGACTCAACTCATGCCTAAAGTATCCTCAGACTGACCAACTAACAACACAAGCACCAAACCCTGATCATGACATATAGAGAGAGCTATTGCAGATAACTGGATTGAAGGCAAAAACAGGTCAGCCACAACAGCAGGGTGCACACATCACACATACAGGACACCCCTGCAGCACCAGGGTCTGGTGAACAGGGGCCACTGCACTGCAGGGCACTAGAAGATCTCTTCTTCATAAGGCCACCATTTTCAAGAGTAGGAGATATAGCTGACTTTTCTAATACATAGAAACAGACACAGAGAGTTAGACAGAATGAGGAGACAGAAGAATACGTCCAAAATCAAAGAACAGGACAAAATCACAGCAAGACAGCTAAATGAAATAGAGAAGTGTAATATGCCTGATACAGAATTTAAAGTAATGGTCATAAAGATACTCAATGGGCTGGAGAAAAGAGTGGAGCTTCAGTGAGACCCTCGAAAAGTGATAGAAAACATAAAAAAGAACCAATCAAAGATAAAGAACTCAAATTAAAAATCAGATCGTTACCACAATTTGTAAGGATGTTAACAGAACACACAAAGTAACAGGACGATCTTATTTTCTTTTTCTGATAGCTTAAGCCAGATAAATATAATTTATCTACACATGAGGTTAAGCTTTTTGAAACTTGAAAATATTAAAATGGCAGTTCTTATTATGATAGAGAACAAACTGAGGGTTGATGGAGGAAGGTGGGTGGGGGATGGGCTAAATGGGTGATGGGTATAAGGAGGGCACTTGCTATGGTGAGCATTGGGTGTTATATGTAAGTGATGAATCACTTAATTCTACTCCGGAAACCAGTATTGCACTATACGTTAACTAACTAGAATTTATAGTAAAAATTTGGAAGAAAAAAACCAAAACAAAGCACTAGACATGGAATATATAGTAGACTAGGAAGCAGAAGAACAGGTGACCTGGAGGACAAAGTAACGGAAAACCATCAAGCTACACGGGAGGAAAAAAAAAATTAAAAAAAAAAAAAATGAAAGTAGACCTAGAGAACTCAGTGACACCATTTGCATAAAAACATTTGCATTATAGTGTTCCCAGAAGGAGAAGAGAGAGAAAAAGTGGAAAAAAACTTATTTGAAGAAATAATAGCTGAAAACATCTTGAATCTGGGGAAGGAAACAGAAATCTAGATCCAGGAGGCACAGACAGCCCCCAACAAAATCAACCAAAGGAGGTCAACCAAGCCACACAGTAATTAAAATGGCAAAAAATAGTGATAAAGACCGAATTTAAAAAGCATCATGGGTGCCTGGGTGGCTCAGTCAGTTAAGTGTCTGCCTTGGGCTCAAGTCATGATCCCAGGGTCCTCGGATCGAGCCCCGCATCGGGCCCCCTGCTCAGTGGAGAGTCTGCTTCTCCCTCTCCCTCTGCCCTCCCCCCACTTGTGCTTTCTCTCTCTATTTCTCTCTCTCTCTCTCAAATAAATAAATAAAATCTTAAAAAAAAAGGCAACAAAAGAAAACACTATATGCTAACTATACTGGAATTAAAATTTTTTAAATACATACTTTTTAACATTGTTTTAATTTACATGAACTTTTTCATTCTCTATGTGTTTCTTTTTAATATGTAGTATCTTCGGGGGCTCCAGAGTGGCTCAGTCAGATGAGTGGCTGGCTCTTGATTTCAGCTCAGGTCACAATCTCCGGGCCCTGTGTGTGACTCTGCACGCAGCAGGGAGTCCGCCTAAGGATTCTCTCTCTTCCTCTCCCTCTGCCCCTCCCTCCACTCCTGTTCTCACTCTCTCTCCTAAAATAAATAAATCTTTAAAAATAATTAATTAAATAAATACAGTATCTCAGTCTTCCTTAATGGATTCAGTTCCTTCTCTCCCTGAGAATATTTTATTTGAAATTTTATTCTGTTTCCAGAATTGTCTCTGTTTCTTCCTTTTCCTTTTCCCAATTGGTACGTTGTAATCTCTTTCATGTTAGAGGCTTTCTATAAAACTCTGATGATCCTTTGTTTTTCATTAAAAAGTGAAAGATACTAAAATCTAAGCGGACACTCTGCATAAGGGTTGGATTTGTCAAGTAGTGACATTCATAGTCAGATGGGTACTCACTGATTCACTTGAGAAACCTGCACATGTCATTTTCTTGTAGGCTTTCTAGAATCATTCAATTTTACTTTGAGAAAATGTCTCTAGTGTCCTGCATGACGTTATATACCTGGCTGTCACCATTCTTACCCTTGATGCCATTAAAGCACTGGGATCCTGCTCAATAAGTGATTTTGTCCTAAGCTCCTTATTTTTCAGGACTCTTTTGCTAGTTGGGCAGAGTCTGGAGTTGTTTGTTTTCTTTTGTTTGCATGGGTTAGAGTTGTTCATACAGGTAAACGAGCTTAGTAAAAATGTTATCATGGATAGAAACAGAAACCTGGGAGATCATTAAAAGTGGGTGGGAATAGTTACCTCTTCCTGAGGGCTCGGATGAGACTGCAAAGAGGAATCATCACTAAATCTGGGTTTCAAAGTAAGAAGAGGCAAATTGATTCAAATGTGTGGGAGGCAGGGATGGACAGAGAAAAGTATTTGCAAGAAGTATCTGTACAGGGGCGCCTGGGTGGCGCAGCGGTTAAGCGTCTGCCTTCGGCTCAGGGCGTGATCCCGGCGTTCTGGGATCGAGCCCCACGTCAGGCTCCTCTGCTATAAGCCTGCTTCTTCCTCTCCCACTCCCCCTGCTTGTGTTCCCTCTCTCGCTGGCTGTCTCTATCTCTGTCGAATAAATAAATAAAATCTTGAAAAAAAAAAAAAGAAGTATCTGTACAATATCAAGGAAGTTTGGAAGGACATAGTCCATTTTGTAGCAATTAGGGGTTCAGTGCTAGAATGTTGTGTCAGGGTATAGAGCCAGCTTTTCATCTGGTTTAAAGAAGGTTTTTTTGTTTTTTGTTTTTTTTTTAGTATTTAAGCCCTTTATCTTTTATTTATTTTTTAAGAGTTTATTTATTTATTTGACAGAGAGAGAGAGATAAAGAGAGAGCACAAGCAGGGGGACCAGCAGAGGGAGAAGGAGAAGCAGGCTCCCCACTGAGCATGGAGCACGATATGGGGCTCAATCCCAGGACCCAAAGGCAGATGCTTAAGGACTGAGGCACCCAGGCGTCCTGCCCTTTAGCTTTTAAATGCTAAATTTTAATGTTTGTTTACTTAACTCAATCTGTACTAATCGATTTATTTCATTGATTATTTATACAACTTCTACTTGTATCTAATGACATATCATTTAACAACTTCGGTCCTCAACGTTCTCATCTATAAAATAGAGATAGTATCTGCCTGCACCAGTCAGGGTTTCTCGTTGTGTGTAAGAGAAAGCAATAACTGGTAATCCATGCAGAGAAGGATTTTGCAAAAGGATATTAGCTCTCTCTCAGAAAATGAAAAACTGAGGTTGACTACACAGTCATGACAAAATCAAAATCATACTGCAGCACTTTCCCATGGAGGCATCACTGCCACCGGCACCGGCCACAGACTTTGATACGTCTGCGGCTGGTCACTGGATGCTGCTGTGAGAAGCCCTGCACTGCTGCCACCTCCTACATCAGGATGTATCTCGTCTGGGCCAGTGAATCTGCCTGGCCCAGCCGACAGCATGTGCCCGTGCCGATGTATAATGGAGAACCAAACAGTCTGCGAAGGCACTGTTTCACAGCTTCTTCAGCAGAATATAGGCTCTGCCTCGTAAGGAGGGTGGGATTCTCCAAACACAGGAAACGGGAGCAAATACTGGATAGTTAAGAAGAAAGACAAATGTCTACATAGGTCAGGTTATTGAAAGGGTTTTGGAAAATGTATAAGACGTTATAATGAAGAAAAAAACCCCACAACTCTAAAAATGCCTGATCTAAAGATGCCAACTCTAAAAACGGCTTCAGCTCTTTGCAGAAGACCTTAGCCCCTAAACCACATGGACCTTTCTACAGAGTTGCTCGAATATCCTAACAACATGTTAGCTGGATTCTTCCAGAAAGAGTGGTCCAAGGGACAGTGAGAATAAGGTGAAAATTACGACGTCATTTTGTGATGTGCATTTGACACTTACTCTCCATCATTCCTACCACAGTCTATTTGTTAGAAGCCAGTCACTAAATACAGCCAAAACTCAAGGGGGATCCACCGAAGAGAGGAGTGTCATAGAAGTTTCGGACATGCGCTAAAGCCATCGCAAGGTATTTTTTATTATTTCACAGAATTAGCCAAACCAATTTCTTTACACTTTATGCTTTATATTCATATTTGTATTGTAATACACCAGAGAATCTCTTCTGATTTGAAATTAAATGACCACACACCCACCAGGGATATTCATTTTATCTAGCAAAAATGTTTCAGTGCTTAAAAAGGAGAGAGTGTTGCACTGGGCAGCATCTTATCACCAAAGAAACACATTTCAACTGTAAATGAAATATTTGTCCTTTCATCCAAACACCTGAATCCTACAGTATAACGATTAACAGACATCAGTGCCTGGCTTATGGATGTGGTGGGAGGAAAGGGAATTTTGTAATTCTCACTTTTCTGAGGGCACAAAAATCTTCTAGGGACACAAATTTAAATGTTTTTCGTAGTCAAACAGGTAATAAAAAGGTGAAGACTATCGGGAGTGGTGAGAATTAAGACATTCAAATTCAGTTAAAAACAGACAAAACAGCAACAATACCAGGCTAGCCAAAGAAAACATCTCAAGTCCTCAGTTTGGTTCTCAGCTGCCAGCTTGCTCTTCCTGCTGATTCTATAAGGTCTGACTTACTTTTTTTTTTTTCTTTTCTTTTTTTTTTTTTTTTGAAATTCTGCTTCTGCATTCATTAGTTTTGGAGCCAAAAAAGATCTTGGCCTATCTAATCCAACTTCTCCATTTTACAGATAGAAACCTGAGGTAGGGCACTTTTACTTTCCGGACCCATTTCTTCATAAACAATATTAAAAATTATATTTGATAAGATCAAATAAAAAATTAGACTGAGGTAAGGAGATTTCATCCAAAATGATGTTATAAGGGACAACCGCAATAGGGAGAATGCTTTAATCCTTAGACTGGCAAGCCTTTCAAAGCTAGGTGAAAAAAATGTCTTTTCTGTTCTAGGGAGGGATAAATAATGCTGGAAAGAATAGGAAGTGGGGAAGTGGGATGAGCCAGAGTGGCAAGATCTTCTAGTGGAAAAAAAGTTTTATCCAGAGGTCAGCGTATTTTCAGCTGTTAAGCAGGATTTTATGCTGGTTCAGGCTGAGCGTAGGTCAAAGTTTAGGGCCTGGGAGAAAAAGAGAAGCCTAACCAAAGCTTGATGGAGTCAAGGTAGTAGGTAGTTTGTCCAGAGTGGTTAGTGAACACAAATAGTTCAGCGAATCACTTACAATGCAAAGATGGGAATTTTGGAGAACCTGTGTCCAGCCTTGTCATAGACGAAAAAGGTAAGTCTTATCAGTAAGGTAAGTTTTAAAAGTCATTGCGAAAGGAAGAGTCTGCAGTAAACCATTTCCCATTTTCTGGAAAATAAAGAAGTGGGAAGGGTACTTTCAGTGTTGTCCAGGATCACAGGTTTTGGAAAGTTCAACACTGTCAATGACTATATTGGCATAAAGAACAATAAATTTATACTATATATTATTAAAACTTCCTTCAACTTTAAAGTTAATTTTTCTCCCCCCTTTTTTTCCATTGTCATAAGTCCTAAAAATATCAAAGGCCCTGATTTGAGACTTAGCATGGTTGAGGGCCTTTAAGACCACTGAGCTAGTTACAGGAGGGCTGATAAGAGGAACCACACCTGCACCTCTATGAAGACTGAAGGAGAAGGCTGTGTTCCAGAGATAAAATGAAGACTTGTGGATAGTGATAGGGATGGGGATATTAACTCTGAAGGAAAATCCTGTAGACTTAGAAGGTAAGGATAGGTGAGAGAAGTTTATTAAAGAACTGGGGTCCGAGGGCACCTTAACATTCAACTGTTACATGCACGTCATCAGCCCACAACATTTATTTATTTTAAACAATTTTAATTTAAAAATTAAAGTATAATTGCCATACTAGTATCTTATTAGTTTCAGGTGTATATCATAGTGATTTGGTATTTTTATACATTGCAAAATGATGCCTGCAAGTCTAATCACCAACTGCACCATACACGGTTGTTACAATATTATTGACTATATTCTCTATGCTGCACGTTACATCCCCAAAACTTATTTATTTTATAACCGCAAGTTTGTACCTTGTATTTATTTATTTGTTTTTTTAAGGAACTATTTTTTTTTAAAGATTTTATTTATTCATTTGACAGAGATAGAGACAGCCAGTGAGAGAGGGAACACAAGCAGGGGGAGTGGGAGAGGAAGAAGCAGGCTCATACCGGAGGAGCCTGATGTGGGGCTCGATCCCATAATGCCGGGATCACGCCCTAAGCTGAAGGCAGACGCTTAACCACTGTGCCACCCAGGCGCCCCAGTTTGTACCTTTTAATCCCCTTCATCTATTTCTCTCAACACCTAATCCCTCCCTGCCTTGGTAGTTTCCTGTATCTATGAGCCTGTTTGTTTGGTTTTGTTTGTTCATTTGTTTTTTAGATTCGACATATAAGTGAAAGCACACAGTATTTGTCTTTGACTTACTCTACTTATATTTACTATGCCACCTGTGCTGTCCCCACCTTTACTGAGCTTACAGTCAAGCAGGGGAGGCCAACCCAACAAACAAGCGCAGTAAGTTGTGACAAGTATGACAGCGGAAGTGAGGCGTCTTGGGAAGGACCAGCAGGAACACCTAACCCGCACGCGGGAGGTGACATTCCCGATGAACTAACAAGAGGAACTAACCAGGCACAGAGGATGCTGGAGGTGAGAGGACCGTCTAGTCACGGGGGCTTCACACGGGAACATCCACGATATGTGCAGTTTGGTGTCAGAGACCTGCAACCTGTGGTCTCAGGGAGGCCTGACCAAATAGTCTTAGTTCTTGGGAAACCAGGTATCAGAGACAAGGGAGTGTGGTTAAAATCTCTCCCCACCTGCTTCCAGGAGTCAGAATCCAGGGCTAAGATGCCCACAGGATTTCCTAATTAAAGTCAAATGACTGAGAAACCTCAGGAAAAACAAAAGGTCCCTCCCATTTTTCTAAACGAGCCAGTCAGCTGTGGTCCTTGGTCCACTCACAGCAGGTTAGAACGCCGGTTTCACGGTTCACTACTGGTTTTCGATGAACAAGTGGATTTTTCACCTATTCTCTGTACCTGGACTGTCACTCCCCGGGCTGGGATGGACTTCCTCTCACCCCTCCTCAAAGGTCGCGCGGCTCCCAGTCCCGGCCCGGGCAGGGGCCCAGGGTCCACGCCACGTGACCTACCTTGATTTTCCTCACTTCCACTGAGCTCCCTCCAGCCCTGGAAGGACAGGGCACGTCGGAGGCTGCGGGCGGGCCTGTTCTCGCCGCCGCCACCAGTGAGACGGGGAGGGGCGGCGGGACTGCGAGGCGGGAGCGCCGCGCCGAGGGGGCAGCTGCGGCCGGAGGGAGCCGGAGCCGGCGGGAGCGGGACCCGGGGCCCGGGCTGGGGGCGGGGCCGGGGCGGGGCCGGGGCGTCCCCTTGGGCCGCGCGGTAGTTCCGCGGCTCTGCTGCCTGGGCTGCCCTGACACCTGCGGCTTCGCCACCGGCGGCTCGGGTAGGTTGGGCGTCCCCTGGGCTCGGCTCAGGCTCCCCCGTGCTAGGCGGTGGGTCTCTGCTGCGGGCTTGTGCTGCAGCTAGGCTTCCCGCCCTAAGAATTCGCGCGACCTAGGCTTGGATCCTGAAGGGCTGGGAAGAAAGGTGAGCGCGCGTGGCAGTTGCTAAAACCTCTTCTTTTGCTCCAAGTTCTTGCACGTGGAAAATTCCCTGTTCAAACTTTTGTCCAGATGAGGCATCAGTAGTGACCGAAGCCATGCATCTGTTAAATTGGTCCTTTTGTGTGTGTGTGTGTGTGTGTGTGTGTGTGTGT
>NW_024426119.1:20150903-20210743 GCF_017311325.1 Ursus maritimus
TGTGTGTGTGTGTGTGTGTGTGTGTGTGTGTGTAGGGGTGGGGGAAGGGGGGACCTCGTTATCCCTCCAAGTGGTCCTGGGAGAGACGTCTGCTCCCAGAGACCCGTAGGGTCCCACCCTTCGCTACTGAAAGAATTTCTTGGGACTCGGAAGTCGGACTTCTGTGGAACAGGAGTTGGTTGAAGCAATTTTAAAAGAAAACGAGTCCAGTGTCTGGGAAAAAGCCGGTGGACGCGGGCCAGAGCCAGAATGACCTCTTGGAGGCTGTGGGGAGCAGGGCATCTGTCGAAAACTTTCTTGTGGTGCACCTATGGCTGAGCCAGTAATAAAGACTGCAGGCACAAGACTTTGCCACTTGCAGAGTTGGACAAGGGGCAGGAAAATAAAGGGGCGGGGGGAAGATGTCTGCACTGACAAAAATCTGGAAAAGTTGAAGTGGTAGAAATTCTCCCTTTAGGGAGGAGTGCTTCCTCATTCCACCCTCCTCATTCGTTATAGCATTTTTGTGTGCATTTCTGAACAGCTAACTAAATGCAAACAGAACACTTGTACAGCACCGTGGACTTCTTCCTTCCCCGCCCAATTTTATTCTAAATGAGTTCAAGGTCACCTTTTGGAGACTAGGTCACCTGTTAGGAATATTTTTACCTGAAGAAAGGGTTAGAAACTTTTGTTCCTTTCATCTTCCTTCCCTCCCCTTCCCCACCTACAGTTCCCAGCCTCCCCAACCTCCCAGCTCGTCCCCAGGTAACACAATGCCTCACTCTCCACTCTCCTTTATTCTTACCACCTAAAAACCGGGGAAGAGGAAAGCAACCACCTTTGTCATGCAAGCGCTTGCGGTTAATTTGGTCTTGTGACTCCTTGTTCCTTTGCCCTCTAGTTCCTTCAGTATTAAAATGCAGCAATAGTGTTTTCTGTAAAGAATACGAAGAGCTGGAGGAGAAAAGGAAACTGTCCCTGAAGTGATCTAGTGAAGTGATTATTATTTTTTCAAACCACAAAAATTGGGACTCTGTGTTGAGTTCCAGTATTTTTACCTCCTTTTGGGAAAGATATTTTTAAATTATAATTATTTTATCAATAAAAATCACTTGTTAAGCCTTTCCCTGTGTGTAAAATCTTAAACAGTCTCTACCCAATGGAGTGAATACTTCAGAAATCTGAAGTTTCAGTTTATAGAGGCCAACTGGGATAGAAGTATATTTAGGTTATGAAATAACTTCATGAAACCTTGGAAATAATGGTATTACAAATATTTCAAGGTTTCAAGATTGCTGCATTCAGCTATCTTCGTGGCTTGACAACTCACTCTTCTGTATTTAATAATGTTACTCACAATATATGGCATCTCTTATTAGTAATTTCATCAGTGTATTATAAAGGACATCTCTGGAGCCCTGTTCTGAATGCATAGGTGTAATTTCCGAGTCATTAACATTTTTAGATTCAGTTCTGCTCTAGACTAAATTGGAGGCAGGGAAATGAGATGGGGATCAGGAATAAGAGAATCTGTGCACTGAGTTCTAGTACCAGATCATCTCTGAAGTCCTGGCAGACCCCCAGATTAACTCTGGAGTCTCATCAAGCCCCTATGTGTGTCATTGTTACCTTTAAAATAAGATTGTCTTTGGTCTTAAAGGACATTCAGGTCTCTGAATTCTTCTATAGAAGGCAAGTCCTCTTTCCTAGAGCAAGGTATTACTGCCCTAGAGGAGTGTCTGTGAGTATTGCTTACATTTCCAGAAACCTGCTAGGCACCACCCCTGCCTGCCCCACTTGAGCAGTGTGGTGTAGTGGTTAAGGGCATGAGTTTTGGAGACTGATTATCTGTCTCTATTTCCTAGCTCTGATCTTGAGCAAGCTGCTACTTCTCCAAGCCTCATTGTTTTAGTGTTTAGAATAAAGACAATAAGGCCTGGGGTCATTATGAAGAGCAAATGAAGTGATGCATGTCATAGAAGCAGCAAAGTGTCAACAATTTAAAAGTCAGTAAATGATAGGAACTTTTTTTTCAACACTGACTTCCCCTCCTCTTTTTCTTTGAACAAGATGAATTTTAACCTGGAAAAGTGTAAAGTCCTACACATGGGTGTTTAACAAGTAAGGAAGTATAGGGTGAGGAGTTGTAATTAATGGAACCAGTCAACCTCATGGTTAATTGGCTCTATGTTTCCTCTGAGTCAGTGGTGAGTTGTGAGAGCCCAGAAAACGGATCTGATTTTAGACTGCTTTGGTAGAAAATAGAATGAACATCTATAGCCAAGGATATTTTTGTACATCTGCCTTTTGCTCTTTGTACAGACCTCAGAGTTACACTCAAGATGACCATTTACACACTGACTTGTCTAGGGGAACAAAGGGAGGAAAGAGGGACAACTCTTGAAGCTTTACTAATACATTAATTCTTTTTCTTCCCTTTTGACATTTTTTTGACCTCTTATTATATGTAAAACTAACTGCCAAGTGGAATGCGTAGGAAAAAAAGACAGGTTTCTACCTTCCAAGCATTCATAATATAGTTTAGGGTAACAGAGCAATAATTATAGCAGAGTAATAACTGGTCTGATAAAGGTAGAAAAGGGAATGCTGGGGGAAGAGGGGTGCTACATATCAGCCAGAGGATGCTCGAAGGAGTTAAAATTTAGTTCCAGTTCAGAAATTCCAGTTTTGTACAAGTGTGCCGAGTTTGTACAAATGCTGAGAAAGAGCTTTCTGGGCCAAGGGAAAAATGTGTGTGAAAGTAGGACAGGGTGAGAGAGCATGACAAACACAAATCGTGGCACACTGTCCCCATGTTGCCCCATCCTTTCCTGGCTACAGGACGTTAGTAAATTATTTTGCTTCTCTGAGCTTTAGTTTCCCCAAATGTAAAATGAGGGTCATATATTTACAGTATCGGGCACTGATTTAATCTTCAAGTCTCCCCTTTGGGGTGTTTACTTTATAACTTTGTTGGAAGACTTAGTTGCATATAAAACACGAGGGTGTCTGATGTACGGGTGACAGTCACTATGGTTTTGTCTACCATCTCCTTCTCCTGAGTACAGAAAATACTAATCTAGCCTGGAGTGTAGACAGGATTTATGACTTTCACGCATGTTTTAACTGTTCTTACTGTTCAGAATAAAGTATGAAGTTCTGTGTACTTCCACTACCCCATCCCCAGCCACTGCAGGCTTTCCTTCATCAACCAAGGCTGTGTTGCTAGCCTCCTTTTAGGGTCAGGCTCTCTAAAAGGAGTTCTGCCCACATTGAGAGTTCTTTGCTAGCAAAGGTTAGCATTCCTACATTGCAGGGTAGGATCTCCGACCATGCGTGTTAGGCGCTCCTTGAGGCTCATTGTTTCCGTCTAAGCTATTGCAATGCATCTTAACAAAAATTTATATGGGGAGGGGATACTGAAAATTGATTATTTATTTAGGAGTACCAAAATGCAAACTGAACCTTTTGAGAGGAATTCTTTATAGGATTTTATCCTCTTGTGATTTTTCCTTGGTATTGTTAGCTTTAAAATTCTGTTGAATTTGGGAGACTTTGCCTCAAAATCCAACTTGATCATGCTTGAGTTATCCCTCTTGCAAACGTTGTACAAATTTGCTGAACAATTGAATATCTAGAGTGAACCCATTAAGACCCTTTCTCACGTGGATTTCAAAGGGAAGACCTCAGGCTGTTCTGTTGAAAAGCCATACCAAGCAGGGAAAATTTCTACAAGCCATGTAGACAGCAAAATAATTTAACTACTTTCAATTTCAGTCATTATAGGGAAAAATAGTTGCCAGACACAGGCAAGCCTGTTCGCTATGAAAGGCCTACATCAGGCCAGGGATTGGCATTCTCACTAGGCCACGCAGACTTGGCCTTGAGTAAGAACTTTTTGAAGGAATTGTTGTTTTCAGTCATTCATTTAGCAAATATTACTTTAATTTCATCAGTTAATTTCAGTATTTTATTATCTGTGCTGTGCATGCAGAATGCTGAGTTTAATTCAAGATCCTTAACCTCAAGTACAATAAGAACATTTTGGAGAGATGGTTAAAATTTGAATTCCTGGGGGCACCTGGGTGGCTCAGTCGGTTAAGTGTCTGCGTTTGGCTCAGGTCAAGATCTCAGGGTCCTGGGATCGAGCCCTACTTGGGGCTCTCTGCTCAGCAGGGAGTCTGCTTCTCCCCCCACCCCATGCTTGTGCACGCTCTCTCTCTGAAATAAATAAAATCTTTTTAAAAAATTCAAATTTCTGGGCCTTATGCCTTAGAGATTCTGATGTATTACATTCATCCTGAGGCCCAGGAATCTGCATGTTAATTAGTCCCGTGGTGCTGCTGATGCTGATGGGTGCTTTTTCTTTTTTTAACCAGTGTTCTTCAGCATTGGTATATGTGCACATTTACATATACTCTTTGGTGAACGGTGTAATTTTTCTAGGCCTTGTCATTATTGTTCAAGTGTCTGCACAAATCCAAACTCTAGTCCACTCCCTACTTTTATCCAAGTCAACTTACCTTTTTGTTGTTGTTTTTGATTCATAAAATAAGGACTTGGATTTCTATAATTTTCTACTCGATTCCTTAATTTGATGCTTTTCTCTCTTTGAATACGACATCCAGATTAAAAGCATCACAGATAAAGATCTTTCTTTGAAGAAAGGGACTGTTGGGTGAGATCTACCCAAAGTCCTATGAAATCCTTAGACTCCTTGGGGTATCAATACACCCACTTTCTTTAGTACCACCTTCTTGCGTTAAGAATTCTAATGGATTGTTGATTTCAAGAGTATGAAGGTGAGAAGATGTGGTTTATAAAAAGCTGGTTAGATACTAAGCTACCTTTTTAAACATTTTTTAAACTATGGATATAAATTACTAGTTGAATATTTCAGTAATTGAACCTCTCTTTGAGAAGCCTTCCTGGATTCCTTCCGCAGACAGGGTTAACTTTAGCCTCCCCTTTGCACTCCATATGCCTAGTGGGACCAGGCCTCAGCCGTACTCACTCTGTGGTGATGGAGGTTCCATGGTCTGTCCACATGGCGGGCCAGAAATAAGGCCTTCCTCCCAGTCTTGAGTGGTGACCTGTAGGTGCTTCATAAATATTTGCTAAGCGAATTAACTGCCACTTGCAAAACTACTGTCAAAACAATTCATTTATTTTCTATAACCCGTCTCATAATTTTCTCCTCTTTTTAAAATGTGAAAACCTCTATGCTAATTCTGTATGTTTGCCTTTGAGAAATACAGTGTACTTAGTTATAATCATTATTTAGAAATTGAAAATAAAAATAAATGTTCATAGCATTGTATTTATTTTTATTTTTATTTATGTATTTCTTTTTAGTTAGGAGAAACAGTGACTGTGATTCCTAATAACCATCATGCCACATGGGCACACAGACACTTATCTTTCTACTTCTTGAGGTAATAAAAGGTGAGCATGTGAAGCAACATTTTCATGTGCATTTTGATTTCCTTTTGAACAAAAAATGCAGACAGGAAGAGCTTCAATTTTTTTTTTTTTTTCACTGAGATCACAGAGATAAACCAAGTCAGTGCAACTCTCTTGAATAGCTAATGTCTGTCGCCTGGAGAAAGAGATAATTATTTTCTGCCCTCTATGTTGATGTGTATAGAACATGTGTTCTGAGTAGCTGCTATTTTCACTGCCTCTTTTTCCAGTTGAAGTGCAACATAAACTATTTTAATTAATATTGTGTCACCAAAAGGGATTGAAATAGCCAATTGAATTCTACCAAGATAGAGTCTTTTGATGAAAACATATCTTTATTGATTGTGGACGAAAAAAAATCATTCTTAAAATGAAATCCAGAGAAAAATCATATCCCTCAGAGAAAATTTCTGAGTGGCAGGCTGAGATTAACATCATAAAATTGAATTTGTGCTGCAAGCCTTTGATGTAATCAGCAGCTGGGAGATGGTGTTGCCCTTGCTGTGCTCCCTCTGATTGTAGTGAATTATTGTGTAGAATGAAATAAGTGTTTCTGGTGTCCCTCCTCCAAGAAATACAAACAAGGTATTACTAGGTAGTTTCTTGCTAGTTAAAATGGGTTGGATCGATTCCAAACCTCTTGGGCTCTCATACACCCATGAACTATAGGAATTGGGCATTTATTTATGGCCTGGAGACAGGATTTCTTGATGCCACTGGACAGTGACTTCTTTGGTCAGTAAAAACCCAGCAGAACAGAGACCACAAGAGAATCCCCTTTGCCAAGGATTTTTTTTAGAGTAAGCAGAGGCCAGGGTATGTTGAAAAGTTCCATAGCTGCGTGGAGGTCCAGTCTAGCCCTTGCCTGTGTCCCTCAGCTACCTCTTGTAACATACACTGCATTGAAATCATTGCAGTATGGCAATCTCACTGTGTGCTAAGAGTCCTTTTTCATGGTACCAGGGTTACAGTGGGGTTTTATTTCGTTTCTGGATTAAGTCCTCATGCTTAGAAAACGTGCTTGCCCGCACATGTACTCCCACACATGTAATGAATAGGTTTTGTAGATGAAGCAGAGAAAATCTACTTATGTATTTACCTTCAGATTCAAGAGTGATTTGGCCCCTTAACCACTCCTGTGGTTGAACCTGAGTTGTTTTTGTTTTGTTGTGTCTTTAAAAAATAGGAGGACTGATTTGTCTGTAAACAGAAGCCATAAACCGTAAGCCATCAGTAGGTAGTGGTGCCTTTGTGTGTAAGCTCACTCTCAAGCCCTGTGAGCAGTGAGATGGGCCTTGCAGTCAGACAGATCCAGTGATGTAATCCTAGCCTAGGGATTTAGATTCACCAGGTCTCCTTTTCCTAATACGATCAGTGGTGAGTGTGACAGAAAATCTACAAAAATGAGAAGACTGGCTGCAAACGGCTCATCTCCTGTGTCTTGAATTAATGCTAAGAATGGGCTGGGAGTCCCAGGAAATACCGGTTTTTAAAAACTGAAATTTTCAGTAAGGCTAAAGTCCCTTTGGATTATGACCCTGAACTCATGTCCATCCTCTACCACTCTCTCCAAACCACCATGGAATTCTGCATTCATAAGCCTTTTTTTTTTTAATCTATCTATCTATCTATCTATCTATCTATCTATCTCTCTATCTATCTATCTATCTATCTATCTATCTATCTATCCATCTATCTGTTGTAAGCCTTTTTGATGTAATTCTGTTTTGGTCAAGCTTCTGCTGGGGTCCTGGAAGGCAAAAGGATGGGTTTGCAGTCTTTCCTGGCTGAGGCATCCTGTTTTTTGGGGGCAAAGTCAGAAAACACCAGAATCATGGGCCTTAGGGAGGCTTCTCCAAACAGGACTTGTTTACATAGCTCCGTATTTCTGCCAGTGGGAGTGCCTTCCATCTGTTTTTCTGGGAGGAAAGGATGTGATAATGGCTTTGGACTGACTTCCAGTGTCAGCTTGTGCTGAAGTTGGGAGAAGCGAAGTAAATATCAGGACCAAAGGAGACAACTGGCCCATGGGAAAACACCTAATTTTTCTAAGAACCCTTTGCCATCGACTGCTAATGGGATTGAGGTGTGGTTTGGTCTTGTACCTGAGGAATACTTGTCCCAGCAAACTTTGCATCAGTTATTTATGTGCTTATGACTTGACTTCTAGGTTGTGAATTCTTAGAGGTCAGGAATCTGTGGGTTCTTTTTTCCTTTTTTTATTAATTTGGGCTTTTGATAAATACCTGTGGAATGAATAAAATGAATATACGATTTCCTCAGGGAACCTATAATATGGATCGAAAGGAGATTTATACAAAATAAGTAGAAAAGAAAATTTGGTATATGACCGATTATGTGATTTAGACTAAAATTTAAGTATGTATCTCAAGAATAGTTATATATATATTGTTAAGAGCTATGTTCTGACTTGAAAGAAACAAAATCTGGGGTGCCTGGGTGGCTCAGTCGGTTAGGCAACTGCCTTCGGTTCAGGTCATAATCCCGGGGTCCTGGGATCCAGCCCCATGTCGGCTCCCTGCTCAGCGGGGAGTCTACTTCTCCCTCAACTTCTCCCTCTGCTCCGCCCCCCCAGCTTGTGCTCTCCTTTCTCTCTCTCTCAAATTAATAAATAAAATCTTAAAAAAAAAGAAACAAAATCTATCAGTCAGGTGGGATATTAGTTGCTAGGGCTGTCATAACACAGTACCGCAAACTAGAGTGGTTTAAGTGACGGAAATTCATTATCTCACAGTTTGAGAGGCTGGGAGTCTGAAGTAAGGTGTCGGCAGGGTTGTTTCTTTCTGATGGCTGCGAGGAAGAATTTAAGACCTCCTCACTAGCTGCTGGTGGTTTGCTGGCAATCTTTGCCATTCTTTAGCTTGTAGAAGTATCACCACGTTTCTGCACTCGTCTTCACATCTCTCTCCCTGTGCACCTCTGTCACCAAAGGTCCTACTGTTAAATGGATGCCAGTTTTATTGGATTCGGGCCCCACCCTAATCCAGTAAGAGCTCATCTCTTCACTTAATTATATCTGCAATGACCGTGTTTCCAAATAAGGTCACATTGAGGTACTGGGGATTAGGACTTCAACATGTGAGTTTTGGGGTAGGCTCAGTTCAGCCCATAATGGATGAAAGATGATAGATTTTGTTCTACTTTGACAATTTGGTACCTTTGGAGTTTTACCTTCATCTTTTCTGAATTCACTGACTAGATGGAATTTACTGTAAATTATGAATAATAAAATAAAGGATTATAAATGACAAGGATTCTGCGTATGGTTCCACTATTTACTTAGCAGGATTTATATGCAGATTTTGAGATTGAAAAAAGCCTTTTAATAATAGCAGCTAACACATGTCGAATGCTTACAACAGAATGTAATGATTTCTATGGATTATCCCATTTAAATCTCCTATCAACCCTATTCGATTGATATTATTGCTTATTTACATTTTACTGATGAGGAATCCAATACACAGTTGTAAAGTAACCTCCCTGAGGACATACAGTAGTAGAGTTGGCATTCAGATACAGGCTGATTAATTCCAGGACCTCAGCACTGGGTACATGCTGTTTGCTTAGTCTTACTTAGTACAACCAGGTAAGGGAGATACATTTTTCCATTTCATGGGTGAGGAAAGTTTAATGTAACCAGGAACTTGCCTGGGGCACAAAACCAGCAAGTGTATAAGATTTAGGGTTTGGACTTAGGTGTTATCTCCCTGGGGGAATCCTTCGCGTGTTTGATTTCAAGCTCCACTTGTATTTCCTCCACAAACACCCTTGGGTTTACCTTACAGAGCACTCATTACACTGTTGGTGATGCCAAACATGCCTGTGTCGTTAGACACCATCCAGCATCTTGAGATATGTGACTTTGTCTGTCTTGTCTATGTCCCTAGAATCTTACATGGTCTCTGTCACATAGCAGACACTCAATAAATATTTGTTAACTAAATGTATATTAAGTAAAGGCAAAGGGGCCAAGAAAAAAGGAAAGCAGCTGAGGGTTCAAGAAATAGGGTAATGAAAGGAGTAACTGAGGTGACGAAGATGAAATTTGGAATAGGATACAAATGTTATTATAGGAGATCAGTATAGGTATCTTAGAAAAGTAAGCTAAAACTAAGGAAAAGATGCAAGATGTTGACATGACGAGAGGAAGGTCATGTTTAAGTGCCTTGATTTTCTTGGTTAATTGGAAGGAAAGATCAAGCTCAGAGTATTGGTGTGTAAACTGTTGCCTGGGTTGGGGAGAGGTTTTGAAGGGGTAGAAGAAAAAAATCTACAGTATGGTAATGGGTAGGAAACATATTTCCCAATGTGATTTTAGGTAGTACATGGCAACATGTCTTATGTTCATAGACAAGTATTTATTTTAATGTGCATTTTGAAAAGAAAAAAAAAACTAACCAGCACATCAGACTCCTTGATTTTATGGATATTAATGATAAAATGATTTTATTTTTATTTTTTTAAAGATTTTATTTACTTATTTGAGAGAGAGAGCACAAGCAGGGTGAGGGGCAGAGCGAGAAGTACACTCCCCGCCAAGCAGGGAGCCCGATGTGGGCTAGATGTGGGGCTCTATCCCAGGACTCCAGGATCATGACCTGAGCCGAAGGCAGAAGCTTACCAACTGAGCCACCCAGGAGCCCTAATAAAATAATTTTAAAGGGGACTCTTAAATCACTTATTTATTCTTAAATAAGTTAATTTGATACTAAAAGTGAAGTGAATTAATTTAAAGAAATATATTAGCCAAACAGTTTTACAGATTGTATTACCAAAAAAAACAAAAACAAAACGCCAAAACCGCTTAAGATTGGAAATAGGTTTTCAGAATTCACACCCTCACACACACAAATTATTCTACCTAATAGCAGGAATACTTAGTTAAAATTAATCATAAGATGACTCAGTGGTAAATACTTTGAGGTCAGGGACTGTGTTTTTCTTTTGTTTTTTTAAGATTTTACTTATTTATTTGAGAGTGTGAGCGAGAGAACAGAAGCAGGGGGAGCAGCAGAGGGAGAGGGAGAAGCAGACTCCCTGCTGAGCAGGGAGTCCAATGTGGGGACTGGATCCCAGGACACTGGGAAGCATGACCTGAGATAAAGGCAGCCAGCTAACCGACTGAGCCACCCAGGCGCCCCAGCACTGTGTTTTTCTCTTTGTGGTCTCTGCAGCCCAACCCGCCACGTAAATATATTTGGTTCTCAATAAATATTTGTTGAATTTATTTAAGAATGGACAAGTACAGTGGCATTTTTTTTGTTCATGTTACATACACATAGGTTAAAAAAAAAAGTTTTGACTAAATATTCAGAGTTTGTAAAATAAACTAAAGGGGAAAAATCTACCTCTTACAGCTAGGCAAGAGGATTGGAATTCCATGAAGTTGTTACTGATTGAATATAAATAAAAGTGAAGGAGCCACCAGGAAAGAAGTGAGTTGTCCTTCCATGTTTCTTTTACCAGCCTAATGCTCATCTCTTCGACAGTGACTGTACATGGAACACTCTTGGCATGAAGTTGGCTGTGTGAGCTCTGTTTCACTACAGCTTAATGAGCAAGGAGGTGAAGTTGGAAGGTAGTGTTTTGTGAAAACCTTTGACCCACAAGGCTGGGATTGCTGTAAGCTCTGATGGAAAACTTCGTCTCTGTAGTGATAGGAGTGTGATTTCATGGCTGGTTTGTTTTACACACGTTCGTGGGTGCTTGGAGTTCAGAGATTTTGCATTATCTGTTTAATTCATTCCTTGATCTCTGGCTTATTTTACCATTAACTTCACCTGCCTAGTACACATTACTTTCCAGAGTTTCCCAGGTAGCAGTTAATCACTCAATAGTAACATTTTGGAGGAGGTTGGCTTTGATGTTGGTTAGGGGTTAATTCTGAAATAGTCAAGCTCCACTGGGTAGACCAAGTAGAATTTTGTGTTATTTAAATATGCCTAGGGCAGTCTTTTGACTTAGTAGAAACATTTTTTTTAACCTTTTCTAAGGAGTGATCTGATTACAATCTGTTGATAAAATAAGACCTTTTGCTTCGGAAGCATCTGCAGACAGGTTTGGGCAGACAAGGCTTCTGCTGAGACCAGCTGGGCAGGAACCCCTTGGTTCCTGTGGACTCCTGAGGCTGCTTGCTTCATATTCCTGGGGGTTAAAGTAGCTCCCACTGTGGCCTACCCTGACACCCACATATTTTCTCTCTAGGCTACTTCTGCTTGTTCCTTCTTAAAGCCCTGTTTGCCCCCCCCCCCCTTTTATTGTCGCTTACTAGCTAGCTGTGTGATGTTGGCCAAACTACTTCACTCTGATCTCCAATCTCTCTATTTTTTCAACTTTCTTAGGGTAAAAATTTGCATGCAATAAACTGCACTCACTTCAAGTGTACAATATGATGGATTTTAATACTCCAAGCGCTTTAACCTAAACACTAAAATTATAAACAAAACTCCCTCTGGGCTCACAATGAAGGAAAGAATCATGAAATAATTTATTTGGGTCCCTCAGCACCCACATACTGAGTTTTGAAGAAAGTCGTTGGGATCCCCGTCCACTTTGGAAATGGGATTCTGGGCGGTCATAAAACTATGTAAGCGGCAGATCTGAGATTCAAAACCAGATCTGTTTTATCCCAAAGCTTAGATTGTTAACTGCTATACTGTTTTTATTTTCCTCACATATGTTTACTTTGGTCAGGAGATTGTTTTCAGAATTCATGCTGAGGACTTTACCATTTGTATTTTTTTTTGGTTGGCTGTCCTCAGTCAAGGGGTTCCAGATTTGTGTCTGTCTTCGAGGCTGGTGAGGCAGAGACTCAGTGTATGGGCGTGTCCCTGAAGTTAGTTATGACAAGGTAAACAATTCCAGTGTCCAGTAGACACCAGCCACAAAACCATATTTGCATCATACTCATTATCTTGCTAGCCCCAGACAAGTCAGAGAAATAAAAACAAATTGTTATAGGGAAGAGGATGAAGGTGAGAAGGATGGGGCTGTAATGGTCCGTTGTTTTTTTCTCACACTTGCTAGGTATCATATTTGTGAAGAAAGGACACACAGTGTTAGTCCGACTATTATTTTTTTTAATTTAAAAGAAAATTTTTTTATTATACTATGTTAGTCACCATACAGTACATACCTGGTTTCTGATGTAAAGTTCGATGATTCATTAGTTGCGTATAACACCCAGTGCACCATGCAATACATGCCCTCCTTACTACCCATCACCGGTCTATCCCACCCCCCTCCCCTCTGTAGATCATATGATAGTTGTCTTTCTCTGCTTGACTTATTTCACTTAGCATTATCTCCTCCAGTGCTGTCCATGTTGTAGCAAATGTTGAGAACTCGTTCTTTCTGATAGCTGAGTAATATTCCATTGTATATATGGACCACAACTTCTTAATCCAGTCATCTGTTGAAGGGCATCTCGGCTCCTTCCACGATTTAGCTATTGTGGACATTGCTGCTATGAACATTGGGGTGCATATGGCCCTTCTCTTCACCACGTCTGTATCTTTGGGGTAAATACCCAGTAGTACAATGGCTGGATCATAGGGTAGCTCAATTTTTAACTTTTTAAGGGACCTCCACACTGTTTTCCAGAGTAGCTGTACCAACTTGCATTCCCACCAACAATGTAGGAGGGATCCCCTTTCTCCACATCCTCTCCAACAATTGTTGTTTCTTGCCTTGTCTATTTTTGCCATTCTAACTGGCGTAAGGTGGTATCTCAGTGTGGTTTTGATTTGAATTTCCTTGATGGCTAATGATTTTGAACATTTTTTCATGTGTCTGTTAGCCATTTGTATGTCTTCATTGGAAAAGTGTCTGTTCATATCTTCTGCCCATTTTTTGATTTGTTTATTTGTTTCTCGTGTATTGAGTTTGAGAAGTTCTTTGTAGATCTTGGATACCAGTCCTTTATCTGTAGTGTCATTTGCAAATATCTTCTCCCATTCCGTGGGCTGCCTCTTAGTTTTTCTGACTGTTTCCTTGGATGTGCAGAAACTTTTAATCTTGATGAAGTCCCATAAATTCATTTTATCTTTTGTTTCTCTTGCCTTTGGGGATGTGTCATGAAAAAGGTTGCTTTGGCCGATGTCGTAGAGGTTGCTGCCTATGTTCTCCTCTAGAATTTTGATGGATTCCTGTCTCACATCGAGGTCTTTCATCCATTTGGAGTTTATTTTTGTGTATGGTGTGAGAGAGTGGTCAAGTTTCATTCTTTTGCATGTAGCTGTCCAATTTTCCCAGCACCATTTATTGAAGAGACTGTCTTTTTCCCACCGGATGTTTTTTCCTGCTTTATCAAAGATTAGTTGCCCAAAGAGCCGAGGGTCCATTTCTGGGTTCTCTATTCTGTTCCATTCGTGTATGTGTCTGTTTTTGTGCCAGTACCATGCTGTCTTTGTGATCACAGCTTTGTAGTACAGCTCGAAATCCGGCATTGTGATGCCCCCAACTTTGTTTTTCCTTTTCAACAGTTCCTTGGCAATTCGGGGTCTTTTCTGGTTCCATACAAATTTAAGGACTATTTGTTCCAGTTCCTTGAAAAATTTCCTTGGTATTTTGATCGGGATGGCATTGAAAGTGTAGATTGCTCTGGGTAGCATGGACATTTTAACTATGTTAATTCTTCCAATCCATGAGCATGGAATATTTTTCCATCTTTTTATGTCTTCCTCAATGTCTTTCAAGAGTGATTTATAGTTTCTAGAATATAGGTCCTTTACGTCTCTGGTTAAGTTAATTCCAAGGTAACGTATGGTTTTTGGTGCTATTGTAAATGGGATGGATTCCCTAATTTCTCTTTTTTCAGTCTCGTTATTCGTGTACAGAAATGCAACTGATTTCTGAGCATTGATTTTGTATCCCGCCACGTTACTGAATTGCTCTATAACTTCTAATAGTTTGGGAGTGGCTTCTTTTGGGTTTTCCATATAGAGTATCATGTCATCTGCAAAGAGAGACATTTTGACTTCTTCTTTGCCAATTTGAATACCTTTGATCCCTTTTTGTCGTCTGATTGCTGTTGCAAGGACTTCTAGTACTATGTTGAATAATAGTGGCGAGAGTGGGCATCCTTGTCGTGTTCCTGATCTTAAGGGAAAGGCTTCCAGCTTTTCCCCATTGAGAATAATATTTGCAGTAGGCTTTTCATAGATGGCTTTTATGAGATTGAGAAATGTACCTTCTATTCCTACACTCTGAAGGGTTTTAATCAGGAAAGGATGCTGTATTTTGTCAAATGCTTTTTCGGCATCGATTGAGAGGATCATATGGTTCCTGAGTCTTTTCTTGTTGATATGATGTATCACGCTGATTGGTTTGCGAATGTTGAACCACCCTTGCATCCCAGAGATGAATCCCACTTGGTCATGATGGATAATCCTTTTAATGTACTGTTGGATTCTATTAGCCGGGATCTTGTTGAGGATTTTGGCGTCCATATTCATTAGGGAAATTGGTCTGTAATGCTCCTTTTTGATGGGGTCTTTGCCTGATTTGGGGATCAAGTTAATATTGGCCTCATAGAATGAGTTTGGTAGCTTTCCTTCCGTTTCTATTTTTTTGAAATAGCTTTAGGAGAATAGGTATTACTTCTTCTTTGAATGTTTGGTAGAATTCCCCAGGAAAACCGTCTGGGCCTGGAGTTTTGTTTTTTGGAAGGTTGTTTATCACTGACTCAATCTCTTCATAATTAATTGGCATGTTTAAAAAATCAATTTCTTCCTGTTTCAGTCTTGGTAATTTATAGGTTTCCAGGAATAGCCCGACTTTTAAAGGCAGTGGAGGCCATGTGGGAGCTCGAATTCCCAAGGGGTTTTATTGTTTCTGTTTTGCTTTTTTATTTCTTGTTTATTTGTTTGTTTAAATTTTTCAAAGAACTACCAAAATAATAAAGACTTTGTTTAGCAGATTACTAAGACTTTCTAGAAGGTAAGTCTGTGTTGTCTTTGCCCTGGTGTGCAGAGGGAGAATTCTGGGTGGGTTGGTAGGAGACCTGGTTCTGGTTCTCACTCAGCTGCTCTCTTTGAAGTGGGCTCAGTAAGCAGCTCTCCTGGGCCTTCATACTCTCATCTGTGGAAGGAGAGCAGGGACTGTGATCTTCAAGGCTCCCTTGTGGGCATGGCATAGGATTGCCAGTGGCCCTAGGATGCCTACAGGACATCCAGTTACATTTGAATTTCAGATAAACAATAAACAATTTTATAAGTATGTTCTATGCAGTGAAAGTATTCTTTGGTGTAAACATGACCCCAAAATATTGCCTGAGACGTACTTATCCTAAAAAAAATGTATTTGTTCTTTATCTGAAATTCAAATTTAATTGGACATCTTGTATTTTTATTTGCTGAATCTGGCAAACTTGATCTGGCCTGGAGTCATTAATTTTAAGATAATCATAGAGTTCAGGATAATAACAATTATGCATTTTCATGGCCAAATGTTCTAATATATAACCACAGCATTGAGAAAAGAAATTGTAGTGACAGTATTGCAGAAGTAGGGAAGGAAATCACACACTAGGAAAGCTATTGCTAGAAAGTAGTTGTCACATTCTCTGCCCGTTATGTAAAATTATAGTGATTTATAGCCTCATTCATTCATTCAGTAAATACTGAGTGCCATTTATGAACAAGTAATAATGGTAGGTGTTTTGTGTACAGAAATCACTTATTCTGTATAGAATCACCAATCTTCACATCAATTCTCCAAGGCAATTATTTTCTCCATTCTGTAGATGAGAAAACTGAGACTCAAAGAGTATTTGATAGCCATTAAGGGAAGAAAAAGACAAGATTTATCTGACTCTTTTATTTTCTTGCCTCTTTTCTTCACAATAAACTGTTTTAAACTAAGTTAACGGAGATGGTAGTCTGCTGAATATAACCTAATGATGAACCGATACTGAGAAATTTTATCATTTTCATCCATTTTGGTGGCACACAAAGATGGATGCCAGGGTGATTACTTCCCCCCAAAATGTAAGTTCTACCAGAATAAGAAGACTCTCTGGTTCTAAGAAAGTCACATCACCTTTCCTCTGCTTTCTCATCAGCAAAATTAAGATTTGAACTCAACGTCCTTAAACTTTCTTCTAGTTGCAGTGAAATCTTGCTCCATTTTTAAGGTGAAATGCAGTCATTTAAGGAATATTTATTGACTGTCACGGAGGTGGCCAGCGCTGTGCTAGGGACTAGGGATCAAACGATGACAAGACATACCCATCCTTCGCCAGCTGCGATTACAGTGTTGCAGGTGTTTTACCCCTTGGTGATTGAAGAGCTCTGGTGGGTTTGGGAGGCAATCAGGAAGCTCACATTGTTGGAGTAGCTCACCCTTTGCTGTTTTTACCTAAGAATATATTACTCAAAAACATTTTTTCTTGAAAATGAAACAACTGGGAGTTCCCCGGTGCTCATCATGGGAATTTGTGCGGTAGTTAGTGGCTGTCAGCATGGCTGCCGCCATCAGATAGGCTTATTGCTTAGTTATGAGTATGGCTTTCCAAACTCTGTAATGCCTTGGACCTTCTCCAGCTTTAAATTATTTATGTTATTTGCCATATTTTACTTAATTCACTGTTTCTCACCCTTTTTCATGTCAAGGCATAAACACAGAAAATGATTATCTTTGTACACATACTGGGTTGAGGGTTTCAATTTCTCTTACCTCTCCTATCAGCTATTCACAACCCAGTATGTGTCATGGCATACAGCTGGGAAGCTCTGATTTATTTAATTTCTGTCATGGTTTCAGAAAAGAAGCACAGAGAACTCTACTGTTGAAATCCTGTGTCTATGAGAATGAAAACAGTAAAATTCTGCATATTTACTACAAAGTGTTGGGGGCATTCATCTGATAAAGATTCTTCTGTGGACATCCAGCTGTCACTAGTACTTTAAAAATCAATATTATATTAATATTAATTGATATTAAATATGAAAACTAACATAAATATAAAAAGGGGAAAATTACAACAATTTCACTGGGTATGGTCTTTTCCTAGAAAGTAAATATAGTTGTAAACTCCATGAATTTTGAACGACTAAAAACCATTTGTAAGTAATAGTCTGAAATCTCTTACTTAGAAACAAAATGTTGAAATTATAAAAAACAGTTTGACTTTATTAACCATAAAAGGTAGGAAATCTGAATATGTCACAGAAGTAGTTTCAGTCTTATTTGACATCTACCTAAAGTTTAATCTATTAAATATTACATATGTAAATAACATGTTTAAATTGAATATTATGTTCTTTTTTCAGTTAGGTTTAAATTGAATTTGTCTTTGTATATATTTAAACTGTATCAAAACCAGCTTTATAATACACACTTTGATAATTACCAGATCTAAAATAACATTTTCCTCAAAATTATGTTTTTCATTTACACTATTTAGAAATGATAAAATTATATATATATATATATATTATTGACAGCGGTTTTAAGAGACTATATGTTATTGAAGAAGGGGGCAAAAACAAAAGGAAGGGACAGTTGGAACATCAACTACTTTCTGTGGGTCACAACACAGGCTCTGTGTTCTCATAAGCCCTTGGATGTGTCCAGAGCGCTTGTTACTTACGTAGTACTGAGGCCACGTTGGGACATTGGACTCACTCACTATGTATACAGTTATATATATATATAACTGTATACCTAGTGAGTGAGTCATTTACATGGGTTTTTCCCCAAAGAATTTAAAACTGTGGGTTGTGAGCTTCTCGAAGGCCATTCATCTTCTCATCCTGAAAATCCATTGTGATATCTGGGTAGGCTGCTGTGAAAAATTTGTGTAGAAATTATTTGAGAGTCACTAAAGAGTAGAGTTGTGTGTGTGTGTTTATGTGATTATTTTAATACTATACTGATGATATGATGAAATAGTGATCATATTGCTTACGTAAATTACAAAACATAATATCAAAGTATAAAATGTTGTGCTTGGTACTGTGACTAGACCCAAGTGAAGGACATTTATTCGCCCTTTATAATAGAGTCTGTAACTTTATCCCTGGCCATGCAAGTGTTTGGTTTGGTTTGGTTTGCTTTGGTTTTTGAAGTTACTTTTTTTTTTTCTCCAATGGGAGTGTTTATTTTAAATTGCCTTTAAATCGACCAGATTTAGAAGTCATTAAAGGCCTGTAAACATCTATACATAGTCGTGATTTAGGCATTCTGAACTACCATTCAGGCATTCAAATTTGGAATACAATAACTATAAATTGAGGGCTGTGATAGAGATTTGTAATCCCTTTCCAAAGCTTTTAAAACTTGTCTGGACACATGATTATTTGCAGTAGGGCAATATTCCTCTCCATATCACAGAGTGTCCCTTAGAGACTCTACAATAGACTGTTGTTGTTTTTTCCTTAGAGGTTTATTTTTGATTACCAATTTCTGGGGAATTGTATAGGGTCTCAGGTTGTGGGTTTGTTCTCTCCCCTGTTGATAACAAAGCACTGCGTTTCTGGAGTTACTTTTTAATTTAAAAAAAGAGAGAAAAAAGAGAGTTTGGGAAAAAAGTGACTTCTGAGATGTACAACCTTCTAATCAGTTACTTACTCTCACTGTACGGTTTGCTTAGACTCTCAGAATCTCAAGAGTTAGAAGTGATCTTAAGAGTTGATCTAGACCACATTTCTCATTGCTGACTTACAAGTGAGAGGGATTAGATTAATGATCGATAAAACCACATCTTGCCATAAATTCTAGATTTATGGGAGTTTATAAAATATGAGTAATAAGTATGAGGTATAATGATAGCATAATTCGTATATTTATACCCATATGCTTTTATTTATATCATTGAATTTATTCCGAATAAGAATACTGAAATGTAGGCAGTGCAGGTGATAGTGTCATTTTACTACCTATTAACTTTATAATCTGGAAATAAAGATAATTATGGCAGCCCTAGAACTAGGTCTTTGAAATCCAGGTCTGTTTTCACTGTATTTAGCAATTTAGATTATTCAGGATGAATTCTGGTTGAGCTCTGATTTCCTGTGGCTTTGGCCTTGGTGCTTTTTGTTTTTGTTTTTGTTTTTTTAAAGATTTTATTTATTCATTTGACAGAGAGAGAGACAGCCAGCGAGAGAGGGAACACAAGCAGGGGGAGTGGGAGAGGAAGAAGCAGGCTCCCAGCGGAGGAGCCTGATATGGGGCTCGATCCCAGAACGCCGGGATCACGCCCTGAGCCGAAGGCAGACGCTTAATGACTGAGCCACCCAGGCGCCCCTGCTTTTTGTTTTCTAATCTGGATGTGAATCTTATGACTTTTAAAGGTTTTAATCTATGAAATTCTGGACTTACTTGATTTTCTAAATTCCAAGTGCCTTGTATTTTGTTAGGTATTAAACATTTTCCTGGGTGGACACTTGACTAGACCTGAGTTTTCAGACTACAGTGTACATTCCCATTCATGTATTTATTCTTTCAACAAATAGTTATCAAATTCCTGCCTGTCATAAATCCTTTTCTGGGCCCTGAGGATATAGCAATGGATAAGACAGACAGAGGTCCCTGCCTTAGGAGGATTTAAAAATCTAGTGGATTTGAAATGAATTTAATTTGAGTAAGAATAAAGCAAAAATGTAATGGTGAAAAAGTTTGATACATGGGTAGCTGCTTCCATGATCCAGAAGTGTGGAGCTAAAATAACAATAATAGTCATTTGCTGAAAACCACTCTTCCACATTACAAACATGATCTCATTTCACCCTGACAATAACTCTGATTTAGGCATCATTATCATTTTTCCAGGTTAGAGATGAGAAAATGGGAGCCAGAGTGATTAAGTGACTCACATTCAAGTCTAACCTGACTTAAAGTTTTTTATCTTAATCAGCTCTCTCCTTTTGGAATATAGAGCTGAAAAATGATAAAGAAAATAATTTATTCAACCAAGATTTATTGTTTTCTTATGTTCAAAGCACTGTGATTCAGGCACTATAGGGAATATAATAATGATCGAGGAATGATTCCCATATTCACAAAGAATATAGAAGAAAGAAGCATCAAAATCATATAATACAACAATATTATTTAAATTTAAAATAACATTTTTCAAGTACCCACTATGGGCGAGACGTTGTGCCAACCGAGGCCTGCCCTGCGTCCTTGCAGTTGTGTTTCATTTCATTAGGGAAACATCATTGCAGAGTAGATAATATTAGGGGAAATTAGGAAACCAGAAAAAGTGACTGGTTATCGGGTAGACAACGTTGCAATGATTCCAAGTAAGAGAAGCTAATTTTCCAGAGTAACAGGGATATAAATAACTCACCTCAGGAATTATTTATCTTCAGCATAATGATAGTTAATCATTACAAGTGTATTAATTCTCTGGCTAATGTTCCCCAAATTTGTTTCTGCTACAGTTCTGCTGAGCGATCTAGAGAAATTTCCTTGACTCTGGTTTCCCAGATTGAAAAGGTGACAAGAGAGCCCTTTAGACAAGAGCCAAGCACACATTGCCTATGGACACAAAATGCCCAGTTTCCTTTGGAACAGCGTGACCCCGAGTACGCCCTTTTCTACCACGTCTTGGTTCTCAGAGGCACACAATAGTAAGCCAAGTGTGAGGCCAAAGTGCAAATGATTTTCAGATGGCGATTTCTGTTGTAATACGAGAAGCTATGCTGCAAAGACTAATACACAGTTAGGAGGAGTGTTTCTTAGGAGCAGAATGTTAGAATACACCCATGCGGTTCTTCTCAATACGAGCTTTATGGTCTTTCTTCACGTATATCACCTTTACCTCCTATCCGGGGGAGTGAGCTCTCCTCCCCAAGTGAATTTCCCTGATAAGTGAAACTTACTGTTTAACTCTTTGTCTTAGAATTGTTAAAACTGGGGCGCCTGGGTGGCACAGCGGTTAAGCGTCTGCCTTCGGCTCAGGGCGTGATCCCGGCGTTATGGGATCGAGCCCCACATCAGGCTCTTCTGCTATGAGCCTGCTTCTTTCTCTCCAACTCCCCATGGTTGTGTTCCCTCTCTCGCTGGCTGTCTCTATCTCTGTCAAATAAATAAATAAAATCTTTAAAAAAAAAAAAAAAAGAATTGTTAAAACTACTACTTCCTGCTTTACTGCCTTTTTTTTTTTTTTAAGATTTATTTATTTATTTGAGAGAGAGTGTGTGTGTGAGGGGAGGAGCAGAGGGGGAGAGAGTCTCAAGCAGACTCCATGCTGAACACAGAGCCCGACATGGGGCTCCATCTCACCACCCTGAGGTCATGACCTGGTGCTCAACCCACGCACCAGCCAGGCACCCTGCTTTCCTGCCTTCTTAAGCAGAGCGTATTGGTCATCTCATCATCTCTTATTCAGCCGGTCAGTACATGATGAGTAATAATTGTCCTGGGTTGGAATACCATGGAGCCCTCAGAGTGATGGAGATATGGGCCCATGACTTGGCAGCTTGAATAACAGGTTTTGGGGGGGGGTTGGTCTTCTTTTTCTTCGTTGTGATTTACCTTTTTTTCCTGTGCTTTTTTTAGCTGGAAATCACTATGCTCCCACTTTCTTTGCGTCTTGCTCCCTCATTCTCTAATCTGTTGATGTGAATACAAGTGAGCTGTTACGTGAGCTGTCGTTTTACCAGGAGGATTAGAGAGCTTAGCGGGTCTACCCTCGGTGTTTTCATATGTGTGAATGTGCCTCCTAAGTCCCCAAGATTACACTCCAATATAGTTTTTGCTAAAATGGGTAAGTGTGTGTGTATGTGTGTATAATTGTGTGTAGTTTTACCCCCCCCATTTCTAAGGTCACGGATATATTTGTGTTTTCTGTTTCATGTCCATTCAGTTCCAGGGATCTGTATTTCTATAAAAATTATTTCACTTAATCTTTCCAGATTTTTGGTGTATAGTTATTTATAATATTTCCATTTAAAATATTAATGTTGATTACAGTCATTTTCTCTTTACCTTATATATATATGTATATACACACACACACACACACACACACACAGGTGTTTTTAATTTCTTCATTATCAAACGTGCCATAGATTTATTCATATTATTTCTCCTTTCATAGAACTGTGTTTTGCTTTTGTAGATTATTTTCTTTTAAAAAAATATTAGTATGTTAATATACGGTATTGTCTGTCTTACATTCTTTGTATTTACCTTGATCTTTTATATAAAATTTTAATTTGGATGTTTAGTTCATTAATTTTTCATATTAATATATGCATTTAAGAATGTAATTTTACTTCTAATCTAAAACATACATCTGGAAAGATTTATTATACAAAGTTTTCACTGTCTTTGGGTTTTAATAATATTTAATTTGTGTTATGTTTTCTGGGTAGCCCAGAGTCCATTTAGAAAATATATATACATATGTGTGTATGTGTGTGAGTGTGTATATAAAATTTAGTTCCCAAATATTTAGAAAGGGAACACTGGAAACATTTGTCTGTATGTGTATGTGTTGAGTAGGGGAGGTTCAGATTTGTATTCATTTTGGTCAGGAAATGTTGCCTACATAATATTAATCATTTGGGATTTGTTGACATATTTCGTGGTCTAACACGGGCAGTTTTGTAAATGTCATGTGCATGATTTAATGTGCTTTTATTTCATAGCTGGGTGCAGGAATCTATATATGTCCATGATATTACAAATGCAAATTCAAGTATTTTATACCTGACTTTTTTCTTTGTGGTCTGCTTGATCTGCTTATTACTGATTGTGATATATGAAATCTTTCTCCTTAATAGTAAATCTGTCTGACTTTTCTTTGTAGTTTGGCAAGATTGTGTTTTATGTATTTTGAGGCTCTGCTATTCGGTACCTAGAGATTAGAGATTATTATCCCATTCTAGTGAAAAATGTGTTTAATCATTAGAAAGTGAACCCTTTTCCCCCACTAATATTTTTACCTTAAAGACTATTTGTCTACTATCATACCAGTTTTCTTTCATTACTATTTGCCTGGTATAACCTTGTCTATGCCTTTATTTTCAATCTTACTGTGTAAATACTTTAGGAATTTTTTATAAATAGTATATTCTAGGTTATATTATCATTGAAAACCCTTGTTTTTTAGCTAGTAAGTTTAACTCATCTACGTAACATCATCTACTTATGGTATGTTTATATGTGAATTTACCATTTATTTGTGCATTTTCCATTTCCCGTGATACTTTGCTGTGATTTTTTTCCTCTTCTTCTGTTGGTTTCTTTATTGCCTTTTACCACACTACTGTTCGGAAGTTACATACTATTTTTTTAAAATATCTTGTTATGAATTTTTACCTTAAGAAAACTTGAGTATTTCTGCTCACTCCCTACGTGTACAAGAATATTAGAATGATCCATTTCCTCTTCTTTAGTGTTCTTACCTGAATTTTAGTTTACTTCTTTAACTCCCTAATTAATCATCTTCATCATTATTAATAATATTATTTTACAGGTAGTGCTCACTTCGATTTGCTTGTGTGTTTACCAGTGGCCTTGCTCACCATTGCATCTGTATTCCACTTTATTCCTTTCTTTTTGATTTAATATATATTTTCCTAAAGTACATCCTTTTGTAATTCTTTGAGCAAGGGCTGTGAACGCTGCACTCCCTCAGGCCTTACTTGTTGGAAAGATGTCTTTATATTGCCCTCACTTTGAGTGATAGCTAAGTATGAAAACTTAGGTTGACATTCACCTTCAGCACTTTACGGGTAATATTCCAATAACTTCTGGCCATAATTTTGCTGTGGAGAGATCTGCTTCGAGCAAGCACCCTTGCTGTTCCTTTTTCAGGTAGTTTTGTTCTATTTCTTGCATGTTTTGGCTTTAGTGTAACTACAGTTTCTCTAGGATGTGCTTTGGTGTCCATTTATTTCTATTTTCATCCTTCTTAACACATTGGATTCTTAAATCTAAGTTTTCATATCTTTGAAATATTCTGGAAAATGGTAGACCCGTTAACTTTTTAATAATATGCTTTTAAAAATATTTCGAACTTAGGAGTAAACAGTATAGTACAAAGAACTATTTTTGTGAAAACTTCTTAGTGGTAAGTTGCCAGTCTTCTCCATCTTCTAAGAATTTAGTTTGTACTCCTTAGAACAAAGATATGCTCCTACACAATCACAATGAACCTTTTAAAATAGGAAATTAGCATCGATATATAACTACTATTCAGTCCTAGACCCCACTCAAGTATTGCCAGGTATCCCAGTAATGTCCGTTGTAGTAAGAGAATCTAGGTGAGACCCATGTCTTGCATTTAGTGGTCATGTCCTTTGAGTTTTTTGGTTGGAGCCTTCCTCAGTCTTTGACTTTCTTGACCTTACCTGGCCGTTTTGAAAATTACAGGTCAGTTATTTCGTAGGGTCCTTCAGTTTGTTTTAGTCATGACTAGATTCAGGTCACACATCTATGGCAGGAACACATGTTATTCTCATGGCATCCTGTCGGGTGGTGCGTGGGTCCAGTTTGCCCCTCACTGATAATTTTTACTTCCATTACTTGCTAGGCTCTTCCTGTGTGAAGTTACTCTCTTATTTCCTTTGTAATTAATAATGATCAGTAGGAATGCGTGGTTTCCCATTTTATTCAGTGAATCTCAATCTGTTCCTAGTATGATTCATTTGATGCTTATAATTATCCATAATTTGGGCCAGTACCTCCTTACCCAGCGTGAACTTCATCGTCACCCCACTTGGGCTCTAGCACTCCGCACTGGCTCTCCCTTCCATACAAATACCCTTCTCACCTTGCACTGGTTTCTGAGGCCCACACCACGGCCACTTCCTTTATCATCCTCATGGTGTGAACTCCTTCCTTCTTGCTCAAGCTCCAACACCCAGTATGCGACAGCCTTGCGCACGTTGTCCCTTTTCACTCTGCTTGGACTGTGCATCTCACACGGGGCTGTCCACGTCTGGGCATCTTACTCATCCTCCCTGGGCTCCACCTCCGTGTGTTCTCCTATACAGATGCCCTCCTCATACTACTGAGCTCTGACACTCCAGTCATGCTTTCTCTGCCTATTGGTTTTAGGACTGAACTAGCCAGAAAGAGAAAGGGTTCTACCTTTTTTGGAGCTTATATTAGATAAATGTTGGGTGTTTCCATCATCTGTAGCTCTTAATATCTCTGATTGATTTTAACTCTCTGATTTTTTTCACTCAACATCTATTTCTTAATCACTTCTTGCCTTTTTTATTTTGTAATTTCTTGAGAGTTATCTTTAAGTCCATTGATTCCCTCTTCACTTGAGTCTGTTTTGATATATTCTCTTCACATTTGTTATATTCCAATGATTATATTTTATTCTAGAAGTAGTATTTGTTTCTTTTAAAATTCTGGTTATTTTTTTATAGGCTGTCTTTTTTCCTAAGGTTTCAAGTTTCTTCTTTTGTCTCTTTAATAGTTTGTGTTTTTTTTTTTAAGATCTTATTTATTTATTTGACAGAGAGGGAGAGGGAGAGAGCACAAGTAGTGGGAGCGGCAGGCAGAGGGAGAGGGAGAGGGAGAAGCAGGCTCCCTGGTGAGCAGAGAGCCTGACATGGGGCTCAATTCCAGGACTCTGGGATCATGACCTGAGCCGAAGGCAGACGCTTAACCAGCTGAGCCACCCAGGTGCTCCTGTTTAATAGTTTATCACAACTTAACATATTTGTTCTTCTTTCACAATAAGTTTTATATTGTTCTCTTATTATTGGTTCTGGTGGTATGGATTGTTCTGTTTACTAATGGTTTATTATTTTCTTGAATGCTTTGTAGTTTCTTATTGCGAGCTTATTTGCCACTGGAGTTACTTGTATCTGTGAAAACCATATGCAGTCTTGGTTGTGAAAGTATCTTCCAAAGTGCTTTAAAAAAAACTTTATTAAAATGTAATAGATATGCAGTATATTTATATGTATTTATATGTCTACATGTATGTATTGAAAGTATGCTATTATATGTGTTTTACATATGTGTTCATTCATGAGATAATCACCGCAGTCAAAATAATGAACTACCATCCTCAGAAGTTTCTCTATTCTCCTTTGCAATCTCTGTAATCCCTGTTTCTTTCTCCTGTTCATAGGCAACCACTAAGCTGCTTCCTGTTGTCCTAGAGTAATTAGAATTTTCTAGAATTTTATACAAATGGAGTCATATTATATTTATTCTTTTTAGCTACTGTTTTCATTCAGTATAATTACTTTCAGTTTCATCTATGTTGTGAAAATTAAGAGTTCATTCCTTTCTATGGCAGAATAGTATTCCATTGTGTGGCTATCCCACAATTCGTTTATCCATTCACCCCATTTAATGGATTTGAGTTTCCAGTTTTGGGCTATTATAAATAAAACTCTACATGTAGAAATCTTTTTGTAAATATTTGCTTTCTTTTCTCTTGGGTGAGACCTAGGGATGAAGTGACTGTGTAACGTCCCTGAGCACATGTTTCACTTTGTAAAAAAAATTCCAAAACTGTTTTCCATTGTGTATTTCCAACAGCAGTGTATGAGTTCTGTTGTTTTACATTCTTAACACTTGGCATGATTTTTTAAAAATTTGAGATATTCTAGTTAAGCGTGTAGTGTTTTTGAGAGGCCTCCCACTGATATCATTGACCAGAGAACAATTACTTACCTGGATTTCTGCATGTGGGGATTCTGGCATTGTATGTATGTAAAGATATTTTTTATTCCAAATCTGTTTGTGGTTTAGGTTTGGCATATTTTTCTTAGGAGATTTGGAAATAAGCTTCCTTATCTTTCTGAATAGTGTTGGAGTTTTTCTAGATTCCATTTCATTGAGTAAGGAAGATTTCTTGTCCTTAAGCGGGGATTAACAGTGACTCAGCTCCCATTTCAGATTTTACTTAGATTTGTACTGCTTGGAATTCCCTAGACTTATTTACAAGCGTAGCCATGAGTCAACAATTAAAACACACATACACACACACACACACACACACGTGTGTGCGCGCACGCATGCACAGCATTGTTTCTCTGTGTTTGAAGTAGAAGTCCAGGCTCCAGTTACAGTGTTACTGAAACCAGAACTCTCTGGTTAGCTTAGTAATGTGATCAATATGTGTGGTCCTGATAGTCTGAATTGCAAAGCTCCAAATAGTTCCCATAGAAATCTTGGTTTCATGGTACCTGGGGACCACTTGTGTACTGAGCTAAGAAGTGAATCATCAGGAACTTGTACTGAATATCAAACAACTGAACAACAAATAAAATTTTGAAAGCAACCAGTTTATGGGTTAAGCATGGCCTACATCAAATTTGTGCTCATGGTGTCAATGCATACTCATGTTTATATGTGTGTGTGTGTGTCTATGTGTAATCAAGCATTATAAATGATATGTACCATAAAATTTAATAACTTATTTTGGTGCTTATCCTTCCTATGCCTCAGAACCAGAAGTCCTGTAGGACAGAAGGTTTTCACTTTGTTAATTTTATCAAGCCAGATTTGGAAAGTAAGCTAAACATGGGAAGTAAATTGGTATCTTCCTCCCTCTCTTATCTTTGACGTTTTTAATGAGACTAAATATACACAATAAAGTCATAAGAGGAAACTTCCTAATTTACTGTAAAGACTTAAAGCATTATTCATCACCAGATTATTTGTATTTCAGAAAAGAATGGGGGAAACATTTAACTTAGTGTGTCACAGACTAATGCACATACCACTAGGTGTATTTCAGATTTTGGGTGGGGCACAGGCAAGCATTTTTTGATAAGTATATATATTCATCTTAACCCTTGTAACTAACACGTGAAGGTAGTAATTTCATGAAAATTTGTGTTGAGGAAGATATCAAATACAAAAATGGGTGAAATAATTATTATTAGAAGTAGTACAGGTGGAACATGAATATGACAGATATCAGGAGAGTCACATGTGAATCTTTGAAGACTAGGAAACACTATTTTTTGTAGAAAAGATTTACTTAACTGGAAAGTTCAGATATTTGTTACATAGGTGAAGTGGTGACATTTTTGGGGAGAGAGAGTATGCAAACTGTCTTCAAATTACAGCGTGTAGCCAGCTCTGTTCTTCTTGAGAGGCCTTGCTGGACTTTGAGCAAGTCAGGATCACCCGTAGTCAAAGCCGTGTGTGGAGTGGGTGGACTATTCTGTCCTTGTCTTTGTTAGCATCAATGATCACAAACTGGGCTAAAAGTCATTGCTGTGTGGTGAATTAACACTGGGCATGGTAATTTCAATGGCTACTGACTGCCTTCTCTAATTGACAGGGAAGCACCCTTTTCCCCATCTCTGGGAGAATACATCCCAGAGGTGTAGATCATGGTAAATCCATTCGTGACATGATCAGTCCCCCCACATTTATGAATAATGACTGTGTCCATTTTCTCCTGTGTTCAGAATCCTCTCAGCATGAGGTCCTCTCTACAGGCAGTAGCGCTCTGGGGGAAGAAGGCCCCTCCGCACAGCATCACTGCCATAATGATCACTGATGACCAGCAAACCATTGTGACTGGAAGTCAAGAAGGTCAGCTCTGTCTCTGGAATCTCTCACCTGAACTAAAGGTTAGTGAAAATGATTCACTTCGAAGCAGACGGCACTCACAAAATAAGCACAACTTGCTTCTACCTGCCATGACGGTGGGAGTTTTGCATGATTGTTAAAAAGGTGCTCCCTGAAGCAATAAATTGGCTTTACTTCTGAATTTGGAGAAAATGAAGTACTATATGATGGATCAAGATCATATTTGAAAATTAGATTATGAATATTGATAATCTTAGCTACCGGCTAAGTGTTATCACCCTTTAAACTATGCTGAGTTTTACCGTTTTACATCCTGAATTATATGTTTAAGTAACTGAACTACAGACATGTAAGTATAATTCTAAAAATTATGGCTCATTAATCTAAACAAAGGGCACTCTTGAAAACCGCTATTAACTAAATGAGTAATATCTTAATTATCTGGGTGTTCCTGTCAGTTTGGCCTTCTTGCTATTCTTTTCGTCTCTGCTTGCGTGTGATTTTTAAAGATCCCATCAGAAAGCTCTAAATCCAATTTACTATTGTCGTCTTCCTATCACAACCTGACCTCACCTAGGATTTGGCCCATTGATTAGCAATTAATTGTCCCTGTCCCAAGTCATAAACATTTAACATATTGGAATAGATATTTGCTTAGTGCTGGCAGCCTCTGGACCCAATTTGAACATTTAAACTAATGATGTACTTAAAGTATACTGCCCTCATTAAGAAGCCTTTTAAAGATCAAAGACTATTTTTAGCCTTTAAAGTTTGTCACTTTAAAACCTAAATTAACAATTAATTGTAATTCTATTTTATAGTGTAATTAATTAACATCTCCCATCACAGAGGACTTACACTACAGGACTGCCAAGAACTGTAAAGCAGACCAGCTCAGCTCAATGTTTATGAACATTCCTGAAAGAAGGAACTGGTGTTGCAACAGCTGAGCTTTGAAAAGTGGCCCTCACATTTATTATCTCCTAGAGATACTTCTGAATGGCTTAAATGGTCTTGCTACCCTTTTTAATGTTTCAAGTATAGTGTTTTCCGGCTGAGTAGTTGTCTTGTAGCACGTAGGTTGCGATAAGCTTAAGAAATTTGGAAGCCTCGCATCTGTATCTTTTTACGTAGGTTCCTGGTATTTACTCAGCATTTGTTCAACATGCATTTATTGACTACGTATTATAAGTTAGGTAGTGTGCTAGGTACCTGCGTCCAAACACAGATGAGAAGACTTGGTGCTGGCTGCGCAGGGGGCTGCAGTGTAGTCGACGAAGGACATAGGCTAATGCAGTGCACTGATGTGATGATACAAGATACTCTGAGTACCTGAAGTGGTGAGGGATTTAGATTAAAAAAAAAAAATTAACTAGCAAGAGCTAACGCCACGTGCTAATTAAAAGCAGTGGCAATATTAAGGGATTTCGAGATAATTTATGCAAGGAGATGACATAATCCTATATTAGTATATTTGTGATTGAGACTATCATTTGGTATTAATGTGAAGGGCATACCAAAGGGAGGGGGAGAGGAGATAAGGGGCAGTGACTATGGTAGGAACTTCTACATTAATTTAGTCAAGAAAATTAAACACAAACAATGAATCATGGAACACTACATCAAAAACTAATGATGTACTCTATGGTGACTAACATAACATAATAATAATAGTAATAAAAAGTTTTTGAATATGAACCAAATCAGTGACAGAGGGGATGAAAAAGAGATGAAAAATGGAAAGATATTAAGAAGAAAGAATATGCAGAACTGAGCCACTGATTGGAGTGTGGGTAGAAGGGCAGGAATAGTTAAAGATACCCTGTAGATTTGGGGTTTGGGTGATGGGTGAGGCTGGTGATGTGACAGTGTCATGGATTTGTAGAAGGAATAGAGGTGATTAGAGAATAGGAATAGGAAGGGAAAGGAGGTGATTTAAGTTTTGGACATCTTGGAGTATCCAGGTATTTATTAGGGGATTGGGAACACAGTCTCAGCTTTTCCCTGTCCGTGGGGGGTGGGATTGCAGGCTACAGGAGAGTAGAGAATAAGCTCTCATGACATGCCCAGGTAATGCATGCTGCTTCCAGGCTCAGGTTCTGACTCCCAAAGACCTCTTCGTGAGGTCTGCCAGTGAGGAGCTTCTCCAAGTTTCATGCTGGAAACTACTTCACTTGTCTTTCCTGGTATTGATTGCTGGTATTTATAACATTTTTAAGCATGGAGAAAGCCGAGCTGAACATCCTCCCAGATATATTCCCTAAGTATTGCTATGTTCTATTTTTCTTCCTATTTAATACTCTGAAGGAAACACAACAGTGACAAAATGAAGGATAACGAGAATAGCAATATTGTGTACAGGAAAAGAATGGAGAGCTTGGTCAAGTTCTAATATTTACCAACTTTCATATGGAGCAAGTGCTATATTCTTTGAACCTTGATTTCTTCATCTGTGAAATGGGCATTAAACCCTGTTCGTAGTTGCATCAGTGCCCGAATATGGTGGATGCTCATCAAGTGTGTTCCCATTTGTGCTCTTGGAAGTTCCTGAGGTGAGGGGTGGGGGTGGGGTGCACAATGAATCATGGAGGTAGAGCCTATGAATAGAAGTAAAGGTCTCCTGGATTTCATCATGACGATGAGTAGGTGTGATGGTGGATTTTTTTGTTGCCTTTACTTAAGGCAGTTCCAGAATATGATAAAATGAAGAGATATAATGAATTGTCACAGTTTAACTACATGTGGGGATTTAGTAGTAGAATGAGGACTCCCATCTACAAAGCAATGGAGTACCATTATGCAATTTTGTCCATAGATTTCTTCCGGGAGAAGAAATCTCCTTGATTTGCCCTAATTCCTTGCTTAACTTGGCCTGTAAAAAATGGAAAGGTGTTAAATTCATAGGGGTATGTGTTCCAGAATTTAGTGATGGGGAAAGATGGTATGTTGTTTTTTGAGATGGAATCATCTGGATTTCCCAGGAAAAAGGTAGAATAAGGTCAATGGTTTTAAGCAACCACAAAACTTCTTCGTAGCTCTTGAAATTTAGTCTAACAACAGATCTTTAGAGAAGCATTTCTGATTGTGATAGAAGTAAGATGAAGGCAGAGAATGATTGTGTTTTGAAGTAATTTGTCCTCACTGTTATGATTTGGTTATCATCTCTGGATATGTCTGCATAGTTCAGAAAAAGCATAATGAATTTTATTCCCCTCAAGACAAGTTTTATTACCTACAAATTTTCTAGTTATTCAAATTAAATTTTTAGTCCCTATTGACAACCTCTTTTCCACTTGAGGGGATCCTGCCTGTCTTTTGTTTTGTAGTTTGATTTTCATAATCTTGTTTTATAAAATAAAGAGCAATAAACATCTTCCACACAGATAATGGAAGAATTAGCCCTTGGTGCTATATTTCTTAATTTATGTACAGTAGAAAGACATTGGCTTTTTCAGCAATAGCTTAGTTAAAATTTTATTTTTAGGGGTGCCTGGGTGGCTCAGTCATTAAGCATCTGCCTTCGGCTCAGGGCATGATCCCAGCGTTCTGGGATCGAGCCCCACATCGGGCTCCTCTGCTGGGAGCCTGCTTCTTCCTCTCCCACTTCCCCTACTTGTGTCCCCTCTCTTGCAGGCTGTCTCTATCTCTGTCAAATAAATAAATAAAATCTTTAAAAAAATTTTTATTTTTAATGTGGAAAAAATTAATTTTTACTATTTCTGAAGCAGGAAACCAAATAAGGTTACGATAAGGTTATAATGGTTACAAAAAAAGGTAATATTTTCCTTGTATTATTTTGTAAACTCATTTCTAAATTCTGAAATTTGCTCATTAATATGCTGCTATCAATTGAGGCACATTTTGTGCATCAGAAACATCAACACTGACTTATTTGTATTCAAAACCTAGATGTTGTAAAACAGGTCTGGCGATTATTTAGGTTTTGTGGTGGATACAAAACCAAAGCCAAAAACAAAAAAAAAATGTGTACAATACATCTCCTATGTCTAGACGTTTATTAAGATTTTTTTAAAAAACTATTTGAGAGAGAGCGGACATGAATGGTGGGGAGAGGCAGAGGGAGAAGGAGAAGCAGACTCCCCACTGAGTAGGGAGCCCGACACAGGGCTTGATCCCAGGACCCTAAGATCCTAACTTGAGCCAAAGGCAGATGCTTAACCAACTGAGCCACTTAACCAACCAAGTGCCCCTGTATCTAGATGTTTATTCTGTGAATTTTGATATGGCATAGATGAGTTTTCCTAAAACCTATGTAGAGCAAAAACATAATGTAACAGGGTTTCCTAATCAGAATTATGAATACTTATATAATGTGATGTTGATATTCGTCAAAAATTTATAGCTGTTTAAAAGCTTACCCTCATCATTTTCAGATTTCAGCTAAAGAACTTCTATTTGGTCATTCGGCTTCAGTAACATGTTTGGCAAGAGCGAGGGATTTCTCGAAACAGCCCTATGTCGTTAGTGCTGCTGAAAATGGGTAGGTAAGATGTGCACAACTTTGTGTTGCCTCTCCCTTTTTAAAACCAACGATGGGGTACAGAATTCGGGGGCTGAAGGAAATCTTAGTGATTTTCATGTTCCTTTAATATAGAGGAAAATTTAGATCTTGAATGGTAGAGTGATTTGTGTGATGATCCCAAGGAACGTGATCAGTACTGTGTCTCCCAATTTAACTCTTTTTTTTTTTTTTTTAAAGATTTTATTTATTTATTTGACAGAGATAGAGACAGCCAGCGAGAGAGGGAACACAAGCAGGGGGAGTGGGAGAGGAAGAAGCAGGCTCACAGCAGAGGAGCCTGATGTGGGGCTCGATCCCAGAACGCCGGGATCACGCCCTGAGCCGAAGGCAGACGCTTAACCGCTGTGCCACCCAGGCGCCCCCTTTTTTTTTTTTTTCTTGCTGGATTAATACCAAAATAAACACTCCAACTTGTGTATCAGGCCTTGTGGCAGCCTCACTGTGTAAAGGGTAACGGCAAATGCCACCTGTTGAAGAATTGAAAACGGAAAAGTCTGGGTGCTTGTCATTTTCCATGGAGTAACTCACTTTGAGCTCTTAAGTAAACCTATCTAAGCCTTCATCATTTTGTAAAACAAGTCAGTAGTTATAATCTTCATGTTACACACTTGTCTGATGTCATTATAGGAGAAGTAGAGGAGAGGGCTCAATGGCAAGTGAGATGGGGTGGGAGAAGAGAAAGGAACATAGACTGTGATTTGGGTGCGGTTTTATGGAAGCAAGGTTTATTCCAATGAAATAGGATTAAGCTGTAAGAAAAAGCCTCACCAATGGAAGACGAGTTGGCCTCTGCTGATGAGTTATTTGCCAAAATAGACTCAGGAATGCGGAATCAGTTCGGCATGCATTTGTGAATCAGGGATTGGATTACTGGTTGAAACAAGAGAACCCCCTCCTTTTTTTGTTTTTAACCTGAGGAGAAAGTATATGGCCCTGAACTCTGAGAACCAAAAGAATAATGAGTGTCCAACTTGAAGAAACTGAATAGTTTAACAAAATATTAGTGAAACGGATATCAAAGAGGTACCTATTCTCATTGTTGACAGCAAAGCCATCATTGTTAAACTTAGAGAGATTGAACTTCGGGTGAGGCTAGAGTGAAATGCCCTGGTACCTTCCTTTCTTAACAATTGCTAGTAGCTTTCATATGCTAGGGCTGCCACAACGCCTGCTACACAAGCTGACATATTTATTGCCAGCTAGAGAATTTGGAAGATGGTGGTTTTTTTTTGTTTTTGTTTTTCCTGAGACTACTTGGAGAATTGAGAAAAATTAATTACTAAATGAGAAATAGCTCTGGAAAGTAACTGAGTTCCAACCTGAGGTTTTTGCCCACAGTAGTCTAGCTCTAAAAAAGAAACTAAGGTTAATGGACATATTCTTGATGATAGATGAATTCAGGTGTACGACCCTGCAAATATGATTATTAAAGAGCCAAGGACTCTGGTTTGGTCTTCCTTTCCCAAGATGATCTGAATTTTCTAGAATTCTATTCCTTCAAGATGCAAAACTTGGCCTGCATCTGTAAGACAGTTTTTAGGCAGTATCTACATTTCAGCTACTGCATACTTAACAAATCCTACTTTAACCTGTTGAAAGTTACTAAACTAACTAGGCTTGGTCCATTATGTCCCAAACAATAATGATTTTTTTAGCTTTGAGAAGACTTGGGAAGTGACTGTAAACTTAGCATTTCTGCTTCCAAAATGTTCAGAGGAGAACCAGAATTGCTGTGATTCAGTTTTTCATTTTTTTCCCAAATTATAGTTCATCAGTAGGCATAAGGCATAAGATTCAGGAATTCCAATGAATTCCAGGATGACTGAAAGGAAATACATACGTGTCGAAGCAACAGAATGCCAAAGAAAAGAAGATCCTGAAAGTGGTTAGTGGGAAAAAACAGTTTATAACAGAATGAAATTAAGCTGACTTCTCAACAGTAAAATTGAAACTAGACAGCAGTGAAATATCTTCAAAAAGTTGAGAGAAAACATCTGCCAACTTAGAATTGCATGTCTAGCAAAAATATCTTCCTAAAAATGAGGTCAAAAATAATAACATTTAGGACAAATACTGAGAATGCTCAGTGCTAACAGATCTTCTATGAGCAACAGAATTCTAAGTGATATTCTTCAGTAAGAAAAGCAATGATTTGAGAAGGAGGAGCTGAAATGGAAGAAGGAATATTGAACAAAACCAGCAAAGTTTTAGGAAGTGTAAATAAATACAGACTATTAGACAACAATGTTTATGTTTCTCCCATGCCCTGCTCCCATACATATATGCACAATCCTAGTCAGCAGTTGCATAGGATAGGGTAGTGACCAGATTCCACATATTCTGGTGTTCTAGAAGTGGGTAAAACTGTTGATTAACTTCGGACTTTAAGCGAGATGTACATGTTGATATGTCCAGGGTAGCTGCTGAAAGAACACATAGAAGAAATAAAAATAAAAGAAATAGAATACAGAACTTCCAACTTGGAAAAGAAAAAAATAATGTTATTTAATCCAAAGGAGACAAAAATAAACGGGGCAAATGGAAAGCACAAAATAAGGTAGTTAAGATAAATCTGACTAAAACCGTAATCTCAATTATACAGAAGGCCTGAGCCCTCTAGTTAAATCACAAAGATTGTCATACAATTTAAAAGACAAAAACAGCATAAGAAAATAGATTAAAAATAAATGGATGGAAAAAGATTTATCAGATGAATACCGACCAAAATAACGTTGAGATAGCTGTATAAATATTTTATATTAATAAATACACACAGTTAGTAAAACCTTAAGGCACAAAAGCCTTGGCATTGATAAAGAGGGTTATTACTTATTAATAAAACTTTCAATCACCAGCAGGAGATGAGACCAGAAAGTTAGGCAGGCACCCAGTCTTAGGGCCTTCTAGAACAGTGTTCCTCCAACCTGAGCTTGCATCAGGACCCCCTGTAGAACTTGTGTAAATACAGATTTCTGGGCGCCACTCCCAGAGGTACAGGTTCAGTAGGTCTGCGCTGAGCTTCAAGAACTTGCATTTTATTTTTAAGAACTTGCATTTCTAACACGGTCCTGGACAATGCTGAGGCTGCTTGTTCAGAGAATATATCTGGTGTAGCGAGTATTCTACAAGGGGGGCAGTAAGAGAAAGTATGATGTCAAGAATGACTTGGGAAACTCATTGGTGATGATACCAGTTATGAGGATAGGAAACTAAGGAGGACAGATGTTATGCTTCATTGTGAATATGAGGAGTGTGAAGTCTTGCAAGTCATCCACGTAGAGAGATATCTAATAGCTAGTTGCATATGGAAATCTAGAGCTCAGTGAACAGGTCTGGGTTTCCAGTGTCATATACATGGTATTCGAAGTGATGGGAGTAGGTAATTCACCCAGAGAGGATGTGAAATGTGAACACGTAAGAAAGCCTAAAACAAAAATCTAAGGAAAATCAGCATTTAAAGCAGCAGAAGAATGGAGCCTGAGAAGGCCAATGAAATCCCAAAAGTATAATGGAAGACAAGAGAAAAGAGAGTTTGAAGAATATAAGGGACTTGGAATTCAAGATGGCAAAACCGTGTTTTTCTATTTCTATTAAAATAGAAATCATAACAGTTTTATAAGCACACAAATATAAGAATAGGAATGGGGCCAAGAGAAAATAGTGTGTTCCTGAAAGTAGAAAAGTGGACAGAAGAATGGTAACTGATCTGTTTATCCACTGGGTGAATTTTTTTATTGAGGCGCTAAGGTGGGGATGTAGAACTGAATAAGGAAAAAAGGCCTTTTCTCCAGGAATTCAGTGGGAATTTAGCAATTTTGTAACTTTGTATGTTGTAGATACTTTCCTCTGGGTTCTTTTCAGTGAAATTAAAAAATCAAGAATTTAAAAACTTTGGGGCGCCTGGGTGGCACAGCGGTTAAGCGTCTGCCTTCGGCTCAGGGCGTGATCCCTGCGTTATGGGATCGAGCCCCACGTCAGGCTCCTCCGCTATGAGCCTGCTTCTTCCTCTCCCACTCCCCCTGCTTGTGTTCCCTCTCTCGCTGGCTGTCTCTATCTCTGTCGAATAAATAAATAAAATATTAATAAAAAAAAAAGAATTTAAAAACTTTGAAAATTGTTAAACTTTTTTTTATAATTCAAGGTGTTTAATCTCTGTAGAAATGTTGGGAATAGTATTTCAAAAGGAAAAGAAGAATGTACATTTTAATAGTCAATTTACCTATGTTCTTATTAAGTATGTAACTTGTCCAGTTCCAGCTAAAATGTCAATGCTGCTTTTGATACACACACACATTTGCTTTCTTTCCTTAAAAAGAATTTATAGGCAAAGAATCAGTTTTTGCTTTGTGGTATTTTTGTATTTCTCTCTCTCTCTTTTTTTTTTTTTTAAGATAGAAAATAAGATGATAAGAAAACAAATAGGGAAAGCATTAGATTCCAAGAGAGTTTAGAAACATTAGCATCACTGAGAGAGCTTTTACTGATGCCCAGGCTCCAACCTTGAAAAATATGATTTAATTAGTGGGGCTTGATGTCTGGGTTGGGTCCCAGACATCAGTATTTTTAAAAAGTTCCCTGATAATTCTCATGTACAGCCAGTTTAGAACCACTGGTTTAGAGATAGACTTACCTAGAAACAGACTAACTGACCAAGAGCTTTGCAAAACAGATATGCCAGGACCTCAACCCAGAGCCGCAGAATTAGAATCTCTGTGGACAATTTTTGAAATATGCACAGGTGATACACAGCTAGAGTTGAGAACCATGCTAATAAACTCCAATTCCTTGTGAAGCTAAAATTTTATATTAATAGCAAGTTAAGGTTCTATTTTTTTTTTTACCTTTGAGATATATTATTTCAGTTTCTACCTCCTTCCCAGTTTTATTTTTCACGCACACACACACACACACACACACACACCCACACACACATTTTCCCCTTGTTTTACTGAGTTTTCATATTACCTCAAATCCTTTTTGGAATAAAGTCAGATATAAACAAAGAAAAAACTTACGAATATTTTGTTTCTATATCCAGAACAGGGTTTGTCAACCTCAGCACTAATGACATTTTGGAGCACCGGAGAAGTCTTTGTTGTGGGGCCATCCTGCACATCCTAGGATATTTAGCAGCATGGCTGGCCTTTCCCCACTAGATGGCAGTAGTGTGTTCCTAGTGGGACAATCAGAACTTATCCCTTACCATTGTCCAATGTCTTTGGGGGGCAAAATCGCCCTAGGTTGAGAACCACCGATTTAAAGATTGATTTCCAGGGTTTGGCCAGAAAAACGAAAACAAAAAAGTCCAGCAAACAACAAATGCATCTAGGATTTACTATTATTAATTCATATCTTTTGCTTCTTAATATCAGCTTCTCCCTTTAAAGCCAATAAAGCTTTCATTTATTCTTTCATGGAAAGTTTTGCTTATGTGTTGAAAGTGTCAGAACTGAAGGATATTGCCAAACAACTCCGAAACAGCCATTCTGGTTTTCGTGACCTGAAATCATGTAGATTTAAATTGTCCTACGCCGGATGATATATTTTGTAGCTGTATTTCATAATTTTATGTACATCCTTGTAACATGTAGGAAAGCAAGTCAGAGTTTTCTAAACAACGAGAATTTTCTAAATATGTAGTGGGAGGTGTGATTTCAGCGTTTCAGGATAAGCCAAGAAATAAACCCTATCAATGGTAGACCAAATGTAGCCTCTTGGTGGCGCTGTTTATTTTTATAAAAATGATACCTCACCTCCAGGAGATGCAGCTCTTGATGCATTATGCTTTTCAGAATATGTAGTTTAAGTTCAGTGAAATAAACCATTTTCAACAGGATGCGGTTTCCATGGAAAGATTGTTGTATTGTCACTCTAACAGACTGTGATAGCTGGATCCACACAATTTGGTTTAGGTCAGGTTGGCGCTGAAGTAAGGTTTGTAGGCTGGCGGCAGGGTGTAATTACCCAAACAAAAAGACACAGATACGGTATGTCATCCCTGCTAATGACCACGACATTTTCTTGCTCAGTAATCTGTAACAAAAAGCCACATAAACGATCAGGTTGCATTTAAGTGCAGCACTAAAGAAAAACTTGGTGACACAAAAATTATTTCAGCCAATTGAGTAGAAATGACAGAGAATAATACAAAGTTATCTGTGCTAGGGAGATGTGTGTTTGGAATGTCACCAATGGACAGTGCGTGGAGACGGCCACACTTCCTTACAGGCACACTGCAATCTGTGTAAGTACCTTCCCCGCCTTCAGAACATTTCTGGATTCTGGAAACTCCTTTAGAGCATTTGCTAAGCACACCTTTAAAGAAAGGTCTTTGGAGGATATTCTTTTCTTTGATTTTTATTTTGTCCCTGGAGTAGGATAGTGTCAGTTATCATCTGTTATTTTGGCATTTTTCTTTCCCAAAAGTGACTATTCAAGCTTTTTTTTTCTAATTCTTTATTTCTGTATCCACTAAACAGAAGATTCGAAAGACAATTTTTAATTTTTTCTTAGTTACACTCACAGCACACAGACACACATAGAAAGATACAGTTGTAATGACATGCTATTTTATAAAGCAAAAAAGTTTTTTTTTCTCTTCAATTTTAACCTGTTTTGGGGTGGATAGGGTCTTAATTTCTGAATTTCTTATTTATGAAAAGATAACAGAAAGTATAGCCGTACCTTTATAATCATCTTCCAATATTTAAAACGGATTTTGGCTTTTGGTAGATGGACTCCAACATATAGGTAAGGCATTGCATTATGCCAATGGTGCTTATAGTATTTTTTATATTTCACTCGTTGCTTTTGGCATTGATGACTTGCACTGCAATATTCATGAAGTCCTTTCTGGGACCAAAACCTGCACAGTGAGAGAATTTGTCAAGAGTACAATATATTACTCAATCTTTGATAAAAGCTGTTCTCAAAACTTACTTGGCACAATTCCTCACACACTCTTCAAATGCTTTTCTTTCTTCTTAACATACAGTAATGTTGCTAGGAGAAGGAATCTGATTTTTTTGTTGTTGTTTAATTCTACGTAGCATTCTAGAAATAAAACAGTTGTGAGCTTTCCATAACTTGGAATAAGATTCTTTCTTCCTAAAAGATCCCCCTTCCTGCAGAAAAATGGTGAATTACCAATGAGACTAAAGTCCCAAATCAATGCTTCAAAAGTATGGAATAATTGAACTAAAAGAAATTTTACTTGTTATTCGGTAGCAAGTAAATACTTTAATTGAATAGATGCTAAAACTAAAATCCAGAGAAGTCTTCACCGTAGCCCAAATTATGTTCATTGCTAGTAATAATTAACTCTTTGCTTTGAATTCCATTTTCATAGTATTACCACTGCTCGTTCCGGATGACTGGGGAAGGCTGGCTTTTGTGTTGTGGAGAATATCAAGATGTTCTTATCATTGATGCCAAAAGCTTGGATGTTATTCACACTTTTACATCATCTCAGTCTCCTGATTGGATCAACTGCATGTGCATTGTTCACTCCATGAGAATTCAAGGTAAGAGTTGGCCATTATATGACACTAAGAGAGTGCATACAGAAATATCACTTTTGAACAATTTGTTAAACTAATGCGCCAGAGTTCAAAATACTTCTTTATGTTTACCTGTTACGTTATGTTTACCTGAGGACGGTTCTCTAAGCCAGATCAGGAAAACTGAGAACACCCATGTCAGTGGTTCAAGTCATTACAAAGTCAGCAAAAGGTCGAGATGAAATGAAAAGAGGACACTGTTTCCATGACCCAGGTCATTGGTACATTTCAAGAGTGACAACCAGGCATTTGTTGTGGATTAGCAAAACTCTCGGAACTTTTGCCTTGCTGTATCTTCTGGATATAGAAGAGAAATCAGATTCCGTAATGAAGGAAAGCTGGCTCCTTGTTTCTGAAATAGGAAGGTGTAATATTGACAGTATAATGATTTTCAATGTAGTTCTGCTCTTAGTGGCATTCTTCTGTTACATGGGGGTCACTCTGAAATTTTAAAACCAATTTAAAATGTGATCTAAAATGTTTATTTTTTATTAAAAAAAATCAAAAAACCCAAGGCTCAAAATTTTCCACCTGTGTAACCCTGTGTAATCCTTAAACGACTATGCTATGATCTTTACAGCAATCAGTTATAACAGAGGTCAACTTACATGTGACCTTTATTGTTCTTACAGAAGATTCTCTCTTGGTGGTATCAGTAGCGGGTGAGCTCAAAGTATGGGATCTCTCTTCATCTATCAACAGCATTCAGGTTGGCTTGTGAAACTCTTGTTTTTTATTCTCTAATATCAAGTATAGTTATTGATTTTTTTAAATTATAAGGGTGCTACCCATTCACTGTTAAGAGTTCAAATAATATTGAGGCGCCTGGGTGGCTCAGTCAGTAAGCATCTGCCTTCAGCTCAGGTCATGATATCAGGTCCTGGGATCCAGCCCCACGTAGGGCTCTGCACTCAGCGGGTAGTCTGCTTCTCTCTCTCTCCTTCTCCCCTCTGCACCTCCCCCCTCCACCTCGTGCTCATGTGCATGCACTCTCTCTCAAATAAATAAAATCTTTAAAAAAAAAAAAAGAGTTCAAATAATGTAGAAGTGTATAAATTTATATCCATTTACTTCCCCCATCACTCCTCCAAGGGGTGGGCATTGGTAACAATTAGATTGTATCCTTCCAGCCTGTTGTCAGGACATATACAAATATTCTTTTTATACACACACACACACACACCTGTGCACACACACACCTGTGCACACACACACGTTGGTTACATTTTAAAAGAAATTCATAAATCTGTCATAGAAGAATATCTTTCTGACCCTTACAGCAGAAATAAAGACCCTTTCTTCTGAGGATATGTGAGTGGTGGCCGGGAGGTAACAGTCAACAGCTGCGGGTCACATGCACTGAGAGTCCAGTATATTTACCTGCTCCCTGCATCAGGCTACAAGTTGAGGTGGCGGATGACAGAAAAGTCATAATATTTATGCTGATGATAAAATTGTTTCAGCTGCGCTATGCTCTGAGCTCGCCTTTGGAATTTTTTGGTTGGGGAAGCCTAGGAATTGTGTTGGCATAATGAGCCCAAGAAACACACACTAGCATTATCAGAAACGTACTGTGAATATAGTATTCTAGGTGTCCTATTTTGGCCACTCCTTGATTTTTTTTTCAAAGCATTTTATTCATTTTTCTATTTTAGCAATTAAGGTACTACAGGGTTTTTTTTTTTTAATATTTTACTTTCTTTGTTTTATCTCTCTGCCATGTCTGAAAATTAGAAACTTACTCATATCTGTACATTCTCAGCATCCCAGCACAGTCCCTACAGAATGATTATATGAGGAAACCTGTTCATGGTTTCCTTTGCAAAGTAAATTATTAGTTCAGAAAACTCAAAAGGAAACTGGGGTAGAAAAATTGGTGTGATGTACTTGAGGTGTATGAGGGGACAAGTCTTCTCGTACAGTCATGTATAAATTACCTAGAACTAGTACTAAAATGTTCTCATTCCTTTTGAAGGAAAAGCAAGATGTCTATGAAAAGGAATCCAGATTTCTTGACTCCTTGAACTGCCGGACAATACGATTTTGCACATATACAGAAAGACTTTTACTGGTGGTATTTTCTAAATGTTGGAAGGTATTATAAAATAACAAAATAATTACCAGTGATATACAAATGTCATTTTTTCTTGCTCAGTGCAATAATTATAAGAATATGATTTAAATACGACACAAACTCTATAATATTATTATCAGAGCATGGAATTATTTGTGTTTCATAGCCCCTTTTATCAGTGTTCCTCTCCCTGCGCTCAGCTCTTTTGCTTCTCAGGAGAATATATGTCTAAAATATATATCCTAATTTTATTAATAACAAAGTATTGTGATAGTGAGTATTTATCTTTAGATTATTTTTAAAATTTGATGCCTGCACTTTAGAACTAAAAAGAAAACTAATACTTTTCACCTACATACGTTGATTTTATTTTGAGGCTTTTTCTGCTTAGTCACTACATTCATTTTTAAGGAATATACATTCCTTTCTTGTGACTATAGTCACTGGCCTCTCCAATAAGAAAGAAAAACTGTTATTATATCATTTGATGGCGTCCTTTTTTTCTTTAATGTTCCATATAGCTGGCCCAGTTGACAAGACCATATTGTCTTAATTTATATGCTGATAATATACTTTTGAACAAAAATATAAAGTATGTGGTCTAACGAGATTTCGGCTGTATAAACTTTTTTGTGTAATAAATTTTCAAAATTTAAAGTTGGGCTACCATATGGAAGAAATAAAATTATATATATGTTTTGGAATTTTTTGGTCTCTGTGCTTAATGGGCAGATTCTGGAATGGCACAAAGCTTATTCACTGAAACCTACCTTAATATAAATGTGAAAAAATAAGTACCAGTAAAATATCATCTTGGTACATGAGTACAGTGTGCCCTGTTAGTAATAGTTAATATATTGTTGCATTAACACTGCCATCTAAATGGTCTTGATAAGCATAATTTATCTTTCATCTCATTGGCAGATTAGATTAAAAGCTTTTGTTAACGTGTGTCATTTATTTCGTATTTTAGGTTTATGATTATTGTGATTTTTCCCTTCTGCGGACTGAAGTTAGTGGAAGCGGGCAGTGTTTTGCTGGGGGAGAGGTGCTTGCGGCTCACAGAATCATCGTCTGGACAGAAGATGGTCACAGTTACATCTATCAGCTGCTGAACAGGTGGGCTCAGATGGGAGCGGCTTACAAAACATTCAGGTAGAAAATGAACTTTGGGAGGTTTATTATGGAAAAATCCCTGCATGCCACCCGTGATCAAAAACCAGAACAAAACAACTTTGGCACTAGAAGATTTACTCTGGGCTTGTAGGCTTCAGCCTTTGTATAAAACAGCAGGGGATGAAGGAATGAGATTAACCATGTATAACTTGTACAGCTGGTGCTGGGTTTTCAAAAAGTCACTTGTAATTATTAACCCAACAATTTCTAACTAGAGTTTAGAAACTTGAATGGTACCATCCAGCTTTTGAAAGTGGGAGGAGGAAAAAAAAAAAAAAACAACAACGAATAAAGAACCCCAAAGTTCTAAATTCTGCTTTTTATTTTTCGCCATGCAGCGGGCTTTCCAAAAGCATATACCCTGCTGATGGAAGAGTGCTCAAAGAGACCATTTATCCTCATTTACTGTGCTCTACTTCTGTGCAGGAAAATAAGGTAATGCCAGGAGAGAGTGACTGCCTGCAAACTGTCACTCCGCATCTCAGATAAGTGTTGCTTTGTCTGTAACAGAGTCGGACTTGAAAAAGTTGAAGAATCACAGCAAGTTATCAATGAGAAAATCAAATCCAGCTATTAATGGGTACTGAAGAGAAAACATTGCCTTTGAAAAATGTATTTTTTAAAGTCTGATTACACAATATGTATTTATTATAGAAAAATTACCAAAGTTAAAAAAGGAGGAACGGAAATTCTTAATTTTGCCACTATAAATATTCATGAGGGGTATTTTTATGTGTTTACTTATTTTAATCAGGAAAATTTCAAATATTTAAAAAGTTGCAAGAATAGGACAGTGATCACTCATCTACCCTCTACCTAGATTCATCAGTTGTCAACATTTTGCTATATTTATTCTCTCTCTCTCCCTCTTTCTACACACACACACACACACACACACACATTTTTCACTGACTCTTTGGATAAATGGTTTGATATAAAATTATTACCATTTTGATGTGGCTAATCCAGTTTTTAAACTTTATCAAATGGTTTATATCCTGCTTTTTTTAACTCAGTATTTATCATTTTTTGCATATATTTAGCTCTTCTTCTGAATAAATTTTCTTGCTAAAACAAATATAATTGTGATTCCTGGCAGAGATGAGGATATAATTGTGTTTTTACTTGACCGAATTATGTCCTTTGACACTCTATGTAAAGTGTCTATAAAATAAGTCATTTTATTTTAGTAGTGCTAACCAAAGTGGGGCTTTTGTTGTTGTTGTTGTTGTGTTAACCTATGGGCTTGGTCATCAGTTAATTATTCAAAGAAGTATTTCATGGAGAATGGAGGTGTTTGGATTACTGATGTGTCAACCAAGGAAGCATGTTATTTTTTTACAAAGTGATGGTTTGCTTAATTAGGTAGCATTGCTGTTGGAGATCCTATAGTTCCCGTGATTGTCCTTTTAACATGTCATCAAGGTTTTGTTGCAAAAACTTGATTAAGAAGCTGCCAGCCAAAAATGAGAACTCTAAGTGCCACCGAAGCATAGGCAAACTTTAGAATTATGGCATCAGGCACTATTTCTAAAGTCATGTGTGCATGGTAGTCGAGTCTTGTTTTGCTGTTGGTCATAAAAGCAGTATTGTGGCTTACCCAGAAAAGCATTTTTAGATATTTTTTAAAGGACCTGCCTGCCCATTCTTTTAGCTCCACAGTTTTCCCTAAAAGCTAAAATATAAGTAGTGTCCTTTAAGAGCTTCCAGTCGGCTCCAGATACCAGTGCTATACACAAATAATGTGGAAAAAGCACAGCAGTAACAAATTAACCTAAAAAATACCAGTCTTAGCGGAAGCCGTCTTATTAGGTTCCTCAAAATGTAAAGACATAGATTTATGGGTCTTCTATCAATAGTTCTTGTTTACACAACTTCAGTTACTTCTTTATCTTAAAAGTGGAAGTACTTGGACGCCAGTGAAATATGACGAGAATAATTGGAAACTTAAAGAAGCTGGTCTGCCCACCTTACACCTTTGCTTGCCCTTTGTCCATCAAGAAATTAAAGTCTGACATTATTCTCCTTATTCAAAACATCCCCGATATTCACTAAATATAAGACTTACTGGTTTCTCCTGCAGTTAGAAGGTAACATTTTGGTTGATGAGTTTGGTAAATAAAATGAGTTTAGAAAAGGGGATTCTATAAATACGCAGGATTAAGTCGACTCTTCTTTTGGAATGACACTGTTGAATTACATGTCAGTGTTTGACAGTAACGTGTTTTCAGAGTTACCATTTGTCGTGCTAGGAACATATCTGCTGATGGAGTTGTAGTAGCAAGATGGGACTGCCCCTTCCTCTCAGTACTTTGTGAAAGTCTCCCAGCTTCAGATCACAGCTGATGATCACTGAGGCCTGTGACAGGGGTCCTGGTTGTTGAGATGAGGTACTGGGCTTTCCAGGGTGTTAGCTATGGAGTAACTCTGCAGTGCTGAGGTGGGAGTAGCTGGCGTAGAAACAGCCTGAGGTTTGCCGACGGGGAATTGGGGTGCATGAACTAAGAGTAATGACAATGATGGTGATGTTAGGCAACTTGTTCAGAGAGGTTAATTCCTAGGATTTGAACCTAGGCCATTTGGCCCCAGAGCCTGGCAGTGGGACTTGGGAGCAAGTTTCTCAGTTGTTCTGAAAAGTGGATAATAAGAATGGTTAATACTCACTGAGTATGTACCACAGACACGCCACCATTCTAAGCACCTCACCTTCAGCAACTGACAGCAATCCCATATAATAGGTGCTTTTATTGGCCTTCTTCGACAGTTAGGGAGAATGAGACACAGAGAGGTTAAGTAAATTGTCCAGATCAAGTAATTGGCTCTTTTAATAGAGTTAGTATGTGCTAAACCAGGGTTTGAATCCGGGCAGTTAACCCAAGAGGATTCACTCTTGAAGACTATTTTATTACTCTTGGAGGTACTCCCTCTTGGAGGATGAGTGCTCCTTGTGATGTGTGTGGGGTGCCGTGATGAAAAATCAGAATTCGTACGGTAAGAGGCTCTGAGGAGGTGTGCAGGTGAATAGCAGAACAGGAGAGGGAACCACTGGGAAGGATGAGGGCGGAGGCGACAAGGAGTTGGGTGTGAGCAAGTGAGGGCAGAGGGGATGACAGCAGCCCAGGACCGTGAGCCACGGTGCCTGGAGCTGTGAGGGCAGACGCATGCTGCCTGCCACCAACCCGAATAACCACCCCACCTCCCTGGAGCTTCATTCCCACGTCAAAATCCGGAGGGAGTTGGACTAGTCAGTGCTAAGATTCCTCAAGGTCAGGAGAGTTTGAGAAGCCAGTTTACCCAAAGTTTATCAACACCGTTTCTAACCCTACAAAGGTGATGGCCTGAAAAGTGTAGACTCCAAAGTGCCTTCTGCACCTTAAAAAAAGAAAAAAAAAAAAAAGATTTATTCAGAGAACTGACTTCATTTGAACTGTTTCTCTTCTGCAACGCTCTCATTTTGGGAGACGATAGAGGATTGCGCATCTTGTTTGCATGGTTTTGGATTCCTGTCTTTTTCTCTTCCCGTCTTGGTTTTCTTACCCCCACAACAGGAATAATAACAATGTTTACTTACTTGGCAGCTTTGTTGTAAGGATTAAGTAGAGCAGTGTTTTGGCCTTTACTATTCTCTACAGATATAGTATAGAATCTTTCCAATAATACATCAAAGTCTTGACCTTCAAGCCTCTTTTCTGACTAGGAACTATCACTTTCATAGACTTCTTTAATTCTAGCACCAGCGGTTGGCTTTCTTTCCAGGGTGCCTTTTATTCGTAGATCAAAAGAAGTGTTTGTTTTTGTTTTTATAATCACTTAATGATTTTGATCCCTTGTGCAGAATCTCTCTATGCAAGTCTGCCCAAAGAACACCTACGCTGCACTGAGATACTAGAGAGATCCTAGACCCATTCACTAGTAAAAGCCTATCTTCCAGAACTCTGGTGCCCAATATTCCTACTCTGCCTCAGCAAAATTATAACTTCATGCACATAAATATATAATATGTCTTAATATAAACGATAACTATATATTTATTTATATTAATATAATATTTGTTTCTTTGTTTACTTATTTATTTATATGTTATGGACTCTTTTATGTGTGGCCACTTAGGATATTTAAAATCAAACATACTCAATCTGAAAAATAGTCAACAGAAAGTAGAAAGTATATTAATAAGACAAAATTACCATACAGATATTAGTTGTTGCTATTTTCATTGACGATTGGAGCTGAAGGGGCCATAAAGATAATCAGGCCTCCTTAGTGGGAAGTAGAGTATGGTCATGAAGTCATGGACTCTTGAGTCAGAATTATTGGACTCCAAAGCATGTTGCTGTCTGTTAGCACTCTGGGTAAATCAACGTCTTCACTCTCAGTTTATTCGTCTGTAAACTGGAGACAGTGATAGCATCAACTTCACAGAATTATTGTGAGGATTATTTAGCTGAATGGATGGAAAGCCCCTAACAGCGTGTGTCACACATACACAGAACAAGTTCAGTAAATGTTAAATATTCTCAGTAACTCTCCGAAGTCTAGCTGATGACTTTGCTTCTATTTTATAAAAAATTGTTCTGTCTTGAGTAAGAGATTATTTCAGTTAAGTTACTTGGAATTTTTGAAAGACCAGGAAACAAACGGAAACAGTTTAGTTCATCTATGAAGTCCTGTCCCTCCATTTTAAAACGGTGGTTGTCATTTTATATTTAGATATTTTTTCTACATAAAAGCTAACTTTTTGTTTTGAACCAGAGCCTTTCCTTTGTTATGGGCTACATGAATGAACGGAAAGAGCCTTTTTATAAGGTACTTTTCTCCGGAGAAGTCTCAGGAAGAATTACTTTGTGGCACATCCCTGATGTTCCTGTATCCAAGTTTGATGGTTCTCCTAGAGGTAAGACAATTTCTAACCTATTTCTAATCACATGTCTTCTGAGAACGAGTTTATGATTAACTCAGTGTTTTTCTCATTTGAGTCACACGAGGCTACGAATAAGACAAATTTTCTCATGTACAACTATGCATTAGATGTCAACATAAAGGTAGGTATAAACATTTTTTGTTTTTGTCTTTGTTTTGGGGGGGGGGCGCAGAGAGAGAGAGAGAATCCCAAACAGGCTCCACACCCAGCCCAGAGCCCAAAGTAGGGCTTGATCTCACGACCCTGAGACCATGACCTGAGCCGAAATCAAGAGTTGGATGCTTAACCGACTGAGCCACCCAGGCTCCCCAAACATGATGTTTATAGATCTTGTACAATAATACAACCAATATAATTCAAATGAACATCAACTTAACAGGAATGGTGTTTTATTGAAATGAAATGAGCGCTTGCAGCATGAATGTAGGATAGGCTGATACACCATACTCATGTTTTTGAATTTGTCATGCCCATATACTGTACCTTTTCAGCCAATTTCTCTGTTGGTGGTATTGCAGCTGCTTGGAATTACAGGCACAGATATAAACTTGGCCACTAAAACATTTAGCATTTGCTTACTTTAGTTTTTCATAGAATACAAAACTGAGATTATTAGAGTAAACGTTATTGTGGAGAACCTTCAAACTCCTGAGACCACGTATTCCAAATTGGGGAAGGCTGTTTTACTCTTTTTCCCTTTTACCCAAGTCATTAAGTCATCTCTGTGAATCCTTGTCTGGGGCACAGCAGAAACAAGGTCCTCAATACTTAATTTCTAGCAAATTTCCACTATTTAACAAATCTACCAGTATAACTTTTAGTGTCTTTGTCCCAAATGCTTTCAAAATGGTTCATAATAGTCCTAGGTTAATAAGAAATGGGTCAAAAAATAGATGGAGAACTTAGTACAGCGTATGGAAAAGTTTCTCACAAGTTCAGTTTAAGACTTAAAATACATACCAGGGGCCCCTGGGTGGCACAGCGGTTAAGCGTCTGCCTTCGGCTCAGGGCGTGATCCCGGCGTTACGGGATCGAGCCCCACATCAGGCTCTTCTGCTAAGAGCCTGCTTCTTCCTCTCCCACTCCCCCTGCTTGTGTTCCCTCTCCCGCTGGCTGTCTCTATCTCTGTCAAATAAATAAATAAAATCTTTAAAAAAAACAAATAAAATAAAATACATACCCTGCCCCTGCTGAGGCCACCTGATGGTGACCCTAGGATTTTTCACGTATGTTCCACTGCCAGCAGCAGAATTAAGTTAGCATCTAGTTAACCTTCTTTATAATTAGAACCATAGACATCTACGACAGCGTTTGATGCTTGTCTCAGGTTTGGACTCTAGGTTTTCATAGTCATTGTGGCATATGTACTGCAAGACCAGGGGTCTCTTTCATAGAGAGGTAGGTTGGCTTTGACTTGCCCTCTTTGCTCCTGCATCCAAGCTTCTCTCCCTTCCTGAGCCTACTTGAGGCCCAGTTCAAATGGTTGGGTAGCATGCTATGTAAAAGGATAACCAGTGTTCTTGGTACTCATAGATAATTGTCTGGGGTGGGGTGGGGGGTTGGTATGATTTTCATACCCTTGATATTTAAAGAATACATTTCTTCCATTTTCCTCACATAACTAATAGACCCTCAGTTTTCCTTCTTAATATTGCTGAGACACACAGAGAACTTAGGAGATTGGACCACCACTTTACATCATTGCAAGACTTTCTCAGTTCTATTCAGTTGACCTAAGTCTAAAATGAATGCACTAATACACACCTGTTCTTCTGAGGCTCCTTGAAGGACAGAGGACCGATGAAATAGCATTTGGAATAAAGACAGTAGATGACAGGAGAACTCTTCTGCGGATAGCCACTGTTAGAATGGCAAAAGAGCCTCTTAGGTACCCCAAGGGATGGTTCCTTGATAACATTTTCCATATCTGTGATGAATTTAAAAACTGAATTTTCCCTTTTTCGTGTGTTTTCCTTTTAGAAATACCAATAACTGCCACCTGGACCCTTCAAGATAATTTTGATAAGCATCATACCATGTCACAAAGTATTATTGACCATGTCTCTGGAACTGGAACAGTGGGAGTCACTTCGTCAGAGTATGTTCCAAGTCTTGATAAACTAATATGTGGCTGTGAAGATGGGACAATTTTCATTACACAGGCTTTGAATGCTGCCAAAGCAGGACTTCTAGAAGGCGGTTCTTTATTAAAAGGTCATTGAATTTTATTTAACCCTATTTATTTAATTTCCTTAAGCTTCAACTTTAACAAATTATACTAAGAAGATTCCTGAAGCTTAAAAAATTTGCTGACATTTGCTAATCAATGTGTATATATTTTAATATTAAAATAAAAACATCTAGTTTTTTTTTAAAGTCAATTGGAAGGTTATACAATGAGAAATATGTTTCTCTTCTTCCTTGATCTTCCAGCTCCCTTCAACAAAGGTGACTGCTAATAAGTTTCTTTATGCCCTCCTCAAAATTTTCTATGCATATACAAGTACATACCAACATACTAATATGCATTCTTTTAATAATATTATACAAATAGAGGCATAGTCTATACACTTAACTGACATTTCCTGAAGTGTATCTTAATAAAATATTTTGGAGCACATTCTTTATGAGTTCCATTTAAATGACTAATAATAATCAAATTTTAATTTTTAAAAAATCTATTAATGGGTGTTTCAGTTTTTCTAGTCTTTGGCTACTGGAGGCAATGCTGAATTTACCATCTTTGGACATACATGTGAGGAGATCTGAGTATTAATTCTCAGGAGTAGAATTACTGGGTCGACATCAGTATTTTAATTTTGAAAATATATCTAAAATGTTCTCCGAAGAGCATGTATCTGTGTACATGGGTGTCCACTAACAGCCTATGAAAATGCCTTTTTCCCCACACCCGAGCTAACTTTGTGTGCTATTAAACTTTTTAATGTTTGCCAATCAGGAGAAAATGGTATCTTCCTGTTTTAATTTTTTATTTTTTTGTAAATGAAATATAAATATGTTCTTATACATTTTTGTGCATTGCAACGGTGAATACCTATTAAATAAATACTGTTGTGGAGTAAGTGTAGTTGTGTAGATATGTCTAATATTTTTTAATGCATGGATCCTAGTAGATTGCAAGGTCCTTAAGAGCAAAGGCCAAATCTCACTTTTTAAGGCACATCTTGTTACTGTTCTCAGCTTACTTTGGCTGCTTACTAAATGCTACTATCTTATGTTCAGTGATTACCTAAGATAGAGGAGTGAACAGCAATGAACAGAGGGCAGGTAACATACTGCTCCACAGCTCAATGGCTGCTGTTAAAAGTTAGTGAAAAAGCTTAAGACCTTAGCATTTTTTATCTAGGCTGATATTGTCTTATCCATAAAACAAGCACAAACATACATTTGACTTGAACATTTGAATTAATATTCATCGTGGTTTGCTAAGGGATATAAAGTGAGGATGTGCCTCATGGAATAAAAATAACTAATGATTCTTTAGTAGAAGTAATAATGATTCTTTGGGACTCTTTGTCAATCTGAGTAAAGAGGGTTTGTGGTCGTTGGTCTTCTCCATTTTTTTTTTTTAAGTTTAGCTAATGCCGTAAGAAGCAGTACAGAAACTGGGCGTCAGTAGCCCTGTTCTGGTATAGCTAGGGTATGCAATACCCACATTCCTACCAAGTGCCAGTGCTAGGAATTAAAGGGCGTTATCATATTTATTCCCACAACAGTCTTGTGTGAAGTAAGTGCTATTATTATCCCAAGTTTTTCATGTACAGTACCTGTGACTTAGAGGGGAAAAGCAATTTGTCGTGGTGACCCATCTAGGAGACCAAAGCTGGATTCGTCTCACAGCAAAACTCTGCTCTCAAGCATGCTGTGCTCTTTTACACTTGGATTCAAGTCGCTTAACTTCTCTGCACCTCCGGCACTTTCTCTGTAAAACAAAGATCAAACTAGGTGATTGCTAATATTTTTTAAGGCAAAACTGTTCTGCAAAACTTTGCTTTTTTTTATACTAGACTTGGTTATGCTTATTGAAGGGGCAGCGGTGGAGTCCTGAGATTAATTTTTGTAGAAGCAAAATGTGTGAGTTGTTCATTCTTTTACACTAGCCTTTGCTGTGTGACAGCACTGGAATTGGTGCTAGCTAATTTTGGCGCTGGCTAACTTGCTGACTAAACTAAAATTGGTGCTCGCTAACTTGCGAACATCCTTAATGAATCAGCAGACTTCCAACAACCAGACTTCATCAAAAGCTCGACCTAGCTTAGGAGGAAGTACTTGCCTTCTGAGATGGTCCAAGGGTTGTTCGTTCATTTTCTTAACCAACAGCCTAGCTTTAATGATGTGTTTTTTCTTTGCATTAAAATTTTTAAAAGAAAATGTTAGCACGATTTCTTGAGCAAAAATATTTTTTTTTTCCAATTATATGGTGTTTGTTTTCCAGATTCCCTTCCTTACAAAGTTCTCAAAGGCCATCACCAAAGTGTTACTTCATTACTTTACCCACATGGTCTCTCTTCAAAATTAGACCAAAGTTGGCTTGTGTCTGGGGACCAGGACTCATGTGTCATCTTGTGGAATATCTTTACTGAAGAAATTTTGCATAAATTCTTTTTGGAGGCTGGTCCAGTAACAAGTCTTTTGATGTCACCAGAGAACTTCAGAGTAAGTTAAGACAAAGAGTAAAACTTAACATAAATTTAAAAGTTATATAACATTATGGAACATTTAAAAAACATAAGGGAAATTAACCCATATTCCCAGAGAAAAAAGTTCTGTGGACCCATAATACAACTGGATAATTTTTATGAATTCCTTTCTAATCTTTATATGCATTATTATTATTACAGCTTACAAACTAGTTTGAATCTAAAGCAAAGATTTTGTCAATTCGTGGCTTTACAAAATCCAATTAATTCTCTTACTTTTTTTTCTTTTTTTCCCCCCTAATTCTATACCTTAATCTTAGTGGAAAATAAAAAGTAATAGACGCTCAATGTAGAAGCAATTCAAATATATAGGGATCTATAAATTAGAAAATAATGTTTGCCTTGAAAATTTACTTTTATAATAATATCGATAGTTACATTTTCTTAAATAGATTTTTGTTTGCTGTCTTTCATTTGTTTGACAGATAACCAGCTTTAACACATTTCTGAGCGTCTACCCCGTGCAGACCAAAAGGAAATACTTTCAGATACAATTTTCGCATGTAATATAAACTTAAATTCAGCTTCCAGAAAGCTGACATCTTTGTTAAAATATGAACAGTCAACTTTGGAGTTTCCTGAGTTTGTCAATCAGTTGACTGACTTGCCAAAATTATTTCTGTATAATAATAACCAAAAAAAATTAGCTGCAGAGGAAACAGAGAAAACTTACACTGTATTTTTGTAGTAAGACATAATGAAAGATTTCAGTAACACAAATGATTAGACAGATCAGTGAAACAAAGTTAAGAGACTTAAAAAAAAGACTTTCATATGGTGATTTGGGATACTTTGATATGTCTTTTATTCCTGAAGTTCCCTCCCTTTTTTTTTTTCATATATATATATCATTTTTTTTTTCCTCAAAGCTCCAGGACAGTAGTCAAATCCTGACCCCTTTTACTTCTGCCTCAGTCATACATGACTTAACTCCAAACCAAGTGAAATAAAAAAGGAGTTTATTGAAAGGGCATAAGAGGCAATATTTTAGATATACAAAACAAACCACTACAGTAAGGACCCAGTGAAATTTGAACTTAAATTCAGAAAGCCCTAACCCAAGAGTCTGTTTTCTGTGATTGCTTCATTCTCTTGCTTCTTCCTGTGACCTCTTTTAGCTTTTCAGTTTCAAATGCATAGAAAAGAGAATCTGATTGGCCCAGTGTGGGTCTCCAGTGTGTGTCGACCTCTGGCTGTTGAGTCTGTGTTCGCGTGTGACGTGTATGTTCGCACGTTGTCTGTGTGTCTACGTTTCCTGAAGTACGTGGGGCTCTCTGTTCTAGGGGCTGCGAGTTTGCAGGCTCTCTAGGAGGTGGTAGTGGGGAGGCAACGCCGTCTGCCCTATCCTACAAGTCCAGGCTCCCCATATAGCACACCTGCCATGTGGTGATATTTTTTCCCCCTCAGGATTTATGTAGTCTCCTTAGAACAAATGAGGACAAATAACTTGCTCCCCAGCACCCCACAGAAAGAGCTCAGTAATGGGCACAGGGAGATTCTCAGGGGATCCCAACTGATGCTTTAAACATAGCATCTGAAACCGGCTATGTGCCCTCGTGAGAGTCGGAGCATCCACATAGCAGAGGGGTTAGAAAAGAAACAAAGACGTGGAAGAGCCCCTCCCTGCTCCCCCTCCTCCCCGCAGCCCCCCACCCACCCCCATCACGGGCTGACTAACACAGGGCCTTCTTGGTGAGGCACAGACCAGCCCTGGAAACTCCTCCCACATTAGCCTCACAGCACCCAGCATGGATGGTCTTTGTCCTAAACTGTGTTCAAGGTAACCACATGCTGACTTTTTAAAAAGTATCTTAAGAATCTTCGTCCTGGGAGCCTATTTTTGGTCCTTGTATCTTTGAAGCTGTGCATTCAGTTGGAACTATCTAATGCTTACCTCTTTTAGATTGTGTCTACACTGAGTTTCCTGTTTGGATTAGAATCTGAATAGTTCTGGGAACAGCACCAAATCACATTCTGAGGCTCTAAGTGGAAAATATCAGCTCATGATACCCTTGGGCCTAAGCTTGTGTCTACAAATAGCTTCTTTTTGTGGCAACAAATTAGTTCTGGGGTTTATTTTATTCTGCATTATTTCCGATGTCTGCCTCACTGCCTGAATTTGCTGAGTGATGGTCAGGTCCTTCATTTATCTTATAAGTAGATTTGGCTTGGAATTCTCCTTTTTCACTTGTGTCTCTTGACTTTCCTAATGAGTTGTTGAATTTAAAATCTGCGTGGTGTTTAAAGCTCCTCTTCAGAGTGTTGTATGAAGAAGTCCCGTAGAAAGCAGAAATGTCATTTTGTAAATGGTGTTTCAACAAAATATTTTTACGTTAGGGGAAAAAATAGGATTTGAGGAAAGCATTTGACTATTTACTTACAAATAACACTTTTGTTTTGTTTTTTGTTATTTCCCCCCACAGCTAAGAAGTGACCAGGTCATTTGCTGTGTGTGCAGTGACCATTCCGTGGCTCTCCTTCACCTTGAGGGGAAGAGGCACCTCCTGCATGCCCGCAAGCACCTTTTCCCTGTGAGGATGATAAAATGGCACCCGGTTGAGAATTTTTTAATTGTTGGATGTGCTGATGACTCCGCTTACATCTGGGAAATTGAAACAGGTAAATTAGAATTTCACCCCTTTCATTTTTTATCTGTTTGTGCGTCAAAGCATTGGGCTAGGCGGAGAGTTCCAGAGAATACGCGGTGACCACCTTACCTGCTTTAACCCTTTGGTTAGGCTGCGTTTAATGGCTTTGGTTGAAGGCGTGTGTGGAAAAGAGAACACAATGGCCCAAGTCAGATCTTGACCAACTGATGATTAGCTGACAGAGCAGTGCGCAGGAATGAGCCGGATATTTCTGGAAGCTATAAATAAAAACATAAGTTATCTACTTTAATTATTAACAAGAGAGAAATTTAGTGTCCTACTAGTCTCAAATTATCATTAAATTCTGCCTTCTTCAGCATACTCACCATCTCAGCAACATTTCGAGCTAATTGATGATCAGTAATAATGGAATATAATTAATTACAAAACTCCAAAAAGTTGAGTCAGGGAAACTGAAAACTGAGTGGCTCAAGTGAACTTTTGATGTCCTAGTGTAGAGAATGTACAGTGTGAAAGGTAAAGTTTTCAAAAATTTAAGATTGCGAGTAACACCCTTCAGGCAGATGCTGGGAACTTATCAAATACGGCAAGGTAATTAATGAACGTGAGTCAGGGGAGTGCGTCTGAGAGTACATTTTGCTGAAACCCTTGCATGATTTTTATTGATTAATCAGTGGTGGTTTTATGTTGGGTGTTATTAACAGACTGGATAGTTTATAATATCATAGTTTAGAGTCATACTTCACCAAAATAATTGCTATTTTCTTTACATTTGACTTTTGTGTGTTAACGACGACGACTAAGGTACCGGTGTGTGGAGGGCGCCGTATGATTCTGCCTTGCAGTGTACCTTGCTTTCCAGTTTTGATGGCCTTCCGTGTTCACTTCCCATTAGCTTATCACAACTTCGGGGGTAGGTGGAAGCGGCTTTATTCCCCATTTTATTGATGAGGCATTCGTAACTCTGATTTGTAGGTGCACAAGTTTGCATTGCTAACAAGCGGCGAACCAGTATAAGGCCCCCACCGTTTTTTGCACAATATGCACAAAATTAGGAGAGTTTTAGAATTCTTGGGTAATCTGTCAACCTGAGTGACAATTGAGTATAATGGATACAATGAGCTCTAAAGCCTGGGCTTGCTTCCAGGACCTGCTAACAAAGGCTGGCCTCGGGCAAGCAACTTGGCTTCACCGCAGGTCCATCTCTTCATCTATGAAATGGGAGTAATGACACCACCTTCCTGTCAGGATTAAATCAACTAATACAGACCATGCTCGTAAACAGTGCCTACAGGTCCTATGCCCTCAATAATAGTTAACTGTTATTAATACGGTCAAAGAACGCGGCAAAATCCTGACTTCTGCTTGTGGAATCTAAGTCTGTAAAACACATAAATGTGTGCAGTTGCGTTGTTTGCAATTGTGGAATTGTGAAGAATTGCTAACCAAACATATTTTTCCTAGGAAATAGAATCGAGTGAGAACAAAGAAATAGCTGGGCACTGACAAATGTTTACAGTTCCATTGCCCCATCAGGATACCTCTCAGCCTATGCAACTTTTTACTTACGTATTCTTTTTTTTAAAGATTTTATTTATTTATTTATTTATTTATTTATTTATTTATTTATTTATGTGACAGAGAGACAGCCAGTGAGAGAGGGAACACAGCAGGGGGAGTGAGAGAGGAAGAAGCAGGCTCCCAGCGGAGGAGCCCAATGTGGGGCTCGATCCCAGAACGCCAGGATCACACCCTGAGCCAAAGGCAGACGCGTAACGACTGCGCTACCCAGGCGCCCTTTACTTATGTATTTTTTGATGGGGTGGGCAGTAAAGGAGGGAAGCCAAACCACCAGTACTTTTTCTTAAGATTTTACTTATGTAAGAGAGAGAGATCAAGAGAGCAAGAGAGCATGTGAACGGTGGGGAGGGGCAGCGGGAGAGGGAGAAGGAGACTCCCCACTGATCAGGGAGCCTAACCTGGGGCTAGATCCCAGGACCCTAAGGTCATGACTTGAGCCAAAGGCAGATGCTTAACCGACAGAGCCACCCAAGAGCTCCAACCACTAGTACTTCTTGAACGTGTATTTTTTCCCACGTGGTCTTTTAATTTTATCATTTATTTTTATACTCCCCAATCCATAACCAAATATTGTAGAACATTTGAAAAATACAGAGAAAAATAAAAACAAATAATCCTGTCCCACTTCCTAAAGATAACTGCTATTATTATGTTGATCTACTTTCTGTCAGACATCTTTCGATGTCAATAAATAGATGCCAAAATTGTGTTTCAGTCATGGTCTTGGCAGAAAATTGAATTTAACCCGGGTGGGTCAAATGAAGAGACTTTAACGAAAGGGCTACATATAAGGGTGTGGATAGGACTTAGGGAATGAGAAGGAATGGATAGCGAGGCCCCCATCACCCAGACACTGGTCGTATCAGGAAGCTCTCACCATTTGCCTAGGGGTGAAGCAAAAAGAGGAGAAAATAGTGTTAGTGGCCCTGTGTGAGAGTGGAAACCACGGAGGAGTGGTCACTCTCTGAAGTCTTGGAAGAGAAACAGCTCCTGCCAGAGATGCAAGACTGAGACAAAGAAAGAGGTGGAAGAAATTATTTTCTGTGACCTTCTGCAATCACCTTTATTAGTTTGATCCAAATGGAAGTCAGAGAGGAAGGACATTCGGTTCTAGGCATTAGCCAGGGGCACGGAGCGGACGCAGAGAAGCAGGGAAAGGGTGGAGTGGGTGGTCAAATGGACAATAATTGGCATCGTGGTCATTATGGACATATCATACTTTAACTCAGGAATCTTCTGTAGTTGGTTACACACATTTTTCCTATAAAGTTTGTTTTGGAATTTCCATATCAGATAATGCATACACGTTTAGTGCCAATTTAAACTCTAAAATATTTATTTCAAATGAGGCTGCGAGGCTGTTTATCTCATGGTTGTCTACATCAATACTTTATAAACAACCATAACTCAACCTGCGATGGAACGTATAATGGTGAAAATGTTACCGATAATTATGGAAACGCCTTCACATTTGTGATGTGCCTCTTCAGTTTTTTAAAACGTCATCCCATTAGGAATTCCATTTGAACCCCCAACACTGTGCCCGTGGCTGACACCCTGGCTCTCCTCACCATTTACCATCGTCATCCTTTTTTGGATAAATTTATGCTGTTCCTTTTAGTCTGTGTCTGCTTTGTTTCGGGTTGCCTTTAACCTCTGCAGTTGCAGTTCTGTTTAGAATTGAATGAACTACTTTTTCTTTCCCT